>NW_023494801.1:19297952-19897952 GCF_904425465.1 Colossoma macropomum | reverse complement strand
TGTAGTGCAGAGTTTTTGTTGGAATCTATGAATTATTCACATCGAACCTCGCTTATTCTAGTTTCTAGTTCAAAACTCTACAAGATGGACTATTTTGTTTTTGTTAATTAAAACAAGGCAGGTTTGAACTAAGTTCTACAACTACACGTGCCTAAAAGTGTGCCCACCAACACACATACAATCATTTAAAATTAACACTCTGAATGTACACTACTGTTCACTTGTCTTAGTAAAAATGGCTATTATTTTATTCAATAATAACAGAAAGAAGTTAATAAATGTTAAATGATATACTGTTATTATTAAATATTTTTCTTGTTGGTAGCATTCTCGAGGGTGGAGATTTGTGCAAACTTTATAGCATTTTCATGAGGACAGCCAAAACACAACTTTTTGAAATGTCTGCCATTACATCTTTAACACTGCTGTTTGAATCTATTTAGCATCCAGAACTGTCTGAAAACTGCTGGGTTGTTTGTGTGCTCAGTGATTATGGAGGATAGCTTTACTTTTTCACACCTTTATGTGTCACAATATCCATCTCAGTTCTTTTAATGTGGGTATCAATTTAATTGTAAATATTCAAAATAACTCAGTGAGCCTAAAGAAATATGACTTCATCATAAGCCAAAGTCAAATTAGGAAAAAATACAATTGAAATGGAGTTAGAAAAGCTAGAATTAGGACTTTTTCAGCATTTAAGGGCAATGCAAACAACCCCTTGGCAGAAGAAGTCTTGGAAGAAGTCTGTGTGGGATATTGAATTATGGCTAGCTGAGATGAACCGCTTGCTTGTGTTAAGTTGAAGAAGAGTATTCTGTTCACAGTGTACTGCTGTTACACTGTTTTATCAGGTATCATCACCCCCTACTGGGCTGGCATGCTCATGTGCATATTTTCGAGTAATTTTTATGTCTTTCGTCTGCACAAGAAGATTTTTTTAAAAACACTGATGGTATAGAGGAAAAAAAATATTTTTTTAAAAACAAAAGATGTCTGCATACATGTGGACGAGGCCTCAATGTTGTACACCTTTTTTAATGATTATGGAAGCATCTATGGCTCTGCTCATTATTCAGGACACATTTCTTCATTTTTTACAGCTTCCTTCTGATTGAGTCCTATAAAGATGTAGAGTCAATGTAGCTTCTAAATTCTTAATACAGGAGGATTCACTCGAAAGAGGCCCCGAATATTCTGTTGTAACTCCCATTAGGATGAAGCAATCTGAACCAAAAAAATACGCTGCATACCGTGATGTATGTGTAATCGATTGCAATACATACATACGATGCTGGAAGTAATCTCCGTTTTCTGCCAGACACATGAAGGGGTACGGGGGTATGCACCCGGAAGTTGAAAACAGAGGTTAAACGTTGCGATGGTGCCTACCTCATCGCTCTGATCCAGCTTGTTCGAAGCTCCATATACTGAAGAGCACATTGCACATTGTCTTGTTTAGATTGCTTCATCCTGGTGAGAGTTATTACAGAATATATGGGGCCTTTTTCGAGTGAATCTCCCTGAAGAATTGTTTGTATGCATCAAATTGGTTTTATATTATGGAAAACAGTGATTCCAAACTTTTGAACTTGAGTGTAGGTATTTTTTTTACCTAGCACTGAGTTATTCTTATTAGGTTGAATGGCATAGTCTACAAAGCTTGACTTTACAACAGTTCCTTCAAAAAAAGTGCATTTATAACTGATTATATTGAATTATAGTTTTTTTACACTGTATGTGTGTGTTTTTCAGGCCTTTTCACGTTAGGAGAGGGTGGAAACGGCGTCACTGCTGGCCTAATTCTGTTTTTCTCTCATACCTCTACCCATAAGTCACACATGCTTGTGCACAAGCATATTTTTCATTCCTAGTTTCCCCAAGATGGCATTCCTCCCTTCCTACTGTGCCAAGACTTTTGCAATTAAGAATTTTTTTCTTTTCTCAACCAGGTTGCCATGGTGACCGCCTTGAGATTAGAATTCCTCGGTACCTGCGAAAGTCCAGCAACAAAAGCACGCATTGTCAGTGTTCCTTGCTCAGCTTTTGAGTAACGCGTACATGACCAAGGTGGAGCACACTTCCTCTCTTTGACGGCATCGGAGCGGCCGGGGTGTTTTGCGGCAGCAGCTGAAAAGAGGAGCACAAGCAGATAGATGGATGGGTTGGCATGTGGCCTCCTCACACGTTCACAGCCTGTTAACTGCACAGTGGGGGGAAGTTTTCATTGAAAGTCTTGTGTTATGTGGTTCTTGCTGCAAACTTGGGAGCTGCAGACAATAGTGAGGCTCCGGCTGCTCATTTTTCCTACACTCACAACTCGGATGAGCCTGGAGATTGGCCGATTTGGCATTAAAAAAACGAATCTGAATGTAGCAGAAAAAGAACAAGGACACAGTGTCATTAATATTGACGAAGCACACCTCTCACATAGCATCACTGGTGCTTTTTTGTGCCTGTGGTCATCACTTCAACCTAGCTATTAGCCTCACCTTATATCAACATCTGTGTAAAGTGATCTGATCACAAGTAGACAGCAAGACGTATCCATTTACACCTGGTGTTAACATGGGTCTGGGCGTATTTGCTACATCGGTTGATCTCACTTTATTTGGTTTGCCACCAATTGATTATTTACAAAATATTAACAAACAATCTGTTGAAAGTTATTATATTCTCAACATTGTTATTGTCAGGGTTAGGATTAGTACCAGGGTTAGGCTTAGGATGAATGTCTGGGTTAGGTTTAGGTTTTGGGTTGAGGTTAGGGTTTAGGATTAGGGTAAATTAAGGAAAATTTAGTAGATAATTGGTTCAATGTAGGTAAATGCAACATTAGCACCTAGATGTTACCCATCACTCTCCTGCTTCATTTGTTGTCAAATGCAAATGAGCTATGGGTCCTTGTTAATGAATGTGTGAAGCTGCATTTGTTGAAAAAACATTGTTCCACGCCTCATAGTGGTATGCGGCCGAAGACAAACGTGAAGCCAGGCAAAGTTTTGCATGGTGACAGCATTACCGGCAAAAAAGATGATTACTGGAGGAGAGATTTAGCAGTGTTTACAAAAATCCCAAAGATTTGACTTTGTGATGTATCAGACTTTCAGGAGAATTTTCTATTGCATGCGTATACCTTTTAGATGCTGGCTGATTTTGCTTAGCATTTGTTTTGGTTGACTTTTCAAATGTCAGCATGTAAAATCAGTACTCTGGTGTTTAATATGAGGTGGCTGTATCGGTCAATAACACTGGGTGGTGTAATCCAAATACATTTTGTCTGTTTAGGATGCTTCTGCAATATGTTTTTCTTCTCTGGAGTTAAGAATGAATTTACAAACTGTTATTCTGTAATAGTCATTGTCCTAACTTTGATCTTAACTGAAGTTGTCATGGTGACAAAACAGACAAGATTTCACAGTTGACATGTTTCTGATGGTTCCTAAGCAATTACCTGTCAGAGCTTATACTTCCTGTGTTCTAAGAAACCCAAGTGCTTTTCCACTTCAGGAGCTGTTTTTGGATTGTATGCCAACCATAAAATGATTGTCTTATGTAAAATTTTACATCTTCTATTACAGTGAATTTTCTATTTTAGTGAACCATTCAATGAATAGTCCACAGTTATCAGCCAGCCAGCTAGCCTCACCGGGCCTTTCTCTGTCCACCTCTCTAAGCGTCCCCATGGGAGTAGAGGGCCCTTCATTAACACTTGATACTCTAATCAATCTTCAATTTGAACAGATCTCACAAAGGGACTTGTGGAAAGCAGAGTGGATCTTCAGTCCTCCCACCTCTTCTCACCCACACAGTCTGCCGTCCTTGCATTTTTTCTCAGCTGGGTTTCTGAAGGCCAGTGCTTTTGTTACCACACTTCTCTTTGTCTCCAAAGCAAATAATAGTGCTTTTTATTTCATTTGATGACACACAGTGTGGGTGAGCTAACTCAGAGGTTTGTAAATGTCACTTTCGTGTCGGTCACATGTTTATTTTAATGCTCTTTCTGTTCTGTTTTCCCCTTTTAGCAGGTTCAAATGGTTCTGATGTTGCTTCAAAATGATTGAGCCAATGGTCAAAATGGAGCCATGCTTTTAGCACCACTCGATAAACAGCAGTTGATGGTGCATTAGGTTTTTCTTTCTCTTCCTTTGTCTTTCGTGTGCAGGTGAGAGAGATGTAACGATGGAAGTATTGTCCTGATGGAGGAGATTTTCCACTGCTGCCACTCTGCTTCTTTCCTTTCTCCCGCCTTCGCTTGTTAAAATTAGCTTTCAAGTTATGGTTCTCCTAACTGTGGAACCTTTCCAGGAAAGCTAACACGTGAATGGAAAGTAATCGTGGCCAAAGACAGAAACTGAATATTTCTCTCTCTCTCTCTCTCTCTCCCCTACTTTATCTCTCTCTCTGTCTCTCTCTCTCCTTCTTGGTAGGGTGCATCTACCTCATAATTGGACTCTGTATGAAGGGTGTCATTGTAGCTGTGTGAGACTGAGTGCATCTAAGTGTGAATGTGTGTGTAAGAAGAGAAAGAGAGGTCAGCCTAATAAAGTTTTGTTCTCCTGTCACTGCCCTCAAGCCCTCTAGTTCACTGAGTGAAGGATTTGGGCTAAGCTTTTAGAAATTGTTTTTCTTGAAAGGAAAAATGTCCAAAAGTCACTGAACCTCAAGAAATTGAAAAGTATGAAGACACAGAACCAACCTCTGAAATCTTTCAACTGTGCAACGTGGCAATATGAGAAGCCACTGACTGGATGTGCAGCAAGTATAGCATGTTTTTTTCTCCTTTACCAAAATAGCAAAAAATACAAATTACACCATTCACTACTGTGCAAAATATAAACAATTACATGCTAATAGCTACATACATTAGAACTGCTAACACATTTTGTGGGCGTGGTAAGGTTGTTAGATACAGGCATATGAAACATTTGAACAACAAAGGTCAAATTACATTTATTGTTTTATTTCTTGTTTTTTGGCTGTGTTTGGTCAATAATGGCTCAAACTGACGGCCTAGCTCTAATAGTCATGTTTCACCACTACTAAACAGGATGTTGCTAATAGTAACAAGACAAGAGCTGTAGCTTGTTAGTTTTTAACAATGCTGAAACTCTTAGGTGGTGGATGTCAAATTACTATAGCCAACTTAAAACTCAATCTGCTGTGCTTTTTTTATTTTTTTATTTATTCAAATACAAATATGTTCAATAAATAAACATGGTAAAAGTTAAAAAAAAATCACTCTCCAGTCCAGTCAGTCCATATATGGAAACTGATCTGCAAGTACATCCTCTTTTTTTGTAGTGTCACAACCATGAACACACTGAACATAAACATTAGAAAAGAGGTTGTTTACTTATAACAGTCTTAAAGGGAAATATCTCCATAATTAAACCATTAGGATGTAAATAAAGTTGCTGGGGCACATTGACCAGTGCAGATTTCTGGTAAGAAATTTCACCGACTGAGTGGTGGCAAAGGTGGCATCCTATGACGGTGCCACGTTTAAAGTCACTGAGCTCTTTAGTATGACCCATTTTACTGCCAACATTTGTCTATTGAGATTGCATGGCTATGTGCTCTATTTTATACAGTTGTTAGCAATAAATGTGGATGAACCTGAACCCAATAATCAGGAGGAGTGTCCACATACATTTGGCCATATAGTGCAGTTTTGAAAGAAGGTTTTGGCCTAAAATGTCCTTTCTAAAATCCTTGAAGAGGTACATGCAGGGCGTTATTAAGGTACAACAGTCCCCAAAGGAAGCTATTACCATTATCAGCATCACATAGAAAGACTTTATATCTCAGCAATTGAATGATACAGAAATGTTTGAAAAAAAAACAAAAACAAAGAAAATCTATTTTAAAGGCTGTTATGACCCAGTCTAGGGTCAGGCCAGAACAGTAAATAAGGGTGAGCTCTGCCCCTCAGACCTGTTGCCTGACCAAACACCATTTAAACAAGAAACATTTATTTACATAAGTCTCAAGGGTATTAAGCTTTAGGTAACGAGAGAGGTTGCTTCCGGGACGAGCCTATGCCCAAAATAATAAACAAAAACAACTAATGAATAGAAAACTAACCAGCTTGTAAATGAAAGAAACAAAAATATACTAGACTACCCTACTATACTAGAGTAAACTACTACCTGTTTAAAACCAGGAGAAAAAGTAATTCAAGAAAAAATGCGCTCGTCCTCTACTTGTGCAGAAATTCACAGAGGTTCATTTCATTAAACAAAGCTTGTACAAATTCAACAACACAAAGCTGGTCTGGACAGATGTACTTCCAGGTCACGTCAGAAGGGACAGAGCCCTGAACGTCTCCCAGGTAGTGACTCAGTGGGCTCTTTCATACATACTCCCCTGTGTGGCCAATCACAGACCTGCAGTCAATACAGTACGCACAAAACAAATAATACAGTATACACACACAAAACACATAACAGCAGCAGCAGCAGACACGCAGAAGGAAAATTACAGCCAAAGGTTATAATAAGGCACAATACCTAAAACAGCTTGTTTAATTCTAAGGGATGAAGAGATGATGGAAAAATAGTAATGTAAAAATGAATTACGAATGATGGTTTTGGTAAAACTATAAACAGAAATATTAAAACATAAACGTTATAGGCGAAAGTTTAGGGGGGGTGGTGGAAAAAAGTAGAATATGGGACCTTAGACTTACAATACACACTAGTTTAAAATACAGTTCAGCTCTGGTAGATTTGACTCATGTTTTAGCGTTCACCATGTGATGGCATTCAGTTAGCCTACACAAGGCAGCTATACAATACCTCAAGGAGACTGGACATTGTGAAAACAGTTTCTACTGCAAGGATGTGATTATCCTTTGAGGGCCTCAGAAAAACTCCTTTAACCACGACTTCTTTCCATATGACATGGACTGAATAGGCCATTTCACCCAGAACTGCTTTTTGTGTAAGTGTGAAAGCAGCTTGGAGGCAGTGCTGGTTTTCTCTCCTTGACGGTTCTATTGATTTGTGTGGGGGCCTTCAACAGCCTTTCACAGCCATGTAAGGAGGGTAGAACAGAGTTTTAATGAATAAGAGGAGAAGGGGATAAGGAAAAACGGCTGTAATTGAACGCTGCATGATTAGCGAGGGCATCCAGTAGGGACTCCGCATCAACTGAAGTAGTGGCTCAGCTGCGCCCCCTGTTCGGTCAACTGCTCTACAGCAGCACTCAGGCAAGAGCTGGAGAAACAGGACTGGCATTATAAACCACCTCGTTATTTTGATGTTATGCCTTAGGTGGTAAAGTGGTTTATACTGATGTATAAATGTTGTTATGCTTGGGTCTGTTTATCTTAAAGTGCTTAGCACAACCTGTATTAATCAATACTGGAATAAATGAATTGAATGCACCTTTGGTACCATATTGAAGTTTTCTGATTTTCCCCTGGGTTTCTGTGCATTCTTAAATAACAGCAAACTTACTTGACAGCTATTGGAAAGGAATGATTTGGTCTTTACTCCACCAGCTATGTTTCATTAGCTCTGAGCATTATTTAAAGGGTATACATGTTCTTATATTTTATGTTTTTCCCTTATATTTCTTTTTTACATGATCTCTATTTATTAACAGGCAGTTTTTTTGAAAACTCATATATGTAAAAGTAAAAAAAAAAAAAACCTCATTCAAAAAGCAGTCTGGGCTCCAATACTCTTTATAACTTCAGTGTGAATGGGCAGGGCTGGACTGCTATAAGCTGAAGTGGTGTATATATGTAAATACATTGATTTTGTAACATGACAAAAACAATTAATTCAGATCAAAATTTTGCAGCTTAGTGTTCATATGTGGACAGTATGGACTGAGTAGTGAATAATACAGTTGTATGCAAAAGTTTGGGCGCCCCTGCTTAATTGATGTTTTGTTGTTTTTCCACTTCATCTTATGTACGTTTTCAGCAAATAAATTTTGTGTTTTTGTAGGCTTATATAGAAAATAAAAGATGTGTTTTTATTCATTGTTGTATGCAAAAGTGTGTGGTCTGGCCATATTTTGTTGATTTTTTTTTTTTTTAAGTGAAAATAAGTTAAAACATCCTCTACAAGGGTCACAATTCTGCATGTCTTAATTTTTTCTTTTTGCTGAATTTAACATATTGGATTTAAAATTCATGATTTATGTTATTTATTTTTCTCCAATGTGTTAAACTCAGAATATATACAGAAATTGTATACTAAAATTGCAGAAAAATGCCATATTTGAGTTCATTCCATGTGGAAACTTATTTACACTTAGAAAATCAGTAGGTTGACCAGGGGTGCCTAAATTTTGCACAATTCCATCAGGAAATGAATGAATTAACCAGAATCATGCTGTTTTTCCACAACATAGTTGAACTTGAATGTCAGGATTTAAGAACAGTTTTGTTTGTATCACAATATGTAATCTCTCAGCACGTCTGCTTGGACTTAGTTTAAGTACTCTCTCCAGCACTGACGTTAACACTCTGACACACAGCTCTCCACATGAGAACAGAGAAGTGCAGCACTGCATCATTCACACGGCTACGCGTCTCGCGATAGATTAAAGTGGGTACTTTGCATTTCCACCAAATCACTCTTTTTTTTTTCTCAAGAAGCCCTCTCTCTGCAGGTTTTTCTCTCTCTTTCTCTGAGGGCATGAGTGATAACATAAAGGCCATTTTCTCCAAGGAGGAGGAGCAGGGAGACGTGTGATAATTCTAGTGTGTTCATCTTATTAGGTAAAATGATCTTAGAGCAGAAGAACTGGTGATGTGTGCAAGTTAAATCCAGAAATGTAACAATGTCATATTGACATTACTAGTAATTGGCATGACAGATGTCATAAATGATATTCTGACAGGCTAACTAGGGTACACTAAGCAAACATTAGCATATGATAAGCTGTCATGTCATGAAACATTATGGGATCTGTCATGACAATTACCAGTAGTCATAACATGACACTGAACAAAATCTGTTATGACAACTCACAACAGCATATGCCATCTGCTATGACATGTTAATGACATAGTAATATCAGTATTACAGAGCAGGGTTAAAAAAAAGTGTTACTGACCATCACCAAGATTGTGGTAGGGGAAAGCAGGCGTTATGACAGTTCCAAGGACCCCAAAGGGACAGGGGCCAACAAAGATTGTACCTGTTTATTCTACATGTGATTATTGATTACAATGGTTCATACATCATAATAATTCACCCCTTACATGGCTATGGCCTGCCAGCAGGCTCAAAGTCTTATTACACACTTCTATAACCTAAGAACAGCTCAACCAGTTTGCACTGAAGTCCCTTTAGTTACTGAATAATAAGCCTTAATATTTAAAAAGCCTCAGATTTTAAGAGGTTAAAGACTAGTTTTATATATAGTGCCAACAGTAATACATCTTGCATTCTGTCACCCCTCTAGTAGCCCTTCTATGTAAACTTTCAGTGGTTTAGTCTGGTCAAGCTCTATTAGCAGGGGGCGGTCTTTGCTCTAGGCAAAGACAGGCAGCCGATTGGGGCCCCTATGAGCCAAGGGCCTCATGAAAATCCAAATTAAATATACTGTATGTTGATGTTGAATAACCTAGTCCAAAATATATATACATTTAAAAATAGCTGATATTTGCAACTGTATTGATTAGTTTCTGTAATTTCAATGTTACAAGCTTGACATCATAACAGTAGCAGAACACTTTTTGGTGCTATATAGAATAATTTTCAAACAGGTTCCATATAGAACCATGTACAACACATTCTCTTTTTTAAAAGTATATACTAGTCTGAAACAGTTTGTTATAGAGTTTTGCATCAACAGCCAAGGTGCAACACTTTTGAGAGCATTACAGTTTGTGCAAATTGTATACTATAAGGTTTAATATGAATGGGGTAAGGTGAATATGGAAGGATAATAGCACTCACTTTGGTGGTTGAAATCTTTGCTCTATCAGGTAGTCCACCAGGAGCTGTACAGTAGCATAATACCGTGTGTCAGCACAAAGTCCAGCAAAATGAACCTGTCCTGCACTTATGATATACGATGACCTGCAGAAGCTATTTCCCTCTACAGAGTCTTTTGTTCTGAATATATTTAGACTTGTCTCTCCATGAACTTCCTCCTTCAGTCTGAATCTACTTTCTAGTTCTTGTGTGAGGTTTGTATACTCAATTGTGGGAGTTGCTTTTTGATTGCATTTTGATATGGTGCTTTTGATGTTCAAAGAGACGCATTCAAAGCAGTGCATAAGGAGGTCTACATGACCAAAGGAGTCTGAATCTTTGTATCAGGTTTGTAAGATGCATTGTCTACCCTCTTCTCCCAGGTTCAATGCGTTTGCAAGGTGTAATTCAGTCGGTTCTTTTATTTACTGACTGACTGTGTGCGCTTAGTAATAATGTGTGTCTGCATGAGTGTTGTATTTTATCGCACATTGTCAAGACAACAATGTTCTGACTTTGTAAAAGAAAAATAACACTAACCCACAACTTCAGGCCAAAGCAAAATGCTCCTGACTTTGTAAATCTACATGTTTCATTGTTTCATAAAACTAAAACGGTGTCTGTATATATGTGTGTATATATATATATATATATATATATATATATATATATATATATATATACCTCTAATACAGTGGTCCAGTATCTTCCATAGGCCATTTGGTCATACACAACTTTGTTAATGAAATGAATGTTGTTTATATCATAAATTGGATTGTTTTTTTTTTTTTGCAAGTTCCACCATTGTAATGATGCACATACAAGCTACTTGAGTGTTAATAGCTCCCCCTGCTAATGGAGGACCTTCAACCTTCTATGTTTTACCTGCAATTAATACAAAAAACATCTTATTTATTTATATGGGCATTGTTTTACAGATGCTATGGTTGGGAGTTTGTAACAAAAACACATAACAAAACAGCTCTACACTGATAAAAACTGTTGCTTTGAATTTCCCTACAGCCATGTCAAAGCTAGTAGATTTCTTTTTTGCAAGATTACAATTTGACTTGTATGTTGTGCAGGAAACAGTACTGCTTAGTTCAGTGGAAAAACTATATTATAACGAAGGTTTTACAAGGCTGTGTCTGTTTGCATGTGTGTGCACATATCTGTGTGTGTGTGTGTGTGTGTGTGTGTGTCACTCTCACTGACGAATTGTCTATGTTCACCCCAGCAACCAGGCAGAGAGCTGGAGAAAAGAGCCTGCCATCAGAAGACCTCTCGCATCATCTATTATTGAATCAGGACAGGAGAACAGCGAGACAAGTGAAGCAGGAGAAGGAGGTGATGAAAGCGTGCACTGAGGATGCACAAGTTCTTTTGGTTGTGGCTCAGGACAGGAATAGACAGCACAAGAAAGAGGAAGGGTGGGATGGATGGGGACAGAGACATGGGACAGAAAGTCCAGGGGACACAGGGAGAGAGAGTAAAGCAGAGAAAAAAAGAATGCATCAAACTCACACATCAGTTTCAACGGTGCTGTGGTTGTGGACTGCTTAGAAACAGCGGCCTCGGTCTTTGTTGTATATGCTTACAAATAAAGATGTGAAAAGGGTTCTTCGGAGTGGTGTTCCACAGCAGAACCATCTTTGTTTTTGTAAAGATCTAAAAAGTGCTACTTCTGTGGTTGTGATCCAAAGAATCTCTTTTGGTACCTGTATTTTTGAAAGTGTAGATGTTCAGCACTGAGGAGCATCAACATCCTAAGAGGACAGCACTTCTTTCCTGTGACCAAATAGAAGGCTATAACTTTAGTCCATACACCTCAGAGAAGACCCTTACTGACCCATGCTGATTCCATCTAATTAGAAAGAAACAAACCCAAATCCCCAATTAGGCCTACTCACAATAAAGCATGGAGCAGCTAGTCTTTGATTCTCTTTGTTTTTGAATAGTTTTTGAATATATGGCCTCTATTGTACATTTTTTACATTTTAGCTCTTTGCGAAGTTTTGCTTTCCCACTTAAAAAGGTGTATATATATATATATATATATATATATATATATATATATATATATATATATATATATATATATATATATATATATATATAATGGCAAGCCAAACAGGAAATATTTAATGAACATTGACATATATGGAATGAACATTGATATATATGGAATGGACATTGATATATATTGAATGAAAGTCGCTGTTGAAGGGTTGAGGATGGCCAAGAAAAACTGTACAAGTGAAACTGTACAAGTGAAACTCCACCTATCTGTTTCTTCACATCATATATCAGCCACTCTCAGGTCAGTCTGTCCACAGGATCACTGTGTATAGATACTGGTCACTTTATCAGAATTCCCTTACTTTAAGCTCCACCTGGAGTTTGTTAATGCCCATTTATTGATGTACAGTTTTTCTTGGCCATCCACAACCCTTCAACAGCGACTTTCATTCAATATATATCAATGTTCATTCCATATATATCAAAGTTCATTCCATATATATCAATGTTCATTGTATATATATCAAGGTCCATTGTATATATATCAAGGTTCATTGTATATATATCAAATTTCATTGTATATATATATCAAAGTTCATTGTATATATATCAAAATTCATTCCATATATATCAATGTTCATTCCATATATATCAATGTTCATTAAATATTTCCTGTTTGGCTTGCCATAATATATATATTAGAGCTAGGCCTTCATTTCAGGATATAAATGTCAAAATTTGGTCAAAACATGAAAAATCCACTTGTACAATAATGTTAATTTCTGCTAGCACCCCCATGGGATTCTAGTAGTTTGTCAACACTAAGCTAAAAGTTAATTGGCATTAATATTTTTTGGCTGTTCTAGATTAAACACAGACATATGAAGCTTCTAAAAGACATTCCATGTTTTATGTGAAGTTTTTGACAGACATATTATCATAAATTTGACCTTATGGCCATTTCACAGTAGCTGTTTCAGTGGAGAGGCCTAGTATGGACCTGCCCCTTTTTTCTGTTTCTAATAGCACTTTGACAAGGCAGCATCCACAGCATCCATTAAAGCTCCACTATATAGTCATATGTGAAAGTTTTCATGGCTGTGACATCACAACTATGATGATTTGAGCTGTTTCTGGTGCTCGTATTCCATATATGAACTGTATATTGAGTAAATGAATGTTTGCATAGTGCATCAAACTTGCGGTGACACTATTTTGAGTGGTCCTTTTTAGATGAACCAAACATGCAACAGACTCTCAGTAACATGTCAAAAACATATGCGAGTTAGGATTAGGTTTTGGGTTGAGGTTAGGATTAGGATTAGAGCCAGGGTTAGGGTTAGATTTTGGGTAAGGTTGAGTAAGGTTAGGTTTTGCGTAATGGAAGTAAAATATTAACAATACATCTACTCAATGTAAGTAATGTATCAACAGAACATCTTCAAGATATTTGCTTGTATTTATAAATGTATTCAGATATTTACAATGTATTCAGATGCTGTACTACTGCTACTTCACTGATATGTTGTTGATGTGTTAGTAATACTCTGTTAAGAGTTTATTAATCATCTACAAAGGACCACTCCAAATAAAGTGTTACTAAACTTATGTAAAAAAGAAAAAGGAAACCCAAGGACAGTTTTCCTTTTATAGGCAGTTTGATCTCAAAGTGAATAGTAATCATCTGGTCTGCCTCAGCCAAATGACTCACTCTACCACTAGTGTTAACTCAGCACTGATATTTGATGCATTCCTGGCGTTGGTACAGACCTCATCAAATAAAAATTCTCACCAAGCTTTAGATCTATTATTTCCCCCACCTGGATATGTTAAGATTTAATACACTTACCGTTTTCATCTAATATGGCAGGTAGTTATCCTAAGCCAGTGTATTGGTCTGGGATTTAGCAAAGTATGACTCACTCACGTTCGACACAGATAGATATAAAGTCATGTTCCTCACTGATTGCTTTTATCTATGAATCCTCAGTCACGTTTCAGACCGTTCCTGAATACACAATGTCCTGGATTTAGCTGATTAAAATGTTGGGCGTAAGTGGGGCAGCTTTAGGACTGCTGAATGGAGACCTGTGATGAAATCTTGATCCAGAATGACTGATCCATGTAATTGTCTCCACTCTCTTGTGTCAAAAACAAAATGTAGCAGACACCCTCATTTATGCGAGGCGAATATTACATGTCACAGCTGTCGCCATCCTTGCTAGGAGGTTGTCAATTTGAGTTTTCAAGGCACACTATAAAGTCCAAGTGACAGGTCCTGCCTGTGTGCATTCTATAATAAACAAACAGCAACCAGTGTTTTCTGTAGCACAATTACCGGAAAGTAGGCTTAAATGAATCAGTAATTTGGTCGTTTAAAGACTAATATAAGAAACAAAGCAAAACAGAAAGGATTGTAGGCCGCTTTAGCTCCAGCGCTCCTTTGATGGAGATACGAGCGACTGTTTGGTCTTATTTAGCCTGCTTGTGTTGAGTCATCCATTCTCACTCCTGTTTGTTTTCCTGCTCTCTTGGCCCTCCTGAGCAGCGCTGACAGCCACTATTAAGGCAGTGAAGGATTTTTATGGCTGCCGGTGTAGTGCGGCAGTCAGTCAAGGGGGTCCTGCTCTCCTGGCACGAGCCAGCACTGGCACTGCGGCCTGGGGGAGAGGCATCAATCACTGCCCTTACTAGACCAGCCCTCTGCACCTGGCCACCCCACCTAACAGCACCACCAGCAGCTCAAGGGTTAGAATCAATCAACATTGCAGTATGTGCAGCACCATTTATAGTTTATCTGACAAAAAGTAGATACAATGTGTTTAAAGGAATATTCCAGCCAAAATCAAAACTGTTGCCATTGTTTACTGCATGTTTTGTGTTCTTGCACATGCGACACACATCTACATGCTTAATTTTTCAAGCATATTTTTGGGGGAACTTTTCAGCCATGCTAACCTAGGCTACATCCATGAGTTAATAACTGGATTGTTGATCTGACAATGTTCATGAGCACATCATCTCCGCCTACTTTCAGCTCTACTGTCACAAGGTATTGGATTGGTTTAGACGTTTCACCCTCAGTTTTTTCCCACCATAATAAGCATGGCCACCTGAAGCGCAGTAGGCAGGCATTTGACCCACCGCTTTTCAAAGTACTGGGGTGATGCCCCACCACTTTTTGATTGAGCACTTCCCCTAAACTGCACAGATTGATGACCATTTCAGCTGGGAGGGTGACACATTTCCAAAAAAACTAGGAATTCATGAGTTCTTCGTGTTTAGTGAGAGGAGTGCTAACTAATCTGATAAATGTTTTTACTGCACATACACACGCTACTGCACTCAGTCACTGTTTATGTTCTACAAAAGGTGAAATTTACCAAATGTTTCAATATTTCTTATGGCTACCTTTTTAAACTAAGATTTGTTTTTCAGAAATGTTAGCAAAGTTTGAGCAGAACCAGAGACAAAGGGCAGTTATTTCAACTTATATAAGACCTGTGGCTGGTGGCACCAGCTGTGCATAAGTAAGTTTTAACTTGGAGCATGAAGCTAACACCCACTGCTCCAGCTTAGTAAGACTCAGTAGCTGCCCAAATGTCTAAACTGAAGCTGCTGTTGTGTCGATTAGCCAGAAACCATCATTTAAAAAGCTGCATATTCGGTCTTCTAAGGGAACTATTAAAGAATAAACAGACAGTGGCTATGGATAATTAGTTTTATTCAGTTTAACTTGTACACATCATTCACTTCTAGGCTGGATATGTTTCCCACAGAAAAGTCAGAGCCTACTGCTGTCACGTTTCACGACAGCAGGTTGACTAATTTACTGTATTGTCATGTTAAAGTGACATATGAATTAATTAGTTGTTACTAGTTAAGACATGACTTATGAATTTGTGGTTCAACCAAATTCAGTAAAAGGATAGTTTGAAACTAACTAGTGTTTTATGTTCAAACTTCAGTGTAAACTTACACAAACCTGGTGCAACCCAGTCCAGTTTCCTATATATTTCACATATTGTAGCCATGACGTATGGTATATATATAGTGCTGAAAGTTAGTTTCAGTCAGTCACTCAGTTAGTGGCCCAGTTGTATTTTGTCAGTCAGAAATTTTGTATATTTATACTTTGCATGAACACGTAACAGTATGTGTGTGAATTTTTAATGTAATTGGATTAATTGAACAATCAAATAAATTTATCAATTTAAAGCTGCATTCAAATTTATTCTCAAACAAGTTCTGGAAAATTTTTAATTTCAGATATGTACATTAAAGGGTTGAGAGCTCTCTTGTGTCAAGGTTTACTGTAAAAGTCTTTACTGTGTGCTTTAAATAATAATAGCTTTTGCACAGTTAATTGAGATTCATAGGATGCCTTTCAATGTCAGTGTTAATGACAAAAGTTGGTGCCTCCTCTGAGACCTTTGCATTGGAAATTTTGATTCGAAACCCGTCACGGTTCCTGCAACTGGCGCCTAATGAGGAAAAAACTTAATAAGTGTTATTTTCCAGGTCTCCCAAATGCATTGACTATTATACTTGCACTTTGAATGGAGCGGTAATTAAATGCAGCCTCACGCAAATATTTGGGCATCTCAGCGGACTTGAAGTTGTCATTTACAGCTCATGCAAATCAGCTCACTAAAAACTTAATTGCCCTTTGTTCACAGAAATAATGCGTCATATTTGAAAATGATGAATTGAAACTGTCCAGGAAATATTTTGTCAGCTCGTGAGATAGGTGACACGCATTGTTATGCATGCTGCTCCCTCTGCTGCGCCTGGTTCTCTCAGATTTGTAACTGGTGACCCCTTCTGCACTCGCCCATGTGAGATGGATTTGTAAGTAGGCTGGCCATCTCAGACCATGAGACAAAAGGATAGCAAAGGCTGTTTAGAATTGTTTAGAAGGGCCACATGCAGATTTCATGCAGGCCACCCAGTTACATTTTTTCTCTCATCAATTAGGCACATCATCTTACTCAGTTACAAGACAGACAGCTTTATTTTTATTCTTTGAAGGCCAAATCCTATTTCTCATTTTTACCCCTACCCTTTGTTTTTGAGTGTCACTTTGCCCCTTACAGAGGAGGATAAAGTTCAGCAACCTCACTGCTGGGCTTTAGTTACATTTAGGGCATCTTGTGCCTTCAAAAAGGGGGGAAACAATTATTTATTATCGCCCACCCCTAATTCTTCAGTGATATGAAGCTGATGTCAGCTATTCACCAGCTTCTTATTCGAATTTTCTCGTTCCACCTTAAATGGAGCAACAGTTACATTCTAGCGCCTATCAGTACTGCTGGACTATTACAGGTGGAATGGGAAATTCAGCTACCTTGCTATCGAGACATCGGTACATCAATTTTACTAGCAATTTTTTATGCTTGTTATGACTATAATACATTGAAACAACATTAAAGTAAGATAATATAACAGTTACTTATTCACATTTGTGGGTTTCTTTGGTTGCTTGCAGCCATCTTGCTTATCTTTTTGTTATTTCTCATAACACTCTGTTTGGAGTGTGTCTCTGAAAAACCTCCGTTTGGAGGGCCATTTAGCCCTGACACTTCGCCCTACCACTCTGTCTCAACTAAACTTGGGACACTGTAGCCCTAGACGAGAATACGCAAAATGGAGGGGTAAGGGCTAAGTGGTAGGGGTGAAATGGGATTGGGCTGAAATGTCGCAAGAACTTTGTGTATTCTATGTGAGTGAATAGGACACAAAAATGTTCACAAGTCACTTAATATAGGTTTGAGTTAATTCTTAAGTCTTTAGTTATGAATTTTAGTTTAGGCTTACAAATTGTTATTAGCTTTGTAATGTTCATATGTAAAAATACATGCACTGCATGTCCACTATACAGGGTACAGCTTTGAATTATGCCCTTAGTTATAGCCCACTATATGAGATAGACCTTCATGTCTGTACATCTGACGTATAGAAGAATCAATCTTGCTCTGTTCATTTCCACTGGCCACTGTACCTTTCACTTTTGAACAGTCAATAAACCTGTTCATGGACCACAGAGATATTACATCAATTAAAGGGGAAGCCTGGCCAAGTTAGAAAATGTAACCATTGCTACACTTGTAAACATGCCTACTCACCTCTTACAGTGGTGCACAGTAGTCCCCAAAATGAGATTTTCAAGTTTAAAGACTAGGAAAACCTGCTTCTTATGATGTGTCATGAAGGTGGAGCGAAAGTTTGAAAAACTACAAGCCCTTTGCGGAGAGGGTGAGGTGTTGCAGAATGCAGAAGAAAGACAGATAGCCGACGCTAATGCTATGATGTCAATTTTATTTGTCAGTTTATTAGCCTCTACATCAGTGCATTTCTTGATCACAGTGAGGGGGATTCACAATGGTTGTGTAATACATGCTGGGTACTGTAGTGAGAAAACCTTGATGAATGAAAATGCAAAAAGGATACAGGAAACATGCAATGCTCTGTTACAGAATACTACATGACGTGACACAAAAGCATATTAAATACAGTTTAGGCCAGAATGCCTTTGTAAATAACTGGCTAAAAACAAATTTATTAACTTGTTATGTTGTCTGGTGGGCTAACTAGAGAGCGTATGTACTATCCAAACTACAGCCTTTTTGGGTGTGTTTTAAGGTATTTTATCCATATTCTTTAAATTCCACACTTTTTGGAATAGTATGTTATGCACCTCAGATTTAAGAAGGGTTTTCTATTCAAAGGCTTTTCAAATTAAAGACTTCTCTGAGAAAATAGCACTGCAGTGCATGACTTGCAAAAGCGACAGAGAAAGTCACTAATGTTTTATTTATTTGCCATATTAAAGTGCCAATATCATGGAAACATTAGTTGCTCTTTAGAAATAAAGGTTGGATGCAATAGATAAACATTGCTAAAGTTTCTAAATGTACCATGCACTCTTTGATCCATACAGTCCAACTAAGCCATATAAACATTTTGACATTTTAAGTTCGTTGCTTTTGTGATGTCACGAAATATATCTGCCTATTCAGTCTACAGTAGTTTAGTGCCAATGAAGTTATAAAGAGTTTTAGCTCACATCTTTTTGAATGAGGCACAGTAAAGTATAGCCAGTTGGAACATAAGCCATTTAGTCTTAAAGGCACAGCCTGTTTAATTCTAAGAGATAAGTAAAAAATGGTTTTGGTGCATAAAACTGTACAAAAATGGATCCATTATAAATGGATGTGAGGGGAAAAAAAGAATTACAATGCAAGAAAAATTGATGGCCCTAATTTGTTTAGTCTTTGGTCTAGAGTTGGGTTGCGAGTGAGTCAGTATGCAACTTGTGTGGCTCGAATCAAAGTCCCCATCTCTGATGGGACCTCTTTATGAAGGACTTGTGATGTTTAGGTAGCAAGTATGTGCTGAGTCATCTCTTTCCTGTGCTGGGGGAATATACACACCTCCCTTTACAAAAGGCCATGGGACGCCCTGTCGACATGATGGTTTGCTGCTCTTCACAATAAAACCCTGTTTTTTCTCCTCTGCTTACGAGGCAGAAGCCCAATTAAGCTATAGTGTGCGCCATGAATCTTTTAGCAGTGCTAATTCAGGAGTCTAGCAGACGCCACAGATTTCTTGCCTTGAGTCCTGAGATAAAGAGTGGCTGCAGAAAATGTCCCAGGACAGCTGCGGTAAATTCGTTCTTGCATCCAAAGCACCATTCAGCACCATTGTTGCACATGCCTAGGCCAAAAGACTGGAGATGGTTCTTGTTATTGATCTCCCGCCTCCTTTCTCTATCTTCTGAACTTTAATGCTTAAAAGTCTACCAAAATATAATTTCATAATTATTTTTCAATCATAATAAAGAAACAAGTAAAGAGATTGCGACAATACTGCAGATTCTAAACTTTTAATTGATAGTGAGTTCGTATTTGTATGCGGAAAAGAAGATACTGTATTATAATTTGAATTTGAAGAGGAAGTGCAGATCTGTTGATACAGAATGTAAATCAGATGTAAATGTCATTTCTTACACAGCTAAGTAAGTTATATGAATGTAATTATTATAACATTTAAATAGTAGCCAATAAGTCTTATACAGGGAGATTTACTCGAAAGAGGCCCTGAATATTCTGTTGTAACTTCCATTAAAATGAAGCAATCTGAACCAAAAAAATACACTACATACCATGACGAATGTGAATCGTTTGCATTACATGCAATACTGGAAGTGATCTCCATTTTCTGCCAGACACACGAATTCACCAGGAAGTTGCAAACGGAGGTTAAACGTCACAATGGCTGTCCGGTGCCTACCTCATCACTCTGACATCCCAGCTTGTTCGAAGCTCCATATACTGAAGAGCACATTGCTTGTTGTTTTGTTCAGATTGCTTCGTCCTAGCGAGAGTTATTACAGACTATTCGGGGCCTCTTTCGAGTGAATCTCCCTTGTATAATAGTACATAATAGTATATATAACAATATATAATACAGTTCTATGCAAAAGTTTGGGCATCTCTGGTCAATTGACATTTTCTAAGTGAAAATAAGTTAACAAATCCTCTAAAGGGGACACACCTCTGCACATTTTAATACACTTACACATTGACATTCCATCAAGAACAACTGAAGAAAATATCCCTGATAAAACTGGAATTTGTTCTTGTGTTCACATCTCTAGCACAGATTTTGAACCCCTGGGGGCCAATAAACTTGAGATAAAAAAAGGAAAAGGTTGTTTTTTCCTTGATACTGATCCTACTCTTACTTTCTGTACCTTCATCTTAACTGAATCTGGGCAGAATAAAGAAGTCTGCACTGTGGATGAGCTTCAGTCTGTGCCAGCAAATGAGAGACACAGGAATTAGGTTTTTCAGCATGAACCTAGAGCAGCACCTAGTGTATACAATGGAACACTGCAACTGGCTCCTGGTGGATAAAGAAGAAACAGTGTGTTTACACTGTTTTTCGCACCTCCCTTCAGAGTCATACAGGCCTGAGGCTTTCTGTGTGTGCCGGAACAAAGGTTGAAGCTGAAAGACTTACTTTGCAGCTACATGTTTCTTCATGTCTATTTATCATTCATGTCATGTTTGAGCTGGTTATGGTCAGTGCAGCGATGATGAGGCTTTCTGTGCAGCCGAAGAGACATTCCAGCTATTGCAGCAACAACTGGCCATTTCTTTTTTTTTATTCTGACTCAAAACCACAAAACAAATGCTGTTTGTCTGGTTTTCCAGACAAGAAATAACAGTGCAACAAGTCAAAGCGTCGCAAGTTGTAAGTCTAGAATAATTATTGTCATTTATGCTATGGAGAGGTAATCATATAATTATCACACATAATAATACATAATTGTATAAAAAAATACAGCCATATGCATGTTTGGACACCTCCAGTCAAACTGTTTTCCTAAGAGAAAATAGGTTAATGCATCCTGTAGAGGAAACTTAATTATGGCATTTTCTTAATTATGGCATGGTTTCTACTGATTTGCTGAGTTTAATATATTGGAGAAGTGCAATATAAAACTTTTGCTAACTTTAGTAACTTTTTCACTGTAAATATAGTCATGCAAACTTATTGCCTCAAAAAATTAGTAAAGCTACTTAACAGGTTCAAATCTAAATAGCTTTATATATGAGTTGTAGTTCCTTTCTAATCTTCAGTCATCCACACTTCTGCAGCAAGTAAGGTTAAATCAACACTATTCACTTTAAATGGTTTCCACTGAGCTGGCAGTTCTGTACTTTTTCAAGATCTGCTTACTCTTGAATTAGTTAGATTAACTTAAATCAAGTACTCACCTTTGTTTAATGTATTGGCATCAATTAAACAGAGTCCACTATATTTGTATAGTAAGAAATTAACAGCTTAGATAAGAATCAAATCACCCATTCCTGAGGACTCTAATAGATTAATGTGTATTTGCCATTTTAGTAGCATTTATGGCTTCCACGCTGGGAAGTTTTTTGGGCAAAAGACTCTTCAGTTTGTAGGAATTATCCAAATTAATTGATCTCAACTAGATTTAGCTCAGTAACTAAGGATTATATGAGACATAGTAAGTGTAGATTTGTATTTGTAATTTTAACAAATTAGTAAAGTAGACAAAAAAAAAGTAAGTGCAATTGTAATGTTTTACAATGTGGATGTTTTTTCCAATATGTTAAATTCAGCAAATAAACAATAATTGTACATTAAAATGTGCAGAAGTTAGTGTTCTGTGTAGAGAATGTGTTTCACTATTGTCACTTACAAAATAAAAACAGGCCATTTCACCAAGGGAGCCCAAACTTTAGCATATCGCTGTTGTCGGAACAAAAAAAAAAAAATTGATGTTTTTCAGTTTTTGACTTAATTTGAAAATGCCTTTGCCCTTTACATTATATGTACATTTCATGATGAATGGACCAAAGAAATGACCCAAAATGTCTGGTTCTATTGACTCACATTAAAAGTAAAGTAGGCTTTTTCCTTCTCCTGTAAAGTAACTATTTTGGAGATATGAGGTTTTGCTCTGACAACAGTGATATGATTATAATGTATGCTGGATGACACTCTTTAAACCTTAGAAGTTGAGTTATTGTCATTTTGCGAAACTGATTTACATTCTGTATGGTTAGCTTTCAGTCAGCACTTCTGACCTTTTTCCTGTCTTTTTTCAGTTTCAATGAGCTACAAGTGCTAAACAACATAAAAGACATTTTCAGTTGTAGCTGACAAGTACGTCTAAGGAGTTCCTCCAAACTCATCATACCTAATCATACATAATCATCTCTTTATGGACCTCACTTTGTGTACAGGGGCAAAGTCATGCTGGAACAGGAAAGGGCCTTCCCCAAACAGTTAGGAACATATAATTGTCTAAATCATCTCTGTATTCAGTAACATTAACATTACCCTTCAGTAGAGGGGCCTAGCTCAAACCAGGAAAACCAGCTCCAGACCATTATCCAACTTCCACCAAATTGTACTGTTGGCACAGTGCATTCTGGTAGGTAGTGTTCTCCTGGCATCCACCAAACCCAAATTCATCCATCAGACTGCAAGATAGTGAGGTACGATTCATCACACCAGAGATTTTCACTCCAGCATTGTGCATAGTGATCTTAGGCTCGTGTGAAGCTGCTCAGTCATGAAAACCAATTTAATGAAGCTCCTGACATACAGTTCTTGTGCTGATGTTGCTGCCATTGGCAGTTTGGAACGCTGTAGTGAAAGATGTGACAGAGGATAGACAATTTTTATGCACTGCTCGCTTCAGCACTGTGCATCCCCGCTCTGTGAGTTTGCATGTTTGAGTTGTTGTTACTCCTTGATGCTTCCTTTTCACAATAATAGCACTTACAGTTGACTGAGGCAGATCTAGCAGGGCAGAGGTTACACAAACTGACTTCTACAATACTGTTTTTTTTTGTTTGTCAAACGGCCCAAGTCATGGATTTGAATTCTTTGCATTTTCAAACAAAAAAGTTTGGTGTAGCATGTAACTATGGTTTAAATTTTAGAACATTCCATTTACTTCTCAGTTCATACAGCCAAAATATGGAAACTAAGCTGCAAAAATAACCTGTTTTGAATTCACTGTTTTTGTTATGTCACAATAAACCAACACATTTACACATATCTGCCTATCAGGCCTACAGCAGTTTAGCTCCGCCCATTCACACTGAAGGTATAAGGAGTGTTTCAGCCTAGAGTTTTTTTAATTGTAGGGTGCAATGCAGGGCAGGTAATCATAACAGAGCTTATTTTTCATATAACATGCAAATTTTGGGCGACCCTCATTAAATTACAGGCTTTGTTGATTTTCTAAGTGAAAATAAGTTAACACACTTCTACAGAAAACACACTTCTGCACAGTTTAATGCACAATGACTGTTTATTTGTGGAATTTAACTTTTAGAAAACAAAAATAAAACATATGTTTTGGCACATTTAATATTTTATGGTTTAATTTATTTCCAATATGTAAAAATAGAAATTGCATTTGCAGAATGCAGAACATATGTAGAAAAATGGCATGTTTAAGTTTTTCTCTGCAGAGGATGTGTTAAAAATAAAGTTAACAAAATAGGCCTAAATAATTTGGGATATTCAGACTTTTGCACACAACAGTATCAGCCTTAAAGACACTGCAACAAAAACAACCTGTTTAATTTTAGAGGATAAAAAAAGGTTGGAATTTGATCATGTACTAATGAATTATGACTGTTTTTGGTAATAAAAGCAAATAAACTTCATAAGTGGACTATAGAGGAAAAAATTAAAAACAACAAAGAACAATGTAAGTTATACATGCAATCCAAAAAGAAGTTCATTTTTTTGGTCAAAATAACGCAGGTCAGTTTTTAATATTGCCATATTACTGATTCACCCATTCAGTCTTGCAAGGCATATCACAGTTGCAATATATAACAGTATAATCGCAATGCTAGTATTTTGCCCAAAATGGTCATCATGTCTGGAATGTGTTAAACCGTTTGGCTGCTATAGGACACCTGTTTAAATATCTTCAGCACTGTACAACATGAGTACAACATGGTCAGGCATTGTCAGAATGGTAGTCTACTTAAGTGTGCAAGAAAAAGCAAGCACAAAATGCGCACATCCTGAGGAAGCAACGGTCATTTCCTGGTCAAGGAAAAAACAAAAGAAAGAGGCTTTGTACGGGATGGGTCTCGCTCCACGACTCTTTACATCATACGTTCTCACCAGTGTCTACACACACCATCACCGCTCACCTGGGACGATGGAGCGCTGGCCTCCCTGGCTCACTCTGGTCCTGATTAGTGTATCAACACTGTGTAAGAATTACAAGCTTATTCAAATTTGTATTGCACTTCTTTTAATCCTTCATTCACCTTCATATTGTATTCAATATGCTCTTTGTCTTTTCCTCCCATGTAGGCCAAGATAGCAAGGCACAGTTACAATCAGGTAAGTCATACATTCATACACTTTAGCAGTAGCATACAAAAAGACAAAAATTTGTTTCATTCATTTGAAATGATGTAGACATTGAAGTCAAGTAAACTCAATGCATTCTTTTTTCCTGTTGTTGACGGGTTCTTTGATGATGCCATAGAAGAGCTACAGTCGTACAGGGAACAAACCTATATGTAGCACTGTCCTGCTAATTTTACTCCACAATTTTAATTTATTTGCTAATCAGCAAATAAACAGTAATTGTACATTAAAATGTGAGGACGTGTTCTATGTAGAGGACGTGTTAACATACTTTAATTTAGAAAATCAACAAACCACATCATTTGACTGGGGTGCCCACACTTTTGCATACAACTGTATGTGAGTGTACATTTTGTTCTATAGTGCCATGCTTGAAAAAGAGATCTGTGAGGGTGTAGAACCTTCACATTATACAGATTAAAAGATTGTTTCTAGAGCTTTAACATTAAATGAAGGTTCTTTTAATGTTTAAAAAGTTCTCTGCCTTCACAAATATCATTTACAAGAATGGTTCTCCAAAGAACCATCAATTGAAGGTTTTTTTTTTTAATGGAACCAAAAATAGTTCTTCTATGGCATTACGCAAATCTTGGGCTTGGTGTATGGGCTTTGGTGCTTTGGAGATAAAAGCGAAGCTCCTGGTCTACAGACAGTTTTAGTTCATCTGCTTCTCGTGGACAAAAAAAGCTACTTTTAATTCTCACAAACCTGACCTCTTAATTTTTTTCAAAGCAAAATTCTGATATAGTGAGATTTATTGGATGTATTTTTAGACAGGGTGGATATCCAGCAGGCGAACGCTTTAATCTTTGTGAGATGCTTGGTTATGTGCTGTTTGTCGTGTCTTGAGAAGTTTTCGTTTGGACTGTTGCAGGTTGTTGAGTCTAAATTTAATTGAGGGATAAAACAAAATTAGCAAAGCATGTCCAAAAGCCAAGAAACTGTCTAATCTGCAAGCTGCAAGAGTGAGGCTGGCTTATGCTTGTGGTTTTGTGCTCTGGGGACCATGCCTTGCATGCTGAAGTCATCTAGCATGGATGTAAGCTGCTGTATTTGCTAGCTGGGGTGAGAATCAGTAGTTGTTATCACCAACACTGTGTTCTCCTGGGAGAATATGTTGTTTTTTGTGTTTTTGTCTGCTTTCCTTCCTTCTTCCTCCTCCTGTTAGAAACTAGTCTCCTTTAGTTTCTGAGTGGCTTTCCTGTAGCCCATCCAAGCGGTCATTGGGCAGAAATTTATATCAAATTGAAAATATAATAATATTCCCATCTTCTACTTGCAAAAGTTTAGAATTTTTACTCTGTTTCAGTGAGTCCTGAGTAAGAAATAATTAGACCCCACTCATCTCTAATAATTGTGTAGTTACACATTAACAATACATGCAACAGCAATGTAACTACTGCTGATGTATTCACTGTTACAGATGGATTACAGTAGCACAGATATTATAAGTACACATGTATAAATTATTAGTCATTAGTGATTTGGGGGTACATATATTTTAATTAAGTACATAAAACTTACTTTTAAAGATATCTTCTGTTGCTGTGTAAATACCATCACATTACAGAATGGTCTAAACCCAGAAAATGGTTACCATGTCACAACACAAGCATACTACTACAGCTAGCTAAATGTTGACATTTGCTGTCAAAGTTCAGCAGTGTGAGTTCTCTCATAATGTTACACCTTTATTACACTCAGAAAAGTATTTGGGGGGGCAGCAGTCCATACAAATGTAATTACTCTCACCCTGTTGTGTCACACCTATGTGTAATTGCATAAGAAAAAATATGTTTTGCAACTTTCAGATACACTTTTGTAAATACATAAGTAAAAATTGAACTTGACACTGTCTGTACATAAGCTATACTACTGTAATCCACAATGAATACATTAAGAGTAATTACACTTTTTGTTGCTTGTATTGCTAATTTGTAACTATACAGGTATTAGAGACACATATAAAGTGGGACTGAAGTTGTAACAAGATTTTTTTATAAGTAATTTTGGACCATTTCTATTGGTATATTCATCATGATCTTTTTATACATTTCATACAATAATTTCTTGTTGTGGCCAAAATCTAATTAAATTCAGATGTGTTGAAAAGCATATCTATGCTTTTCAACTTATCTATTCAACAATCTATGCTTTTCACCAAATCTATGCTTTTCAACTTATCTGATTTGACCACCACTCTTAAAATACAAAGCATTCTGATTATTATGGAATCATCTACAGCTCTGTTCATCATTCTAGACAAATTCGGAATTTCTTATTTTTTAAAGCTTCTTAAAAATGATTTAAAAACTCTCACGTACAGCACCAGCAGCAATAAGGATTATTTTGTACACATAATAAGCCACAACATCATGACCACCAGATAAAGCAAATAATGTTTATTTTGTAACAAGTAGCATATCAAGGTCTAGGATATATTAAATAAGTGAACTGTCCAAGGAGGGATAAAGCATGAACTGGTGACACGGTGTTGGGTGCCCAAGTCTCATCGATGCATGAGGGTAACAAAAGCTGACCCATCTGGTCCAAACCAACAGACGGGCTACTGTGGCTCAAATGACTGAAATTTTTTAATGATGGTCACAGGAGAAATGTGTTACAAGACACCAGTGCATTGCACCCTGTTGTGTACGGGGCTGCTTAGCTGTAGATCAGTCAGAATGCCCATGCTAACCCTTTACCACCAGCTTAAGCACCTATAATGTTCATATGAACATCGGAACTGGACCTTGGAGGAAAGGAAGAAGGTTGCCTAGTCCAACGAATCCCATTTTCTTTTGTATTATGTGGATGTTGCATACATATGCGCTGTTTACCTGTGGAAGTGGTGGCACCAGGATGCACTGTGGGAAGATGACAAGCCAGTGGAGTGAATGCAGTGCTCTGGGTAATGTTACGCTGGGTCCAGACTTTCAAATGGCGTTTATGTTGACGTCACCTGCCACCTACCTAAACATCTTTGTGGACCAGGTACGCCCCTTCATTGTTATGGTGTTCCTCAAGAGCAGTGGCCTCTTTCAACAGCATAATGCTCTCTCCCACACTGATTTTTGTTTGGGAATGATTTGAAGAACACATTGAAAAGTTCAAGTTGTTGCCCTGGCCTTCAAATTCTATATCAGTCTGATTGAGCATCTGGGGATGTGCTGGAACAATGAGTCTAATCCTCCATTTATAGGACTTAAAGAATCTGCTGCTAATGTCTTGGCGCCAGGGTTGCCTTGGCAGGGTGGAGCTGATTTTGGACCAACATATTAGGCATAATGTTTTGGCTCTTTTTTTTATGTCTATGTGCAACACAATTTGTTTTCTACTATTAGAAAGAGTGATGATATACAATACCTTGGGGCATATTTCAGTGTTTCTCAGTCTTGGTCCTGGAGTACCACTGCTCTGCATTTTGTAGTGTTTTCTCTGCTCTTAACCCACCTAGTTCACCTTAGTATGGACAAAACAGTCAAGCTGTGCTGTTCTGACTAAACAACCTCTCTGTACAGCATTCACCATTGACTGGGTGAAGCTGACCCTTCTGCCAAACATCACAGTGGAGCACGGCACCAATGTGACACTGCGCTGTGAGGCCAAGGTCAGCCACAGCTACTCTCAGCTCATACACACCTTCACCTTCATGCTGGACAGCAACGTGATCTACTCCAAAAACAGCAGTGAGGCCGTGGTGGAACGCAGCTTAACTCCAGCCAGAGCCTCCAACTCAGGCAATTACAAATGCCGTGTCAACATCCACAACAAGAAGCGGACCAGCAATTTCCAGAAACTGACCGTTGAAGGTACAACATAGAGCAGAAAATCTCCTGGACGATGATGTGGCATATTATGAACTGCCCATGAAAATTCTAAGGACACCATGTTTCATTGCAGCTACCTAAAGTGACAATCAGCCAAGACATCTTTCATGTTATGCTGTTCTCTGCAAAAATGGGCAAAAGTACAGGAAAAATTCAGGCTTCAAAATAGCTGTCTCTGTTGTTTTTAGATAGGTCACATACTTTTGTCCATTTTTATAGACAACAGTATGCCATACAGTGTCTGAAACTACATAAGTCTATTTGAGATTCCTTTAAAGGGAATTCCACCTAGTTTTCAAAATTTCAGCATAATTAAGTGGTTGAGATGTGAGCAAAGTCATTGCTAGTGGTTTAATGTGAAAAGCTGCTTAATGAGTCAGAACTGTTCGCAGTGGTGGTGATAGGAACCAGATGTTATGTTTAATGCTTCTAACTGTTCTCACCAAAGGTTATTATATGAAATAGTTATAAACATGCTGACTGACACCACAGACATTGCTTTCTGATAATTTTGTGATAAGATTTTGGTTTAAAAAATATATATTTTTAAATGTGTTCATGCAGCTATATTTGTGTTGTAGACATGTTAACCCACGTCTTCTATCACCACCACCATAGAGAAATCTGAGGCAGTCATTTTCTCTACAATTCTCTACGATCTCACATCAGATCAATCTAAATGACTTCATTTACATCTTAACTGTTGGAAAATTGTTGGAATTCACCTTTAACAGCTCCACACAATTTGAGGCAAGTGTCATTATTTCATTCCAAGCTTTGATTTCTTCTTGGCTGCAATAGTCTCAAAGCTCTAATATTTAAAAAGCCAACTTTTGACACCAAATACATCTTGGCTGATTAATTACACTTACAGGTAAAGCCCAAGTTGTGTAACTAAATGTGATATACACTTTTGTCATATGAATGGTCAAATCTTCCAAGATACCTGACTGTTCATATGAAGAAAATGTGTGCATCAGTTATAGTTGCTTAAATGTATATATACTGTAGTGTTGTTTTCCTCAACATTTGTTTTTAAATAGTATAAAAAAGTACAGCACTGTGCAAAAGACATACACCTTTTATTTAATTTAGTTATTCATTTTCATTTTTAGATAAAAAAAAAACAGAAAACACATATTTAACTGAAAATTAAGCCATAACAACTAAATATATACGTATATAATTTTTTTTTCCCCCAGAATGCAGTGTGTACACCCATTGTATTCATTCCAGATTCTATTCTTATCAGAAGAATTGCATTCAGTTTTTCAAAGAATTATGCAGACATTTTAAAGAAATGTGTTATTGCATTTTCTGCTTCTCACCTTCCAAATAATCTCAAACACATTCAGTGATGTTGAGATCTGGACTTTGGGGTGGTCAGTCACCAGTAGCTTTTTTGCATATATATTTTTTTCTTTTTTGTTAATTTCTTTTTCTCAGTAAAGTTTTCTTGAAAGAGTCCAATTTTCTTTTTATCTTTTAATCATTTTTTGAGCTCCAGTTTTTTCCACTAATTTTCCTTTGACTTTTCCTTTTTTATATGTGTGAATTGATTTTTTTATCTAATTTCTTTTTTGCACAGTACTGTAGGTGTTACCAAACTTTTTATAGTCTGCATGAACCAAATCAGTCCACCAGTGAGGCTGCCAGTTCTTCACAAAATGACAAAAATGGCATTGGATGTTTAAAGCTGTTTCTCACTGAGTCTCCACCTATTCAGGCTTGCAGCCTCCACAGTTGAAGGTACGGCCTGATGTCGTGTATGAAGGTGATGAGATTTCGGCCACATGCAGCGCCCCAGAGGAGACTGGCAGCCTGTACTTCTACTTCTACAATAATGGTCAAGAATTACCAGTACCTTCCAGCACCAACTCAGTGACCACTACCATAGAGGTCAAGGAGAGAGAAAACTATCTGCACTGTAACTACAGGCTTGTAATGCAATTCAGAGAGGTCTTTTCCAACAACAGCAACACTGTGAAAGTCATTGTGCAAGGTAAAACCCTCCCAATTCAGCTGACCTAGTGACTCTATAGTCTGACAGTGACTCTTTGGTTTAAGTAATCTCGAAGTGCTTATCAGTTTCAGCCCTTAAATGCAAATATCAGCAATTGTTCACACGTATCTTGAGTTGCTAGAGACCCAATAACTAACATAAACTGATCTACAAACTGCTATGATAGTGTAAAACTATCAAAGCATTTTATTTACAATAACAAAATAATAGAATACACACATGGATTGTGTTAGTTGTGATATTTTCTTTTTTTTTAGCTTGGGAAAGGGGAGGGCATTAGGTCCTGGGTCAGTAGTGACCCGAGGTATACAATAAAATACGTAGCCATTACAGAACTTGATGCTTCACTCATCTGTTCACTGAGTACCACATCTCAGTCTCCATCTTCTGCCGTGGTTTTATCATTTAGATCCTGAAGGAATCTGTGTAAAATTAGGGGCGTCAAAAATAAATAATTTACTTACATAAATAATGATAACAGAAGAATTAACAATGGAACAAACAGCTGTTTATTAACTGACAAGTTAAACCAGCTGTTTACAGAATGTTAAATTTGTTAACTTTTTAAATTGTTGTTATGGCTACAACTGTTGCATCTGAGTTTCAAGTAAGTTGTTTCAAGTAAAGGCTCTTTACATTTGCACCTCAAGTGCAATTTAGTTTCATGTTTCATAGTTTTCAAGTTTTAAGCAACTAAACTTGCATATAAGTTTCTGTGTGTAAAGCCAGCCTTAGGGTTAAAAGATGGAACGGCATAGTAACACCCAACATAAAACTTTCTTCAACATATCTGCTGCCTCTGTAGTGTGCAGTGCACCTGAATGAAGTGCATGGTCAATTACCACCCTGTATGTTTTTCCTGTATTTAGTAAAAGATCAGAAATCCCTCTCCAAACACACTTACAATTGAAGTCAATGGGCAGTTGCATCCATTAGAGTAGATGGGAAGGTTGAAAAACACTGCACTGTTCCTTTAAGCATGTTAAACTGTTATGATATTTGATTGTGCAGCTATATTTATTCTGTTTTTCAGATTATAATATTACTTCTTCAATAAGGATTCGGCCTGATAAGAATGTTGTGGAGGGGGACCGAGTGTATGTTAGTTGTAATGTATCAGGTTACCCCCAAACTGACCTTGAAATCTTCCTGATCAAAAACAACCTGCTACATTACGGCCATGCATCGTTCACCTACAGCTTTGACGCGACTGTCAAAGACTCTGGAGAGTATGTGTGTAAAGTGGAAACGGGCAAAGTGCAGAAGATCTCCACAGACAAACTAGTCGTAGCAGGTAACTGACCAGCATATTACTTCATATAATTCAATACATCAATAATACCGCAATAATCTCTGTAATCTGTCTAGTGCTTGTCCGTATACAAATAATTTGAATGCTCCAAGGTAGGTAGAGCAGCCTAAATCAATACCCAAGTAAAAGTGTTGTTATTTTAATACATACTCATAAAAGTAAACATTTCCTAGTAAAATCCCAGTTGAATAAGTGTGAAAAAAAGTTCAGGAAAAAAAAAAAACAGCTGGAGTTTTCAGTTCCTTATAGAGCTTCTTTAGAACGCCTGTACCTCTCTGCATAGGAACTGAAGTTTTTTTTTTAGAATAATAAACTAGTCTTCATCTGCTTCTACAACAAATGAATGGAAAAAAGGTTTCACAAAACAAAACCGTCTGTACACAAATAACTCCTTCAAATTCAAATCATAATAAAATACCTCTTTTTAAGCTATGGTATATGATTGAAAGTGTCTTGACATTTAACACCCATCTTAAAAGAATGCCCAATGCCTGCTCTGACAAAACGCGGTTACAGCATCAAAGCTTCATCAAGATATTCTACTGATTTTATTTTTTTTTCAGACAGTCAAACCAAACCATTTAAAACAGCAAGATTAACTGTTCCAAATAATGATGCCACTCATATGACATCAACTTTCATCTTTTTTAACTGTATGCTTGGAGCAGCTTTTTTGTTTGTTTGTTTCTTTGTTTTTTTAAGAGACTGGTGGACACAACATATCCTCATAGTAAATCCTTTGTGCAATACTTTGCTATCAGTGTTCAATACCAAAAAGTATACTTGAGATAAAAAGTATATTTGAGATATGAGTAAAGCAATTCCTGACATAGTAAAAAGTATATTTGAGTGTGATACCCTGAGCAGTGTGGGGAAGAAGAAGCACAGAGACGGTGACGTTAACAGACAGAGAGCATTTATTCCTTCTCTCGAAAATATAACAAAGAAAAAAAAAACAAACAAACAAAGGAACGCTAGGCTGTGTGTGGAAGCTCTTCGCTACTACAGGCTTCAGAGTTGCTTCTGTCTCTGGAGCTTAATTTTAAGTTAATTTAAAGTTAATCTCTCTGCCCGTCTGGTCCTGTCTCCCAGGTCTCTCTCTCCCTACTGGGGAAAGAAGTTCATATTAGTAGAGAAAAGAGACAATTAACCATGGGTGTTAACCTCTGGCCCAAGCCCTGCCCGGCAGACAGCTGCCACATAGAGATATAAGTACTATAAGTGAAAAGTATACTTGAGATAAAAGTAAAAGTAAATTTGAGATAAAAGAAAATTTGGGATAAAAGTATACTTAAAATTAAAAAGTATATTTGTGATTAATTTAAAGTATGCTTGAAGTAAAAGTAAAAGTGTATTTGAGAAGTAAAATAAGTAGAATACTATAATTTGAAAATACGCAAAATAAAAAAATACCAAAAATACAAATGCATCACAGTCTTACCCAAATACATGTAACTGAATAAATGTAACTAGTTACTGCTCTCCTCTGCTGATTCCTCTGTCTTCCATTTTATCACGCAGAGTTGTTTTCGATGCCTGTTCTGAGCATGACTCCAGAGCAGGTTTTTGAAGGACAGTCGTTCTCTCTGAGCTGTTCGAGTTCCATGAAGTTCCAACAAAGAATCAATCACACAGACGTGAAGTACACCCTGTATAAAAACCAGCACCCTCTAAAGACAGGACAAATCTTCAAATATACAGCAACCCAAGCCACGAATGGGAATTACACCTGTATGGCTGAGGCTAAGGGCATCAAAAAAAACAGCAAACAGCTGATTATTAATGTTAAAGGTAAGGAGTCACTAGAATGACTTGGGATAAAATCTTGTTGCATTAACTTACATTAAACTTTAAGAATGTATTTTCCTTCTCCTCTAAAATTACTTTTTTGGAGACATGAGGTTTGTTCTGACAGTGACAAAGTAATTTTAAGGTTCTAAACCACTTAAAGGTTTTTCCCAGTACTGTGCATTCAAGCCTAGAACTATTTATGTAACATTTATTTTCAAGTGTGTGATACATCGCATCATCTTTACTGTAACATCTCATAGTTGTGACACTGGAAAATGATTCTGCTATCAAGTGCTATCAATTATCCTAATTTTGTTACTACAACAAATATTACAAATATTGTAAATAAAAGCTGCACATGAAAGTTCTTTCAATTTGTGATTAAAGTTGTAATTTCATGATCTTGGAAAAAAATGTGGTATCCAAATTTCCCACTTGCCAACTGACCCTTTCATCATGGTGGAGGAATAGCTGGTTTTAGTGTTTGGTGGTTGGTAACTCTTTATAGTTCTTAATGAACCTTCTGACCTTCACTGTCATTGCCAACACAAAATTCTCTCAGTAGAATACTGTATTCATCATTTTATTGTGAAATCAACTCATGTTAACACATTTTCTGTAATAAATGCAACTTATTGTAAGGTTGATGTTGAGCTGTCCTGCACAGCATTATGGGATATGACAGTAACTGAAAGTTGAAAAGGCATAAATGTTGTAACAAAACCATTTTAAGTGTTGTAATTCTGATAGTTTAGGTTTCAGTATTTTATAACTAAGTTTTGTTTATTCATTTATTTTTCCATTTTTGTAGTTTGACCTTTTTTGATCGTTTAAATGGTGGAACAGGTGTTGACACAATGTTATTGTTTATTGGTACTGCCACATGATTTTGTGCAAATTATTAGCAAAATTAAAATGTATATCTACATTTAAAAAAAATGCTTATTTAAGATATTATGTCTATATATATCATTAAATGTGGTGAGTAAATATTGATTCCACTGATATTATTTATAGGCCTATTAAAATTAAAAGTCCTTCATTTAAAGTCATTTGCAGTAGAAAAACGCATTACTTTTACAGTTGCAAAGATATGTGAGATATAGGAGCATATAGGAGCATAAATATATGTGTGTGTGTGTGTGTGTGTGTGTGTGTGTGTGTGTGTGTGTGTGTGTGTGTGCATGTGTGTATGCGTACAGTGCCAACTGTTTCTTTTCTTTGTTAAGTTATTATTTCAGAGAGAAACAAGCCTGTATTACAAGAATAACGATACATGTCCCTCTGTCTTATTTACTTCCTCTCACAGTGCCTGTCTCGACCCCAGTCATCCGTACAGTTGGAGAGGTGATAGTAAAGCGGCCATTTCAGATTCTGTGCGAGAGCATGCAGGGAACACTGCCAATCAACTACACCTTACTGAAGTCCCAGAGCCAACTGTCCCAGAAGACCACAACCGGACCTCTTCGCAGAGCTCTGTTCAATATTACTTCTATAAATCAAAAAGATGAGATCCACAGCTTCAAATGCCAGGCTGAGAATGGAGCAGGAAACAGCGAACTCAGCCAAGCCCTCACTTCAGCAGTCAAAGGTGAAATCAGCAGTCATTGATAAACTGATACAAAAGTGATCGAATGTATACTGTATATCCAAAAGTTTATAGACACCTTGTAATTGGAGAATTCAGCTACTTTAAGGAGCCCCAAATGCTGACACAGATGCTCAATTGTGCACACAAAGTGTGTTTAATCTCCATCTCCTAATTCAACATCAGTACTGACCTTTAGCTCCTGTGTTTGAATGCAATCAACTCCTCACAGCAGTGTTCCGACTTCTAGTGTAAAGCAGTTCCAGTTTAGAGGCTATATCTGCAGTAAAAGGAGGGACAAACTTCATAATAATAGTGAGGAATACTAGACGAGCAGAAAATTGAAAATCTGTGATTTTTCCATCTGTGGAAATTTAAAGGCAACCAGGTTGCTTACTTAAAAAAAAACACATAAATAAAAAATAAATAATAATAAATTATAATATAATAAATAATTTATTTTCATTTATTTTTTTTACAGTGTGGAGTCAAAGACTACTTTTCACTTGTTAAGCTGATAATATAACTTGTATTTAGAAAAGAATGCAAAAAGAATAATTTTCACTAGTGGTCTTAGGACACTACTCTTTAGCATATTATTGCTGTCTCTGATTTTTATTTTTCTAAGTAATTTAAACACATCAACTCACATTATGTAAAAAGTTCATGCCTTTATACATTAACTTGCATTAAATGTTTAGAATTTTTTTGCCTTCTCCTGGGAAAAGTAGTCTAAGATTGCTTTGGTTTTGTACCACCATGTTAGCACCTGTTTTACTCCACTAGCTCCCTAATGGCTTAAAATGTGCCTTCTTTCATTTTTAAAATCATTTCTTACTTATAGCAAATAAAATAAGTAAATCAGTTCTGTCAATGAGTGCGTTTACATGCACTTAATAATTCGATAACTGCAGAAAATCTGAATTTGTCAGTAATCTAATCAATGCGTTTACATGCACTTGAGTAATAAGATAATGGGGAAACTCTGGGTCTACATGAGTCAGGCAGTAATTGGATTTCTGCTTTGCAACTGGTCACTAAACTAGATCCCATAGATTTTTGTTGGGGTAGGATAATCAAAGTGCACATAATGTTGTGGTGCATGCTGGGGACAGCACACTGTGAAACAGGCTAATATTAATAGAAAATAAAAATACTTCTGTGGTCTGAAGAGGATTGTGTCAGGTTAGGCCTGTGGACCTTGTGTTTGACACATTTAAATCCTTAATTTCATCAAGCATGTATTTGGTTTCAGCGTCACTCCAAAAGTATTTGTTGCCATCTTGTGGCAACACTGATTTTTTATTTCTGGTAACACCGTCTGTTCCGCATATGTGCAGACTGAGAAATCTGAAAGAAATCAGAGTAAGAGTACACATGCACTGAGAAATCTGATTACTGAGCTACAATCCAGCTCTCTTAATTTGATTACCTAATCGGATTTGTAGACCTTACTCCGATCTAAAAAATCAGAGTATGCTGTTTACATAACCATTTGAATGATCAGATAACTGCAGAAATCGGATGATCGGATGATCGAGTGCATATAAACGCACTCATTGGTGTGGATTCTAAACATTCAGTCAATACCATATTTGAGTTTGTAAGTAGAAGAAGAGATATTTTTCTAAGAAATGAGTTAAAGTCAAGTTACTGTTGTGCATCTTTTTGACATTGAAACAAACAGAAGAAAGTCTGGTGTGGATTTTGACCTGTCAATACATGATATAAATCAAATGTAATTCATTATGAAATTAACTGTCTTGTTTCGGTTACAGTGCAACTACACATCAATAATTATGCCCACACCCCTCTCTATTTTGCCTGCAACAATTAGAACCTGTGTCCAAGCCGAAGCTGACCCTTTCCCCTGAGGACCACACAGTCACAGAGAAGAAGAATGTCACTCTCTTCTGTAGTGTCAAAGAGGGCACTGTGCCAGTGACCTTCAGCTGGTACCGCAAAGGGACAACCCAACCCCTCTTCTTGAAACCCTTCAACCACACTAAAGGAGAGTATGAGATCTCGTCCTTTAAGCGAGAATTTAGAGGAACGTACTACTGCGAGGCTTTCAATGATGCTAACGAGACCAAGAGGAGTGATGATGTCAGTATTACAGGTCAGACTTCAATCAGTATGTTAACTCACTGCCGTATGCATTTACACATACCCACATTTGTGTACGAGAGGAGATATTTAGTTAAGATTTGAATTAGATTTTTCTTTTTTTTCTGGCATTAAAAAACAAAAACTAACAAACAAAAAAAAGTGCAGACTGTTCATAATAAATGTAAATGAAATGTAAATGTAGTTCATTATGCACGTAGCTATGCACATGATTATGTAATCATGCTAATACTCATATAACTTAGCGAAGTTATACAATGGCAAACAAAAGGATGAGAACTCTGGAATTATGTAGTTTTCTGCATCAATTGGTCATAAAATGTCATCTGTTCTTCATCTATTACGTGATGAAACACAGATAACATTACCAGTTAGGAGAGCCTGAACTGCATTCATAATTTTGTCAATATTCCTACAATTGGGGATAAATATTGTATGTCTTTTTTACAGTGAACTTGGCAGGCTGGAAGAAGGTTGTCATTGCTGTGATTTGCATCTTGATTTTGGTGCTCATTGTCACCATTCTTGTCCTTTTCCTGAAGAAAACAGGAGCACCCCGCAAAAGAAAAAGGGCAGTAGATTTGTCCGTGTAGGTATTTTTTTTTTCTTTATCCTAATTTTTCTCATTAAATCAAGATGTGATATCACTGAATTAATGAGTATTTGCTTCATTAATATTTATGAATTTTTGGCGTTCTCAGAAAGTCGGCACGCCCTAAATCTAATGACCCCATGAGGATGAGCCTCACGCTTGACATTGAGGACAACACTGCTTTCAATTGTAATTTCTGCTTTTTCACTTACATTTACACATACAGTCCGTTCACGTCCTACTTTTATTGTTGTTTCACTCTCTCAGAGAGATATGAATAGTCAAAGTGTGGATACACTTGATTGGTTAAATGCTGTTCTTAATCTCAGATTTGCTTTGATCTAAAACATATGCTGAGGTTTCTTTAAAGAATCTACATTATAGGTTTCAACCACCTCCTTGTTTTTACGCTCATTGTCATTTTATCAGCTCTACCTACCATATAGGCCCCTTTCACCCTGTTCACCGCAGAGCAGGTACTATATGGGTGGTAGATCATTCTCAGCACTGCAGTAACACTGACGTGGTGGTGGTGTGTTAGCATGTGTTGCGCTGGTATGAGTAGATCAGACACAGCAGTGCTGCTGGAGTTTTTAAACACTGAGTCCACTCACTGTCCACTCTATTTAAATTTACATTTACAGCATTTAGCAGACGCTCTTATCCAGAGCGACTTACAAAACGTGCTTTGTCAGAGCAGTGCAATACAATACAACACATAAGTGCAGTACAATACAGTACAATCAATACTTAATTCAGTGCTCATTTAAGTGCTGTATAAACAGATGTGTCTTCAGTCTGCGTTTGAAGACAGCGAGAGACTCTGCTGTACGGACAGCCAGTGGGAGTTCGTTCCACCACCTGGGTGCCAGCACAGAGAACAGTCTTGATGCTTGCCTTCCGCGCGCCTTGAAGGATGGCGGGTCAAGCCGAGCTGTGCTCGAAGATCGAAGGGCTCGTGGTACAGTTCGAGATTTCATCATTGCCATCAAGTAGGGAGGGGCTGGTCCATTTTTGGCTTTGTAAGCAAGCATAAGGGTTTTAAATCTGATGCGTGCAGCTGCAGGAAGCCAGTGAAGGGAGCACAGCAGTGGGGTGACGTGGCTGAACTTGGGGAGATTGAAGACGAGCCGTGCTGCTGCATTCTGGATGAGTTGCAGAGGCTTGATGGCCTGCATTGGAAGACCAGCCAAGAGCGAGTTGCAGTAGTCAAGCCTTGAGATGACAAGAGACTGCCCTAGCACCTGGGTGGCCTCTCGAGTGAGAAAGGGTCGGATGCTCCAGATGTTGAACAGCAGAAATCTGCATGACCGAGTTAGGTTCGCAATGTGAGTCGAGAACGATAACTGGCCATCCAGAACCACACCAAGACTTCTTGCCTCTACAGACGGGACAATCAGAGAGTTCTCAAATGAGATGGCAAGATCATGATGAGGACCTGTAGTTACAGGGATGAATAGTAGCTCAGTCTTGCTAGGATTGAGCTTCAGGTGGTGAGCTACCATCCATGAAGAGATGTCAGACAGACATGCCGAGATCCGACTGGAAACCTGTGTGTCAGAGGGTGAGAAAGAAAGCATTAGCTGAGTGTCATCAGCATAACAGTGATAAGAGAAGCCATGAGATGATATAACATTGCCAAGAGAGCTAGTGTACAGAGAAAAGAGAAGAGGACCTAGCACCAAGCCTTGTGGGACACCAGTGGAGAGCCTGCATGGAGAGGATGTGGACCCTCTCCATGTTACCTGGTATGAGTAATCCTCCAGATAGGACTTGAACCACTTCCACGCAGAGCCAGTGATTCCAAGGTTGGTGAGGACGTCCAGAATGATTTTGTGGTTGACCGTGTCAAAAGCTGCCGAGAGGTCAAGAAGAATCAGGACAGATGACAGACAGGCTGATCTTGCTGACTGGAGCTTTTCGGTCACTGCTATAAGAGCAGTTTCTGTTGAGTCTGCTGGTTTGAAACCAGACTGGTTGGGGTCCTGGAGCTGGTTCTGTGTGAGAAAGAGAGTAAAGAAAGGAGTGATACCGGTCTGTAGTTGTTGACATCAGAGCTGTCAAGCGTGGGCTTCTTCAGGATGGGAAGTACTCTTGCAGTCTTCTATTTGACACTCCTACCTTGTTGGGCCATGCTGTGGATGTAAAGTCAGAGACAGTAGCTCAACAGTTTGTGTTAATCATCCTTTAGTCCTTTATCAGTGGTCACAGGATGCTGTTGGCTGGATGTTTTTGGTTGGTGGGCTATTCTCAGTGACACTGAGGTGTTTAAAAACTCCACTCGTACCAGTGCAACACACACTAACACACCACAACCACGTCAGTGTCAGTGCAGTGCTGAGAATGATCCACCACCCAAATAATACCTGCTCTGCGGTGGTCCTGAGGGGGTCCTGATCATTAAAGAACGGGGTAAGAGGGGACTAACAAAGTATGCAGAGAAACAGATGGACTACAGTCTGTAATTGTACAACAACAAAGTGTTCCTGTATGGTAAATGGAGCTGATAAAATGGACAATGAGTGTAGAAACAAGGAGGTGGTATTTATGTTATGCTTAGTTAGTGTATTTAATCAGGCTTGGGAGAGTTACTTTAAAAATGTGTTCCATTACAGATTATTGATTATTTGTTAAGACATAAACATAATGGTAATAACATAATCATTCTTTCCATTACTTTTGGATTGCTTGTCTTCTGAAAGTCATACAATTAAGTAATGACAATAGAACAAAAATTTAAACAAGATGCCTTAAAGTTAACACAAGGCAAACAGGACAACCTCACAGTTTTATGAAACCTAATGATATCATTGCTGACTTAATTGTCTGAAAGTAAAAAAGTCGATCTGGTAGAAATCTTATTTTGAGATCCCCAATAAGGATGAAATAATTGTAATTATTCAGAGGCCATTCTAAAAACTATGGCTGGCCATCATTGGTTTTCTATCTTCTTAAACGCCTGGCTCATAATGCCTTTCATACTGGTGCTTCGTACCCACAATTGGCATTTGTGATGCAGTTTGTTAATGGTCCCTTAGCTTTCAGCGGTCCTCAGAAATCAACGTATCCAGGGAGTTTCCGAAAGGCATTCATTTCACACAAAAATTATATAAGAGCTGATTGTTCTAGTTACCAATAATGATGAATCAGACATTTTTACATTTTTGCACCCCTCATTCGAAAACCATTGAAGAGCAAAATCATATATGTGAAAATGAAGCCAACTTTACCACTCACAAGGCTTTTTTGTTTCGTTTTGTGTTATTCTTCTTAGTAAATGTTCGCTCACTCAGGCATGTCAACAAAAGTTAGATTCATAGCTATTCGTACTGTAGAATTTTATATGGCAAAAAGCAGGAATAAAAGAGCTTATTTCCAGTTTGCTGCTGTACAATCTGACATTGTGTAAAATGAGGGTGAATGCCTGATTCAAACATCTTTGAAAAAATGTTGCAGATATGATTTGTGCCAAAAAATATAAAATACCTACCAAAATTATAGGTTGGCTAAATAAAAGACCATGAACTGCTGCAGAGGAGCCTTGTTCTTCAGAATTCTCTTCTTGTGGCAGCGCTTCCCAAAATGACAATTAGTAATGCTAATAACAAAAAATCGGTGTCACTTCATTTTGATAGTTTGCTGTAGATGTCTTGTAGATGCTTAGTCCATCTTTAACTAACATTCAATGCAACTGAACTTGAAGTTGAGTGTGAAAGATTCAATCAAATCTAACCTTAACCTTAATTTCAACCTAAACCTTAACCTACTCCTAAACCTAACCCTAACCTTAACTTCAGCTTAAGCCTATTCCTAACCCTAACCTTAATGTTCTTAATGCCAGAATGTGTCTGTAGAGGACCATCAAAATAAAGTGTCACCAAAAAATTTTACATGGTGCGGCTTTAAAGTATGAAGATAAAATTAGGAAATAAGTATAAAAGGGAATTCGGTAACACTTTCTATGAATGTCAAGTTTGTAAGCATCTATAAACACATTTATAACATGTTATAATGCATTCATAAGGAATTATAAACATGGTTATACATATTTATAAAAATGAATTACACTGAAATAGAATTTATAGCCCTGTTTATTATACATTATGAATTGTTAATATATGCAGTATAAATAGTGTTAATAGCATGTTATATACTGTCAGTGCTCAAGAAGTCAGTCCCAGCTTGGACAGCATAAAAGACATTAAGACAAATACAAAGTTTATTTACACCCTGAGATTTCCAATATTTTATTTCTCACTGCTGGTGCTGTCAGGGCTGCATCAATAGGGCTTCAGTCATGAATATTCAGATGCTCCAAACAGTGCTAATTTCTGCTAGCATTCTATTGGATATGCAGTGTTAAGTTAGTGCCAAGCTAACAGTGGTGTACACAGACTTTTACATATTGGTTAAAACACTATGGATAGTAGCACTAGTTTAAAATCTGACATTTGAAGCCTGTAATGTGCTTTATTGTGTATGTTTTAGTGTTTCAGTAAATTCCTCAGTAAATACTTCAACTTGAAGCCTCACTCTTAACACTGGAGGAAGCTTTAGTACAGTACGCTTCTCTTTACTTAGAGTGGACAAATACGACTTATGAGCTCTTATAATTTGTTATGAACAGTACTTATAATGTATTATGTTAACAATTCATAATGCATAATAAGCATGGCCATAACATGTAATGCATTTTTATAAGTATTTATAGCCATGTTTATAATGCCTTATGAATGCATTATAACATGTTATGAATGTATTTATAGATGCTTACAAATGTGACATTCATAGAAAGTGTTACCAGGAATTCTTTATTAGGGGTGTAACAATTCACGTTTTCAGGTTTTATATGATTTTTCAAATCTGAGATAAAGAGCTGATTCGATTTTCAAATGCATTAAAAAAGTATTGATTCTACAAAGCTACTAGGCATATATGTTTATATGTATACAAATACACAAAATCTACAAAGTCTGGCTTCACTCCAATAGATAAAAGTTCTCATATAGAACTGATGCACAGGCAGAATTTAAAGGGAAAAAATTGCAACCTCTAGAATTTTATACACAGCTTTAGACAAAAAGCCTAGATAAAAATATAGAAAAGCTCTTGACTGGTAGTGTATGAATGCTAAAGGAAATGCTGGTCTACTGTATGTGGCTTCTAAGATTCCACTTTTTCGTTTAGCTAATTCTTTGCTTTTTACTTGCCTCCACCCTGTCTTCCTTCCTCTTTCCCCTGAGTTTTTATTGCACTAGATGTGTGGAAGTAAGTTAAACAGAGCAGCAAGGAAACAGTACTTCATTTTGATACAGTAAAGTTGATGACCTGAATCATGCTGGAGGCTGACCTCGTGAAATAAACAGAGCCTGTTTGAACTGCTGTCCAAACCTGTTTCCTCACAGCCTCTCCTGGTGTCATGGGCAGGAATGTGTGGAGTGAGGATGTGTCAGACTCAGGTAAGGACCTGAAAAGTTTATGATGATTTGATTTGAGTTGTTTTCAGTTCATGTTTTGCAGGAAAGAAATCACCCTTTATGTTTTGCTTGTTTTTAGTCATTTCCTGACATCGTGCTAATAAAAAAAGAGCCAGAAGTGTAATTACAGAATTAAAATGAAATCATAGCAAAATGACAATCTACTGAGGTCTAGGGTCTAAAACTACCTAATCAGCATCTCAATTATCAATTATCTGTGAAGAAACCCACACTACAGCCTTCTTGCATCAGTAAAACAAGCATTTGTTACTTGCTTTGGTACTATCAACAAGCATTCTGATGATAGCTCAGTAACATTAAAATTAGGGTTAGTTTAGCAGTAGGTTTAAGTTTTTTGTTAAAGTTAAGGTTCGAGTTAGGGTTAGGGTTAGATTTAATAGAAACTATCACACTCAACTTCAAGTTCAGTTGCATGTTAAAGACAGACAAAGCATTTACAGAGGACTATCAAAATAAAATGTTAAAGTTTTTTCTTCTTTTGCATCATAGCCTTATATTTTTTTATTATTATTATTTTGAGTGCATTTAGATTATTCCGACAAAAATTGCATAATTACACCATAGCGGTCACAATTACACAGGTCATATTACGACTCTCCTAATTACTCACTCTGCTTATGCTATCAAGGTTATGTATAACACCAAATAAGTGTAAAAAAAATACTTGCCAAAACGAAAGTATGCAGATAATAACATACTTGCTACCACGTTAAGATTGTGATTAGTCATAATACCCTGTTTGTTGAATTAGTGTATGAACAATGAGATCACGTGTTGATGGAAAGATACCGGTGTGTTCTAGAAAATGAAGATCCGAGCAGGGAGGAGGAGTCTAAGGAGCTGCAATACACTGAGATGAATCCCCAACAGACAGTGGACGATGAAGAAGGTGAGCTGCTGTACTGTCATTAGGGTGAATTGCAAAGATGTACTTACGAACACCTGCTTATACAAGACTGATGTACACTCACTGGGTACTTTAGTGGCTCCACCTTGCTGGTGTTCATTGAGAGTGTCTAGATCAGTGGTCACTAACCCTCCTCCTGGAGATCTAGCTTCCTGCAGACTTCAGATCCAGGACTGATTTGACCTCACCTGATCCATGTAATTACTGCCTTCAGAAGTCCTTGATTAGCTGAATGAAATGTGTTAGATTTGGGTTGGAGGTGAAACCTGCGAGTAGATCTCCAGGAGTATGGTTTTATACCATGAATAGTATAATATGGATAGTATATGCTATCTGATGTCGACCAGAGGAGGATGGGTTCCCCTTTTGAGTCTTGGTTCCTCTCAAGGTTTCTTCCTTTTGCTCTTAGGGAGTTTTTCTATGCCGCTGTCACCATTGGCGACACTCATGGGGGTTCGGACCCAGATTTTTTTAATGTAAAGCTGCTTTGTGACAACACCTGTTGTAAAAAGTGCTATATAAATAAACTTTGACTTGACTTGACTTGACCGCAGTTGGTGACCACTGCTGTGGACTACTGTTGATGTATCGTTTGTGTTGGTCAACTGTAGCCCTTCATCAGTGGTCAGTTTCTGACCACAAAGACACTATTTTAGGATGTTTTACGCAGCAGAGGCACTGAAAAGTGTAGGAACCCCATCAATGCTAATGTGCCTGATACACTAATACTAGAGCCACACACAGTACTATGCCACTATCATGCAAGTGTTGAGAATGATCCACTATTCATATATCTTGTCAACAGCAGTCCTGTGGTCACAAACTGATGATGAATGGGGTAAAGAGTGAGTGACTAGCTGTGTATTTGCAACCTATAATTGTGCATGAATATGCATTATCCTAATGAACTGGTTCAAAGTCAGAGCTCAAAACACATTTCAGACCTTTAACTGGCTTGAACTTTAAACTAAAATCCTTTTGCTTTGAGTGACCATATACCTTCAATTATGTTAAAGTTATTAAAACAAATGAGTGAACGTTCCATTTTGTCACTACTAAAATAATCATAACACTACTGAAACTTTACCGAGTGTTTCAGTGGTAACTGTTTCGGTAGTGACAATTTTAGCAAATTTTGAGCAGAAATCAAAAACGCTAGCCAGTACATGTTTAGTAAACACAGCTTGTAGACAAATACATTATTAATTGTTTTTCATTAAGGCACAAATAAACGTGTGTTTTAAACATTACATACTGATTTTCAGACTTTGGGACACACTTCAAAACAATGGGATCTAACTGCTCACCATTTGGCCATGAGGGACAGGGATGTAGTCTCACTTCCTGCTCTAAAATCAAGGGGTGTGGCTAAAATAAGGCACTGCCTATGGACTAAACCTCTTCATGTTTTGATATTGACATGAAAACATGGGACAGGATTTGTTTTACTTTATTTAAAAGCTGAACTCATGAAAAATCTTAATCTTTCAGCTTCAAGAGAAAGGAAATCAAAAATTTCATTAAACATAATCAAAGTATTATTTTCACAGGTTGAAATTTAGGGGTTACGGGTTATGATGATTTTGTATATATTCAATTTAATTCTTTTAACCTTAATGAATGCCTTAGGTTTAGAAAGTTGTAAACATCTAAGGTCTGAACACTTAACTGGATTGCAGTTTGAACTAATTCAGTAGAATAATTCCTATAGTGGACTTTAAGGACCGTGTACCTCATACAAAGGTCAGTAAGTGGAAATAGGTTTCTGAGTGTGTGTGTGTCTATGTAATAATACTGTAAAAACAAAATCATGATGATATGTCTATGCATGTAAATGTGTATATTTTACATCCAATGTTGATGCTTGTGTCTGTGTCCCAATAGCTCCCATGCAAGAATCAGTTGCAATGAATGGTGAGGTCCAGGACTGTACACAAGGTAGGCACAATGCTCTAAATTACACACATTCAAAAATGTAGTTTTTGTAGCTAATCAATTGACCTCAATGTTCTGCCCACAAATACATTCTTTTATAACTACTGTCATGAGGTCCTATGAGTTGAGGGTGCTGAGGGTGTGAGGTCATGCAATATTGTGAGCTTTTTCCATAACTTTTTTTTGGTAATTTACATTAGAAATAATGTGTCACAACATGCTATGTTACGAGAGATAAAGCACATATAACATGAGATATCACCCCTCTACTCTCATTCAGAATTACACTCGTATACAGGCTACATGCGGAACATTCAATACTTGAGTGCACACCGTTTAAGTGGGAGATGTAATGGTTTAAAAAATTAAAATCTATTAAAACATGGAACATTATTACATTAATTGATTTTTTAAGCAATATTAGGCCATCACAGAACTGGCATACAGCTGTATACTTTTACTTGCTTCTGTTTTACATTTACTTGCTTGTGTTTTAGTGACACGACCACCAAGCATCCAATAGTTTGAGAGGGGGAGCAGTTTGACTCACACTGATGCAAATATAGTGTTCACTTTAAAAGAAATCAAAAATATCTTTAAAAAATTTAAGTGTAACTTTATTACATTGTTTTTCATTAAACAATAGTGTGCAGCTTTGTGTCACAGAACTATACTTTTTACACACTGATCCAAATTGTTAACATAAACAGTGCATGGCCACTTCAGGTTGTATATATAAAATATATACATAAAACATACAATAAAAATACAATCTCCATCCTAAAACAAGCACATATACAGTTGTATGTGAAGGTTATGTTTTACATGTCATCAATGATGCACAGAAATACAGAAATATAGAAATAGAAAGAAAATTCACAAGAACAAATTATCACCTTTATTTCACAGACATTTGTGTTTATTTTAATAGCTGTAAAGGTAATTATTAAGTTAGATTTTATTATGTCATAACTAGTTTAACTAGTTGAACTGTTTAATTACAGTAAAGGCAGTGTTTCTAAAAAATTAAATGACTGTAATTTCACAGATTTTTACCATCACTAAGAAAACATACTTTTACTGTTTTTTACTGCTGGACTTTCTACACCTTTTTCAGATTCTTTTCTTTATAGTGTACAACAACAAGTCCAGCTTGGTAGTGCAGCATTTTAAACTGGAAACCCATCATTATTCAGCATCTCTAAACAAATGCTGCTACATTTTCTCATTAGGTTGAATGAGATTTTCACCAATATCCTGTAACCGTCATCCATCCATATGCTTTGAGCACAGAGAGGTTGATTCTGTCCCCTTCCTACTGAAATCACCATGTGTATGACTTTAGCATAGGGACGTGGCGTCTTAATTTAAATGTGTTTTTGTTAGCATAGTTGAGGCACCAGGTGTCCACTTCCTGTCTTGGTTGGGGGGGTGGCAACTTCCTGTTTTCACAATTGGCCCCTGAGCTTTAAGTCTTTCCGTCCAACCAACGCAATACGCTCTGCCATTGTTTCCCCAGCAAAAATAAACCCTCAACGGTTGTTTTTCCACGGCTGATTAATGGGTAGAGTACTCACTAATGGTTGTGGTATGTGAATGAAACAATGCTGAAACGCAGCAGAGTTGTAACACAATAATGGGTTAGAGAACGCTGACACATTATCGCACAATGGCTGTGTCTGAAGGGAAATAGATTAGTTATGCACATGCACATCAGCGTGGCACTAATACACAACAAGGCCAAGTCAAATGCCTCACACTCAACTACACGGGAGTTCACTGGAGCAGGAAAAGGGGCAAGGACACATGACTGATCTTTCATTTTTTTCAACTTACTCTCTCGCCTGTGTTTCTGTAGGTGCCACAGATGAAGGAGCCTCAGATGTAAGTGGAGCACAACACAGAAGTACAAAAACATACAACACACAGCACATTTATGTCTTTTGTTAATTGTCGCTGTTGTAAGAAAACCTTTTTTCTATGAAATTGCAACTTTATAGATGGAAAAAAGTTCCTAACTTTAAAGGGCCCATATCCTATGTTTTTTTTGTGTTTTATTTTTTCCCTGAAGTTCACTTATAATGTATGTGATATTTTATTTACCAAAAACAGTCATAATTCATTCATACATGATCATTGTCCAACCTCTCTTTAGAATTAAACAGGCTGTTTTTGTTATTCTGCCTTTAAGACTGATGTATGTAAATGCAAATCTGTTCTGATTGGCTGTTCTATATTGTGCCTCAATCAAATAGCAGTCCAGGCTGAAGTGTGCCATATAATTTCAGCATGAATAGACAGAGCTAAACTGTTGTAGGCTGAATAGAGAAAATATATGTAAACGGTCAGCCCAGTCTTGTCTGTTTGCCCATATGGTTCAATGGTTTTTGTGACATCACAAAAACAGGGAATTCAATACAGCTTAATTTCCATAATTGGACTGTGTGGATTGGACAGTGAATGGTACATATTAAAATTTTAACAATGTTTGATATATGAAGAGAGGTTGGAAAATATATATCAAACACTGTTATTTCAATACTTTCAATATCTCATGACATGGGCCCTTTATTGTACAGTGATGTAACAAGATTGCATTAATTCTAAGTAATTTCAGATTATTTCTATTAGCTGCTGGTTTCAAATGGTGTAAAAAAAAAAAGAAAAATAGGTTTTAGTATGACAGCGACAAAATGTTATATGGAGGTATGCTAAGGAAAAAATAAGTACTTATTAACCTAGTTTTCCATTATTATAGTAATTGATCTACCGACGAAACAACTTTATTGGAAACACTACAGTGTAGCTCTACCATGTACAGTCAGAGATTATAGCTCTAACTGTTGGTGCACAGTTTGTGTTAATCATCCTGTAGCTCCTCATTGGTGTCCAATTTCTGACCACAGAGCCGCTCTTGGCTGGATATTTTTGGATGATGGATCCCAAACTAGCAGTGACAGTGACAACACCACTGTATCTGATACACTCAAACCAGTAACAAACACACTACCATGTCACCACTATGTCAGTGTCACTGCTGTGTTGAGAATGGTCCACTACCCCAATAATTAAAACTATATAGTAGATATATATAGTAGATGTTTCTAACAAAGTGTGTGGTGAGTGCACAAAACACATTCAGTGTAATGCATTGCTCTGTGTTCATTAATGTGGGGATAAAATACTGCTGTTTGATTACCCGCACTGAAGCTGGTTTATTAGCTACAATCAAATCACCACTTGTTTTGTTGTCATAGGACAGTTTCCTGAATTAGACGCGGAGTAGTTTGTATGTTATTTTATGTTGATTACACCTTGTCCTACAAGCAGGCCAGAATTCATATATAGTATTGCACAGCATTACTGTTCACAAAGGCTTCAGGATGTCTACATTGGAAACACTAAGGATACACATCAAGTCAAAGCATACACAAATTACAGATCAGATTATAAGTGCAAAATGGGTGGTTATGCTCAGTGTGAATCCATTTTGTGGATTAGGATATTTAGCTACATATTTTGTGATTGCGTAAAAAAGATAAATGCAGTATCAGTAGCACAGATACACTCTAAGAAAGGCAAACCCTCCTTTGATTAACCAACTTTCCTTAGTAGACTAACATTTATGACAGTTCTGTAAAGCAGTAACGTCAAAGACCCTTTTTCTCACAATACTGTCAGACAGGTTTGTCATGTTGAAATGGCCTGTTTAAAATAAACACCACTCGCTTTGACATTTCCTATATACATATTTCCTAACACAATGAACTTGAAGGGGCACTTGAACGGACAAGATGAAAAATGTAACCATTGCTCCATCTGTTGTAAACATGCCTTCTCGCCTCCTATAGTGGTGCCACAATACTCTTGAGAGTAATATTTTTCTAAAGAATAGAACCCCTGAACCCCCCACCCTGATGTATTTTGAAGGTGAGGAAGGTAACGGGAGGAACTCTTGAATAACTATAAGCACTTTTAGGCAGATAATTTAGGACAAGGAGTCAGATAGCTTACGGTAATGCTAGGAAACCAGATATATCATCTGATTCCCAATGATTGCACGATGTATTTGCATTATGAATGCTAAGTATTGATGTAAGAGAACTACAAAACATGACAAATAACACATTAACTGCTAGCTTAATGCCAGAATGACAAATGCATTTTAATTTTAGTGTCACAAATGTTCAAATACTTCTTGGGGCCACTGTAGCTGACTTGGCTAGATAATCTAGCTAAGCTAGATAACACTAGACTTGTGCTTGGTGTAGACAGCTTGATTCAACAGCATTCTGGTTTCATTGTGGTCGCTCACTCACTGTGCAGGACAAGGTGTTAATTAATTTTATGGACAGTGATCAGTGGTTTCCCACTGCCCTCTCATACGATAAGAAATAGAACACGCCAATTTAGATACACGTTTTTCCCACACAGGGTTTTATTATTTTTCTTTTTTAAAGTAATTTTTTCCAATATGGTATTTTGGATTTTTTTTTTATTATTTTTAAAAACTTGAGAAATCATCAAAATAATCGGTACATTACTCGATACCCTTGTAGCGGACAGTAACAGCCCTACATGAATGTGAGCTGTTAAATACTGCCACCTAGCTGCATGGCCTGAGTGATGTCCTACATGTCTCTAAACATAAAATAGTGTCCAGAGTGAGGCCGCAGTCATGTTGTCTGCCGTCTGCTAATGAAGGGGTCATGGTGGACCTGGTGAATACAGGTACTGAGGCTGTCCCCTTTTCTCTCTGCCAGTCCGCTGTGGAGTACGTCCAGCTTAATCATGGCGAACCGGACCCTGAGTAGACCCCCGTCTCCACCAGAACCTCCACCAGCACTCTTCCACAATGTAATTACACAGCTAACTTATTCCACTTCCACTCCAGCTGCAGTGGCCCACGAAAGAGGACGCTCTGCCACGGTATATTTTCTGGGACAGTTTTGTATATGTGTTGATTAAGTGGTCACACAAGTGTTGATGTTGAGATTGTGACACTGTTTGTATAGCTGAGAATAAAGCTTGCACAAAATCAAGACTGCTGGTTTCCTTTTCCCTTTAATCTGAAGGGAGGCCCCTCACTTGGGCGTTTGCCGAAGCCTTCAGCTGTCCAAATGGGTTTCCTCTTGCAGAGGGAGGGAGCGCACAAAAACATCAGCGAATACTTTGAAGTTGGATAAGCAAGAGAAGAATGGATGTGTGGGTGAGCGAGTGAGTGAGTGAGTGAGAGTGTGTGGGCTTGGGAGGGTGGCGTGGCACAAGTGGGGAAAACAAAACATTTAGTGGCATTGAAGATACACTATATGTCAGAAGGTTTGTAGCTGTTTGTAGAAGATTCTTCTGAAATCAAGCATATTAATAGTGGGTTTGTCCCCTCTTTGCTGCTGTAACAGCCTTTACTCTTCTGAGAAGGCTTTACACTACATGTTGGAACATTGATGTGAGAATTTTGCATTAGTGAGGTCAGATATTGAAGTTGGATGTGTTCTGGATGACAAAAACTACTCTAACTCATCCCAAAGGTATTGGATGGAGCTCCATCACTCCGGAGAACATAGTTGCACTCCACAGCCCAATTTTGGGGGCCTTTATACTCTTCATTGATGATTGGCATTATTTATGGTGACTTTAGTCTCATGTGTGCCTGATCCAGAGCATCCCATTCTATTAGCAATGCTTTTCTGTGGAGATTATACAATCCATGTGTGAGCAATTGAACACCTGTGTCAGTATGGGTACACCTTAAAGTAGCTGGATTCACTAATTAGAAAGGTATCTGGATAGTTTTGGACACATGGTGTACATCTGTAGTTACCCATCATGGTGGTGTTGGATTTATTACTTTTCAAAGGTTTTGAAAGGAGAAGCAGATTATACCTGGTGATACACTGAGGGGAAACAAGTATTTATCAAAGTTGATTGTAAAATTAGCGCAGGCAATTTTCACAGATGGCTTGGTTATTTATTAATTTAATCTTTAGTGTATCTGTACAATCAAACTCAGGTCTGCTAGAAGTGCATACAAATTTGAGCTTAATATGTTGAGAGACTAATAAATGTCTGATTTGAAGTTAACATTATTGTCAATAACATCAATAATATCAGTAATAATGGTAACACATAACTTTGCACAAGGCAATCCTTGTACTAAAGTGGATGTACTTCTTTTTTTTATGTGCACACTGATATAAACAAATGCTGCACTTCTATGTTCTATTTAAAGACTTTTGCTTTATACCACTGATATAGTAAATAACAATCTCATTAATATACAAAACATAGTTTACCTAGTACATTAGAAGCTTATAATATCACTAAAGCAGCCATTGTTTATGAAAATGATTACACTACACAATTACTGACTTTATCTAAAAAAAAATATATATAGTCTGTTAAATTTTGTTCTTTTTACATTTTATTCTTATCAATCATAATAATTTTAACACTATAAAGCTGTTTAGGTTCTGGCCAGTAGGGGGAGCAGTGCATGACCTGCTCAACCCCAAACTCTACCTATGAAGACTGCCATTGCTCAGGAGCTGCTGAATAATTTTATTTTATTGGCTCACAATCGAAACATCTACATGAATTAGGGTAAACTTTGAATTAGGGTGTTAACTGTATGTATAAGAGGCCAAATTGGGATGTGTCCGCTTGTTTCTATGCACTGAGGTTGGTTTATTAGCTACAACCAAATCACCACTTGTTTTGTTGTCGTAGGACAGTCTCCTGAATTAGAAGTGGAGCAGTTTGTATGTTATTCAGGGCAGCCAAATCTGTGCACATTTCTGTGCAACTTTGAGGGCCAGGTGTCTTTTGTCTTTGTACTTATAAATATGAACAAAAATATATATATTTATAACCATAAAAACTAAATAAGTATTAAGTCTTCAGGCACTATTAAAATAAGCATATATGTAAAGGTTACAAACAAAAACAAATCAAGTTCTACATATTAACACTGCAGAAAAAAAGGTTAAAAATTATGCAAAATAACCTTGGTGCAGTTTAAAAGAGACTGATTGGGACGACATCATGCAACAAGTAGCAATCATGTTGAAGGTAAAAAAGGTTCCTAAAAATGTCAGGGACAGTACTATTGAATTACACTTGAATAGAAAAAAGCTGCAGAGCCTATCAAAGACCTTAAACATCACTGTTAATACAACTGGGTTAATAAAATATAAGTGGAAATTTCATGAAACCACAGCTAATCTTCCCTGAACAGGTGTGCCATACAGGACGATCTGAAAGCAGCAGGAACAACAGCTGAAAATCATGTGCTGTGGGAGGGTGGCCGGGGTGGCAAGTATCCATCCTGAAATCTGATTGGCCACCGCAAAGGCGTTTGCACCTTTAAGAGGAGAGTTGTTTCGTTATTAACGATCATCACAACACCTGTCCAACCTCTCTCCACCCCCCAGCCCCATCAGAGGGACCCTCGTAACCTTGGGGAATTAAAGACAGTTTACACAAATGGAATTGGGCCAAAATTGAACCACAGAGCTACCAAAGCAAGTTACTTATTACTGTAGATTTTTCAAAGCTGTCCATGAACAGCTCTGCAAGCGCTAATGTTACTGAACATCTTTTTGTCTATATTTATAAGTACAAAGTCATAAGACATTACATTTGGACATTGGAAGTGGATACATGCTCTGGAAATATATTAAATAATAAAATCAAAAGGATCTGAAAAGTTGTTTCCCCTCACTGTAAGTCTAATTCTGTGTTTCAACTCTATTATATAACACTAGCTACTCAAACTCTAGGCTACTACTGCCAAAGAAACCTAACCACCACATTTGGCCAAGATTGCTGCTTTGTAAGGGATGTTTTGGCAAGGATCAAGTCTTATGATGTCAGTTCAGTGCACAGCAGTGCTAGGTTGCAATATAGCGATATTGCTATTTCAACTTCTTAATGACCTGTAAGTCAGAGAATTATTCTGAGGGGAAAAAAGGAACTTAAATTTATACATATTTTACAAACAATTAAACACTATGAGAACAAATGCTTCAGTATGTTAAGAAATAAATGTATTCAAGTGTTCCTTGCAGCATAATAATGCATAAATTGCATTACTTTATAAATGTACATTCAAAACGCCCATTTTAAGTGTATTTCCATAAAATACATGAAAGTTTCTGTATACCTTAAGTATAGTATTGATGTACTTGAGTATGTTTTTTGTTTCTTTCTAAAGAATGAAGAAGCAGCAACGCTCTAAAGACAATGTGGAATTCTGCCCTGCTATTGGAACAGCTGGTCTGATAGAATTAAGTAGCCTAGCCATGTTTTATCAGCATGTACCTTTACCTAAGTAAATGAGTATGTACAAACCCCATTCCAAACAAAGTTGTTACAGTAGGTAAAGTGCAAATAAAAACAGAAAACAGTGATTAGTACATCTACTTTGATCTGTATTTACAGTACAGGGATGAGATATTTGATGTTTTACTTCATCAACTTCATTGTTTTTTCTAAACATATCTCCTACTGAAACTGATGCCTGCAACATGTTTCCATAAAGCTGGGATGGGGCAGTTTTAGACTAGAAACAAGGCGTGAAAAAGAGGGAATCCTGGGGGGTCCCTGAAAATAAACATTTCGTAAAGTTATGGTATTCATTAGGGAAAAATTGACACTCAAATAAAAATTCAGGGAAAGCTCATTGTTTAGCTGCTTCTGTCTTTGGCATTCTTAACTCCATAGCCTACATTCTTAATAAAGATGGTTCTTTAAGGGTTCTTTAGTAAAGAAAATGGTCCTGAAACCATGAACACTCAATCCTTTGCATGACTAAAGGGTTCTTTGCATTGTGGAAAGGTTATTCAGATTGATGGAGAATGTGCTGAAGATGGTTCCATATAGAACCTCTTTGAAAAGGGTTCGATATAGCACCAAAAAGGGTTCTTCTATTTTTATGATTCAAGCTTGTAACAATAGAAGAGCCCTTTTAGTGTTATATAAATCTCTTTCATGATTTTAATTAAAGGGTTCCGTAAGTATTCATGGCTCTATATAGAACCTTTTTTTTTCACAGAAGAGCCCTTGAAGAACCAACTTTTGGAAGAGGACATTACCAAACTAGAAAAAAGAATTTCCAAAAAAGAATTGTTAAACAAAACATTTTGTTGCCACTGAAGCTAGCATCAGCGCCACCACATCAAGTTGGTAGCCAGTCAACACTGGAGTTGCCAGCCAACATGGGACCCCCCCACACCAGATACAATCATGCATGGATATAAAAGAAGCATCCAGAAAAAGGCCTAGTTTTTTATGAGCAAGGAGGAGTTGAGGCTCATCACTGTGCCAAAAATACATCAGCAAAAAATCCAGCAGTTTAAAAATAACATTCTTCAGTAAGCAATTGCAAGGATTTTAGTTATGTTACCCTCTACACTGCATAGCATCATTAAAACATTCAGGGAATCTGGAGAAATTTCCATGAGTAAAGGACAAGGCCAAAAATCTGAATAAATGCCTGTGACCTTTGATCTGTTAGACAGCACTGCATTAAACATCAGCATACTTCTTTGCTAGATCTTACCACATGGGTTCGGGATTGGCAAACCATTGTCAATAAACACTGTCCGTCACTGCATCCACAAATGGAAGTTACATTTGTACTAGGCATAGTGGAAGTCACATGTGGACAACACCCAGAAACACTGCTGACTTCTCTGGGCTTAAGGTCATCTGAAATGGACTGATGCATATTGGCCATTTTCAGCTTTTGGCAGACACTCTTAATCCAGAGCAACTTATAATTTTATCACTTTACAGAGGTAAGCAAAGAAGGTAGAGTTAGGAGTCTTGCCCAAGGACTCTTATTGGTATAGCATAGGGTGCTTGTGCAATTGGGGGATCAAACCCCAGGCTACAGCATTGAGGGTCGAAATGTTACCCACTACACCATACCAACAATGGTAGAAATGTCTGTTGTGGTCTGACAGGTCAACATTTCAGATATTTATGGAAATAATGGATGTGTTCTCTGCATCAAAGAAGAAAAGGGCCTTCCAGATTGTTTGTAAAAGCACCATCAACTCATTTTGGAGCAAGGTAAAACATAAAATATTGAGTATTTGTACCATTTTCAATTGAATACAGGCCAACAGGATTTACTTAGCACTGCTTTCTGTTTTTATTAGCATTTTACATACTGTCCCAACTGTTTTGTCCCAATTACGTTTGTATTATTGTTATCTAAGTGGCTTCAGAATTACTTCATCATAGTAATAAGGTCAACTTGACACTTAAGAAGAGCTTGATGTAATCACAGAGTGATACATTTACCAGCCTGATGTTTGTATTTTTGAAAACATACTCAACACCTGGTAATTGTAATCTGATTCTAAATAATGTCAGATCTGTTTTTAATTGCTTTTTCTCTTGATAGTTCTTTTTATAGTCCTTTAACATCTTCAGGCCCTAGGCAATAGGAAACTCAGGAAGTGTTTCAGCAGCCTGTCAACATCATCTGAAATTACTGTAGCTCTACTTGTGCCTGTAATACATTCGATATTAGCTTGAAACATAATCTTAAAAAAAAAATAAAAATCAAGCGGCCGGTTATTGGGAAGTGGCCCACTTTGTGCAGATCCAAGTCAGCAGCTGTTATTTCTGATCATTTGAGAAATCACTCAACTCTATGCTGTCCCTCCCATCCTCCGTCTTATTCCACAGTACTTTGTTGCTGTTTCAGCACCAAGAAAAACAACATGCAAAATTCATACTTGATTTCCCATGAACTGATGTGAATCGGCCATAATAGTGCAATTTCCATCCATACTGTGATGTGTTTCCAAGTGAAAAGCGATATGAGGGAGGGTCTCTGAGTTAGTTTAGCTTTTTCGCTTAATGAAAGGTGGGGTGGTGGGAGGTGGAGGTGAAACAATATAGTATAGGTTAATATTACTTTAACTCACCAGCTGGTGCATGGTAATGTAACTCAGAAAATCTTTTATGGGTGGGCAAAACATTTTCGTATATATACCCCTTACATGGCCAGGGCCTGCTGGTGGACCCAAAGTTTTATTCCACATTGCTAAAGCTTAAGAACAGCAAAACCAGTTTGCATTGAAATCCCTGTAGATACTGAATAAGCCTTAACATGTAATGAGCCTGGGAATTTCAGGGGCTAACTGCTCTGTTTTTCTCTCTTTGATGCACTTTTCATCTAAAATAAATAAGAAATCTCCAAAGTCAGATGTGACAAATCACAAAGCAGTAAAAAGACACCAGCCACCATCATAACATGATGAACTTAAACATAAAAATGGAAAGGAAATTAAAAGTAAAAAGGAATAGAAAGAAAAAGTAAAAGCATGAACCACAAATACACTTGAGAAATATTTTTGAAAAGAACTGAAAATATGAAACACATCAAAAAATACTCTAAAACTGAAAGTACACATAGATTAAAATTTCATTTTACTGGGTAAATGTAACTAGTTACTGTCCGCCACTGATTGCAAGGCATGTGCAAAATATTCCGGATCACTTCGAGCTTGCCTCTTATGGCTCTGCAGCGCTATAGCCGTGTGGACAGAAATAAGCTTGTTTTACTGTCCTCCTCAGGTCATGTATGGAATGTCTCAGACTACCACTTGTGATCCTTCAATGCCCTCAGAGGACCTTTCGGCATCTCTGGACAGTTCATCCTCTTCCAGAGGTCCTGCATGATGCTCTGAAAGCTTATCGCCTCAGTCAGCTCACAGTATCCCTTCCTCATTAGTCATGTGAGGTCATACGCTGTCACCAGCCTCAACCGCCCAGCACAGCCCAGCACAGAGAGAAGGGCTACTTTTAACCCTTACGGGTTTCAGTTAACTGGTATTAGTTAGTTAGCATGGAGCAAGGCTCACTGGAAGAATCAGTGAAATTCTGTTGAAAGTGCTAAACTTTCAATAGACAGCACATTTATGACTGTAAATACTAAGAAAAGATATGTTATTATGATTTGACACTAGGCTGCTGTCCATTTTGGAAAATTGAAAGTAGCATGAAGAAACTTTGAGTTCTTTGAGTTCTGTTTGAGATGGAGATTCTGCTCCTTCTGACGTGAAATTCTGTTGGAAGTGCAGATTCTAAACTTTCAATAGACACCACAATTTTGACTGAGGCTACTAAGAAAAGATGTTATTATGATTTGAATTTGATTGTTGTCTTACTTTTTCTTACTTTGTTTCTGTCGTTGATAAACTGGTGTAAATTGTATAACTAACTAGGTATAAAATTATAGTGTGTTCATAAAGTTATGCATGTTAGTTTTAGAGTGTTAGTTGTCTTGCATTTATTCACTGGGTTGGTCTGACAAGGACTCCTATTGTGAAGGCTAGATTAGGAATTAGATTTGATTAATAAATTCTGCGTCAGTGTAACGCTGCCAGCCTAGGAAGCAAAACGTAGCACAGCTTAGAGCGAATTGTTAGAAAAAACTCTCTTTGTGTACAGCATGGCTGTGGTCATATACAGCTTTTAATAGAACACAACAACTTGTGCATAAGTTGTGTCTACTTTAATAGCGGAGAATATATTGTATAGTTACCTTTCTAAAATCTGTTTGGCACAATCAACAATCAACAGCATTGTAAAATACTCTATACAAACACTTACAGCAGCATTATCAGTTGAATTCTGTTAAAAAAATGAGAATTCTACTATTTTTATAACTTCTGTACAATTAAAGGCCATTACACACCAAATACAATGCCAAAAAAATGGCATGAAAATGCAAAATATTCGGAGATGATTTTTTTGCATCGAAACAATACACACCAGCTGCAACCCGATTTTTTGTTCCTCAAAAAAACTGAGCAAAATATCTGTCAAAAAGGTTCTTTGATTTTCATGAAATGGGCAAACTGTGACGTTTTGCAAGATGCTTTCCATTTCGAAAAAGCAAAAGGAGAACGGAGAGCGTCTCATCCTCATTCAGGAGCTAAACTTGGAGCTTGGGTTGAATGTCTTTAAGTGCAAGTAAGATCCAATTTTTTGATCCCAACAGAACAGACAAACGGTGACACTAGGCTACTATCCATTTTGCAAAAGTGAAAGAAGCATTAAGAGCTTCTTCACTTCATTCAGAAGCTGAAGCTTTGAGTTCTTCCACACTTGGTGTTTGTAGTTCTGTTTGAGAAGGAGATTCTGCTCCTTCTGACGTTTATGAAAATGTTTCAGTTGCTGGAACACAGCTGCTCTGTCATCTTGGTTGTTGCCATACCAATAGCAAAGGCACCTGTGATAGGTCAGTGAGTTTATATTGCTGCAGAAAGTTTGCAAAAATCAAACAGAGGGTGAATAAAATAATGATGCATTTTTCTGTAAAAAAGATAAAAGTAATTCAGAGTGGTTTGATGTGAAATGGTTCATTCTAGAGAAACTTACTGAGTCAGAATTGTTGAAGTGGTGGTGATAGAAACCAGATGAATGGTTATGAATGTGCTGCCTGATGCTTGAGAAGTTGTTTTATGACATTTTTCATATGATCAGATAAGATTTTGGCCTAAAGCATATTTTTAAAAATACATTTGTGGCAGAGAGGTACACACAGGCTGTTATCAGCCAAAATAACTCTAAAAGTTTATTTTTATTTTTTTTCTTTCTGATTGGCCACCGTCATCAACATTACACATCAAAACTCAGAAGACGTGTACGTTCACTGGCCGATTTGCATTGCAGATCATGATCCTTGGCTCCACTGTAAAGAAATCTGAGTCTCTAAGTTTCTCTACAGTGTATTTCGCATTCAAGTATTCAGAATGACTTTTTTTTAACGTGTCAGCGATTATATTATGCTGCAATTTTGAGAATATTTATGGAATTCCCCTTTAATGGGCCAAATGATTAAAAACCACTGTGCTGTTCATGGAGGAATCTGCTGTTATGTTGCCTGACAATCATAGCTAACTGTTAATGAACTGCATTGCATAGTGGAAGAATGAAGTGCATTGCATGGTGTATTTTATTCTATTGGTTTTGTACTGTTTACTAAATACTTTGTATTATACAATGTCCCATAATAAGGGTACAAACTCTAATTTAATTGTTTAATTTATATATGATATATATTTCAATATATTTAAATAGTACAACAAAATGAGAGTAATAGTTCTAGACTTCTAAGGATTAACCCCTTAGTTACTGAATAATAAGCCTTATGTTTAATAACTGACTAAAAACCTGTACTTTAAGGGTGGAACTAAGGACATTTGCACTTGTACATGCCATTAGCAGATGTAAAGGTAAGCAGAGAGACTCTTAAGGGCTTAATATGTAAAGCTTTGCATAGGTTGAAGCAGGAGAGCGATGTCTGAGCTGAGCTTTTCACCTCTCACTTTCAAACGTGCTTATTTTAGGCAGGTAGAACGTAATGTACTTCCTATTTCACTTGTGCTTTTGACTTCTCTCTCTCTCTCTCTCTCTCTCTCTTTCTCTGTCCCTCTGGTAACCCGAAGCTGGCCCTCGTGGACGTGGAGCGGGATTCCTGCACTGCCATTGGCTGCACTGCTAAAATTGGCACGCTGACCCCTATGAAATGCATTCTGGGAATATGTTGTCCTCTACTTTGCCTTATGGGGCCAGTTGCAGTGTGACCGGGTCGTGTTATGAGGTCTCGGACTTGTGACAACAAGCTACACTTTCTCAGATACGTGCACCCCACTTATTTTCTGCGGTAATAAAAGCTGATCTAAACTTTCAAGAATACTGTTACTTGCTTCCTCACTAAGGTATATATTACAATTAAGAGCCAATGTAATACTGTTCTAGTGTTAAATGCTATACTGAATAGAATGCTATCGTGTGCATTGTGTACACTATATCTCCCAAAGCCACCTCTAGATACCTCTTATAATTAGTGAATTCAGTTACTTTAAGGTGCACCCATTACTGACAAAGGTGTTGAGTTGTGCACACATAGCATGTATGGTCTCCATAGAAAAGCATTACCAATAGAACAAGGCACTCTGGAACAGCCATACATGAGCCTAAGGTCATGTCCAATACCATGCATCTGCAACATGGGTATAAGCATTGGGCTGTGGAGCAGTGGAACTGATGGAGTAATGGAGCACCATTGGGATACATTTGGGATGGGTTAAAACGAAACATCCAATATCAGTACCTGACCTCACTAATTCTCTTGTGGATGAATGCTATCAAATCATCACAAAAATGTTCTAACATCTAGTGCAGTGGTCACCAACCCTACTCCTGGAGATCTACCTTCCCAGAGGGTTCACTTCCAACCCTGATTGAACGTCTTATCTAGAGCATTAATCCACTTAATTAGTTGGATCAGGTATGTTGATAGTTCTTGGGCCCTAAGCAACTGCTTATAGTGCTTATAACAAGAAATAGCCCAAATATGACAATACCAAGAATCTCTTCGGCCACATGTTGCCCAAAAAAATAGTTTATCCTGGAAAATACATTGTGTAACATTACATGAGGTTACGTTGGTTACTTCAAAAAATTCCCGGCATTACCGTCTGCAAAATAACTCCATATGCAACGTATAAATATCCAATTTAATGTGTATGTTGAGTATCCCTAAGATAACTGTCCGACATTTATCCTTGCCTTGACCTCATCTCTTAGCAAAGGCCTTGCATAAAAGACAGGTGTTGAAATGGATGATAATCAAATTTTGTATTGGTGTTAACATAATTACTCAACCTGACACATTGTCATTAGCTGAACCGTAAGAATGCATGTTCCATTGACACACTGTTGTGTAACTTCAACGGAGCTAAACATAGACCACAAACGTAACATCCATACGTATCCTTTTGTGTAGGAGATTACCTGGCCGGAGCTTTAGGCTCAACCTTGTCAGACTCCTCATACCCCCTGCATCTGTTGCAGTAGCTGGTAAGAGAACTCACGGTGACACGAGGGAGCCTGGGGTTAGTCTAGTCGTGTCAGTCGTTAATGAGACTGATATCAGCAGGACATCCTGTCATCACCATATGGTCTCTCTCTCTATCTCTCTCTCTTTCTGTTCATATAACCTCTTGCTTTCCTTGAAACACTCCCGTTGGGACAGTGAACGAGGCAAGATAGGCCTCTGAATAGGTCATCCTCCATTTGCGGATGATATCTGAGTTATGTAATTGGGTCACGCTGTCTGGCCCTTCACTCAAAGCTTTTCAGCAAGTCTGAAGATCAAATTCTGACTATAGCGACCACCCTGCTAGGATATGTTTCCACTTCAGGCAGGAAACTTCAGGCTTCTTTTATCTTAATAGAACTTAATAGAACCATAAAGCTAAATACAAATCTAAAACAGAGGTGAGTTCAACCTCCTTGTGAGCCCTGGGACTACAGGTGGTCCTGGGTCTAGTTACACACAGCATCCAAAAACTCAAAAGCTTTGTTTTTAATAAAGGTGCCCACACCATCGCCAGCAAACAAACGTGAATGAAGCTAAAGCTAGCTTCTTATCCACCAGGTTCTTTTGTGAATTTTCTGTTCCACCTTAAAAGGTGCTGCAGTTGCATTCTGGTACCTGCAACTGCTGCACTATTTAAGGTGGAATGGAACATTTGAATTAGAACTTGGCAAATAATAAGCTAGTTTCAAAGTTTGAAATTTGCACTGACCTTGAGATAAACTTTAGTTTGAGCTCATATGTGCTACCTGCTTTTTGTCCAATCTGTCACACGGCACTTCTCCAGCGGTGTGTGGTACAGTTTACTTGGTAAAACTATCAACATCACCAAAACAAGCTATAGTGTATCATCTGATACAGTGGTGTAGGAAGAAGTGAACTTTTGGGAAAAGTAAACTTTTCTGTGATAAAGTGGGAAGGCTAACTTAGCAGACACAAATTCCAAACACGTAGATAAAATCAAACACATAAGATGTGCAAAGACGAGGAGCAAAATTAAAAACCTAAACCTAATCATTTTAATAAAGCACACTGCCACGGTGGACATGAAAAATTATAATAGTCTATTCTTGTCCAATTGATGCATTGTGGCGTTTGCGTTAGACGTTTGCATTGATATTTTCACAAAGCCCATTTCCACCTTTGTACTAAAAGAGCACTGTAGATACAAAATTCACAGAAACTGATGATAATGATGGAAGAAAAAAAATACTCTACAGGACAAAACCACATGTTTAACCATCTTTTTATCGAAGCTGAACATTCAAATTCAAATACTGGCACGCTGATAACTAACTGAGCTTGAGGCAATGGTGGATAGCAATGATTGTTGTGCAGTGATTGGAGGGCTTGAAAAGAAAGCAGAGCTTCTGGGGAGCATAATAATTTGATTGGCTACAATATAGTGACAGCACTCAGAGAAAACAAATGAAATTTTATTATCTTAAAAAGTCGGCTTAATAAATATTGTTTCCACATTTGATTGGGTAGGCCTGTGACCAGTCTGTTTAGTCAGAGGCCCTGAATTACTCTGGGCCCCTAGGCCCAGGTAAGCTGTGCCTTAAGTCGCCACTGCTAACAATGACTATATAATGCATACTTTAGTAGCAACTGTTGCAAAGTTAGACAAGAACATTGGCAAAAATTCTATTCAAATAAAAAATTGTAAGTTGGAATTATTTTGCATGCATGTGAAATGTCACTGTTTGATAGATCAGTTGTTTTCATGTTATCAAACACCTTGTTATGTTTGCAAGGCGGCCAATTCGTTTCCAACTCGCCCAGTTTCATTTAGCTACATCTACAGTCCAGCTTGTTAGTGTAGCATTTTGAACTGGAAACTGAGGGCCAGATGTGTGCCTTGGTGTGACCGCAGTTTGCACCAGCAATGCTCCGATTTATTATCACAACTGCACTTAGCCCCACCCACTACCTGCTCACCCATAAGGTGCAGGGTTTAAAAAGCACAGTGAAATAATGTAGCTACCAGAAAGCTTGAAACAAAACAAAAAAAATGAAATTTCAGTGAAGTTCTTTCTTTCCCACTAAAACATTCTATAGAGGTTGTTAAATTACTCCAGCTAATAAAATAGAGTTTATAAAATAATTATACAGACTGTGAGTGCATATTGCAGCAGCATCATAGCAGTTCCTCATGCTGTGTTCACTTACACATGTACATGTGGCGTGAAGTTTAAACTGTTATTCTGATGGTAAACATCCTTTCAGCATATGTTCGAGGCTCAAATCCAACCGCTATGTCTGCTGTCATTGTTTAAGAAAGTTTCCCAACAATACGTCTTTTGAGATCATAACACAGATTTATGCCTCAGTTTAAAAGGCGGGGGAACACTGACACAAAAAAAGAAGCACTATGGGTTGCTCAAACTTTAGAAAATTGAGTGGAACATGTAATCAGCCACACTTCCAATATCTTCACCCACTTTCTGTGTGATCCCATGTTTCACGCAGCCCTCTCTCAAATATATGTATGAGTGAGAGAAATGCATTCTTTGGTTTTCCATGCTTACCAGCTGTAAACAGTGCATTTAAACTAATAGGACAGATTCATACATTACACATAAGCAGAATATATCTAATTTGAGCATGAAAATGGTGCAAAACTGGTTGTTTTTAATGGAGCATCAACAGAAACTATTTTCCCAACTTTTGCCATTGACCATGGTGGTGCAATTAACTGGATACTGATTTTGGAAAAAATGGCCACTTAATGCTCGTAGATGAAGTCCAGGATACCTGTTCATGTACATCATCTCCTAAGCTTCAATGAAAAAGTACTATTAGAATCATTTAATATAAGCATTTGTGGGCAGAGCATGGACAAGTACATTCTTCACCCTTCAGTCCAAAACAAAAATGCAGGTATGCGTGTTGTTTATCTACTTTTTTCCATTAAAGCAATTTCCGAATGCTGTGGTTTTTGTGTCACAAACTACCATTTTAAACAGGACCTCACTTGACTAGAAATATGAATCACACATCAGTCGTGCTTTAACAGTACTCTGGTTAAACAAATTACTCATCTGAACTGCAGTCTGAATTAGCTTATAGCTTTGTGCATATTTTATATAGTGAAAATTTATTAGCACAAATGATTACACAGTTGTGAATGCAGTGTAATTTCTCTAGTCACACATTTTAAGCAATTGGCTTTTATGGGGACAACAGCTATTAAAGTGAACTGCTGGTGTAAATTCTGAATGTTTTTCAAGGGTTTTGATGTTGTTTATGTTGCCCGTCTTTGCTCTCAGTCTTTAGGGGTCATGATAACAAGCTGTCAGTTGCAACCAGTGGCTGGTGGTTGATGATATCACTGTGAACTCCTCATCTCAAGCCCACATTGTGAACATTACAGATCAGCAGGTTGCACATCAGCAGGACTCATTACACAAACACACCCACCATATTTTTTTCAGCCCGTTTTGGCCCAGAGTTGGTAACTCTACCCCCTCATAAACAAGCACTACACAGCAGCCTCACCTTCCCTCCAATCCTGTGAAGTCAGACACATTCAATGCTTGCTATGCTTCAAAACAGCAGCTGGCCGTGTTTAGGTTTGGCCTGCTGGTGAGCAAGCAGTCCCTACCAGCTCAGTGTCAGTTTGTTCTGGCCGAGGCCTGCACGTACCTAACACTGGACACACTGGAGCCCTGCAGGCTACAAGAAAATACATACTTTAATGTCTGATAAAAAGTTAATACCTATAACCTGTGGGAGCTTCACTCTGCAGGATGACTAGGATCTATGATTTGTTTTGGTTGGCGCTGTCAGATAGAATCAGGGATGCCCTCCACTTTGTTCAGTTCAAAGTATGGAACCTGAGAAGTCAGGAAGCAATGTATTTCAGCTGTCTTAGCTAGGTATGTGAGAAAATGGTTAGACAACACCAACAGCCAAAGCTAGTCCTGAGATAGTATTGAGTCAAATCTGATGCTACATGCTGCTACAATGTTATTAGACAACACACTTTTAAAATGAAACGTTCCTTAATGGTTCTTGGCTTGGATGTACAGTTCTATGAAAAATCTTGAATTGGTATGGAACCTTTAGATTATGTGAAGGTTATTTAAAAAGGTTTTTCTCACTCACATTAACAAAAAAAAAAGGTTCCTTAAAGAACCATCCACTAAAAGGTTATTTCCTGGAATCACACCTAAGAATACTTTTTGGTTCTATTTCACATCTTTATTTTTAAGAGATTATTTGAATTTCCAAGGACCTTATCTGAAGCCAATCATTTTCAACTCCAAGAACAAAGGTAGCATGAGTAACTTGTTCATAGTTTTCATGTGTTTTTGGACTGTTTTTATCATCTTTTTATTTCTGCTCTGATTCATCTTCTCATATTTACACTGATAACTGTAGTACTATGGTTAAGTTCACAAACTTCACTTTGGCAGGATTAATGTGGCAACTAGCATAATAGTGACAGGCTAATTGTGTTACACTGTATCACAATTAGCAGCCATAGCCATATGCTGGCAGCCATAGCCGTTGTGCTAATTATGATACACCACACATGGTCAGCTGTTTTTTTTTTTCTTGTTCTTCACAATGTCATTACTTAGTTCAAGGACTCCAAAGCCAGTTAGTTCTTCCCTGTTTGATGAATCCTTCATGTATCAGTTAGCTTATCGTCTACCAGTGTTGGACTAGCAATGTTTGTGCAAGGCTCAGAATAATACTGGGTTTGGAAACTGAAAAATACCCATTTTCTGATTTGTAAATTGCAGTCAAACAGCCGGTGTCATATTTTCAAGTGGGAAACTCGAGATTCTAGCTGATACACAAGTTTACCAGAGGTAACTTATAATGCGACCTTTTGCCTTTTCCATGTGTAAAAAATTGCAAAAATGGCGGTGAAAGCGAAAAAAAATGACCTGATATAATTCTATGTGATCTATCTGCTTTTTTTATGCAAGGAAAAAGCTGTATTTGTGTTTTCAGACCTCCACGCTTTCTTTTTCTGTGCGACAGGTGTATCTTTTAACAAGCACCCGAATTTAGACAAAGTGCATTTACTAGTTAGCTATTTGATATGTATTATCTTGCCTGTGTACTGAGAACTCTTCATCTCAAGTTGACATTGTGTACACAGCACTTCAGCAGGGTGACTGCTTGACTGCTGGTCACTTAACTGCTTGTGTATTCATTGCCTAAACCCATCCATCAAATTATTTTAGCCATTTTTTGGCCCTGAGTTGGTAACTCTACCCCCTCACAAACAGTAGTTAGGTCTTTCTGATTTCATGAATCAGTTCAAGGACTCCAAAGCAAACTATTTCTTCTCTGTTTGTTAAATCCTTTATCCTTTATAAATTAGCTTACCAATTGGCCTGTGCAAAGCTTGGAATAACTCTTTAGATATGTATTGCTGCATGTGTTGTGTATTTGGTGGTATTTGGTATTCATATTATGTTTCTGCAGTAGACGCCAACTAATTAAGGGATACTTTATCAAGCTTCCAATACATTATACATGATAACCAACAACTAGTCTTGCAGAGCACATGTTAGGAACCTTAATAGAAGCAATTCCAAACAATAACACTCAAAACATTAATGTAATTTGCAAAACTTCACAGAAATGTAAAGCTTCCTTTTACATGAGGTGCACTGTTATGAGTATATATAAATAGCAACTTGGCATGCTGTCTTTAACTTTATTTCAGAGATGAATTCAAATATAGCTTCTATTTTGCCAGATATTTCCCAAGATGCTGATCAAGATCGCTCAATGCCAGTAAAGGCTGGTAGCCCTGTGGAAAACATGTACATGTGACTAGAAGATTAACAACTTTGGAGCCTGGCAACATACCTTTCTGTCCACCCAGGGCCAGGTGTGCACTGGCCTTGTTTAGCCAAGCACTGGACTCAGTTTAGTCTATAAAGATCCTATGTGATAGTGCATGGCTCTGCACTCAGTGACTATGCTTTAAGGCCTCTTAGCTTTATATGTTGAAGGTTCTGTTTTCCTGTGTACACAATGAAACCTACAAAATAAGTGATTTTTTTAGTCTAACATGAGAAAACAACTACATGTATTAGAGTTGTCAAACTATTCAAATAAAAGCTACACTATATAAGTTATGTTGATTTGACCTCTCTGGTGGAAATCTATAATTACATGCAATATGCTGAAGAACATTTTGTAACGTTGATTGTGCGTTGGATTCCTTCCCTGAGAGGATGAATCTGATAATTGTGAGCATGTTAAAAAAATATTCAAAGAGAACTCGGTGAAGGACGTGTCTTCCAAGGATGTAAGTTAATTATCTAGTGTTGTCATCATATCTTCATTAGTTAATTTTGCATTTTGTGCCTGTGTGTATAACTTTAATACGTAAAGACGTGTGAGGTGGTCCAAAAGAATCCTGTGAAATCTGATCCGTCGCGTCTGATTTTTAAAAAGACCATACTTTTGCATGTTTTTTTCCCTTCTGATTCAGTAAAGCTACTTCTATCAATTTTAACAAACAGTTAAGCAGTTAATCACAGTTTTTAATTGTACTCACAGACTAGTCTGAGTATGAGTGGCTGCACAACTCTTCCACAAACTTCTGTTGCTTTTGTTAGTTTGCTGCTTGTTTATCCACAGCTCTCCTGCAAGAACTGTTCATAGTCTGCTGAAGGCATCCTCTGGTGTTAACATTATTGATACTGCTGATGTTTCCACGTAGGTGTTGAGGTACTTTAGTGTTAAACAAAGTCATCATGAGAGTAGCTAAAAGTAATTTTGGTTAAATCAGGACAGTTATTAATGGAACTTGCCATTTAAAAACGGCATGAATGAGTGTCAATCAACAGCTGCATTTCAAACGCATATATCATACTACAAAGCACATGCAATTAGTGGCACTTCAAATAGTGCCAATACTATTTTTAATTTGCTATTTTGTATGATAGTATGCAGCTTGAGACACAGCCAACATACAGTGCACGTGTAGCTGAGCTTCAAACTGGAGCTATGGATTGTTTGAAGGGCAAAATTGCGTCAATGGTGCTGAAAAAGTTAGTGTCCTAATTTTTTGATACTACCAGTTTATGTATTTTATCTCATAAATTTCTTGATATTTTATTTGACGTATTCTGTTGCAGAAAGAAGAGCAGTTGTCCTTTTTTCAAATGTTCTAAAAAATGCTAAAATTGAGTGTTACACCGACAGCAATGCCTTCTTTAAACTCTGATCAAAGATACTCATGACTTGTTAAGGTGTTCTTGTTGTAGTGCTGAAATTACAGTATGAGAGCAACAATGTGGATTCTTAAGTTTAGCATGTGAACAGCATTTATGATCCAAATCGTCAACATGTATTTCCATTTTTGTTGATTTTTATTTTTCTGTGTCATTTGAACATATCAGCTGTCCTTTACATTGTGTGAACATTTCCTCATGAATAGACCAATATAAAATTACTTAATAAAATCTTGTCACATTATCTTACAGTAAAAGTTAAGAAGGTTCTTGCCCTCTCCTACAAAATTACAATTTTGGAGATGTTATTTTTCTTTGGAGAAAATGCTCTGCAATGTACTGTACTATGCAGAACAATTAATTAAGCTTAGCTTTGATTCACTGTTGTTCCCTCTCCCAAATCCTAAGCTGTCTTTACTGACATGATAAGACCTCCAGGTCTTAGAGACACAAGCAATCTAAGGCTAATCACAGTTAGGACACAAAATCAGTGCTTACATTCATAATTTAATAAGTGACTTCTAATTAACTGTGTCTGAAAAATATTATGTTTACCACGTAAAGTTATGCTTTACAAAGGTGAAGACAAACCTGTAATCAAAATGGCTTATTCATACATCACATAGCTAATGCTAAAGACTGGCTCCAAGAGTGGACAAACTGCTGCTTTGATTAAGCGATCTCATGCTAGCACAGTATCCCCCTGGCTTCACAGCAAAGTGATTAGCCTCTTCCACTGGCCCTGGATTACCAGAGCCTGAATTAGAAATGAACTGCGCTTTGGTCTTGGCCTTACACAAGAGCAGTAACTAGATCCAACCTGCAGGATATGGCAGTCAAGGCCTAAGCTACTCCATTTAATCATTCATGGTCAGGATGTTAAGATTCAAGTGAGGATCTCACTATCTCGATCCTTGAAACTCAAGCTTTACCCCCGATTAGTGCTACCTGTAGTCAAATATGAAAATGTGTTGAAAATGTGTTGATAATCAAATATGTTGATATGTTGATTTCATATCATTTCATGTTGTTTGTTGTCACGATGGGCCTGACTGTTCAGAATACAACTATTCATCTTAGTAATAATAAGAAGAAGAATTTCTACAGTGCCTTTCACATACCCAATGCCGCTTTACAGTAAGGACTTTACAGTAGAAAAAAAATTAAGGTATTGAGGTTAACTTTGAAAGAGGACAGGCCAGAGCAGTTGTGGAGAGATAAAGGGAGAGTTACATAGTTTAGAGGCCATAACACTAAAAGATCTGCCCCCAAAAGTGGAGCATTTATAGAAAGGGACCATCAAAAGACCCGCATCAGAGGACCTCAAAATACAGGCAGGAGTATAGGGGAGAAGGAGGTCAGCTAAATAAGGGGGTGCTAGACCATTCAGGGCCTTGAAAGTCAGGAGGACCTTGAAATGGCTGTGAACAGAAATGAGTAACCAGTGCAGCAGACAGAGAATGAGCTGATGTGAGCAGTTTTTTTGAAAGAGACAAGCAGATTCTTAGAACTTCTTTAATTGTTCTGGTATTCAAAACATGTGTATGTGTATTTATTATGTATTCTAGAGTTTAGATCTAATGAGGAAAGGAAGAAGCAGAGGAGAGTTTTACACTAGAAAATACAGCAGCAACACAAAAAAGCAAGTCAATCTCAAATATTTCTAAGATGTATAAATCACCCACTTTAATCTGTCTTTTCAAAAGCAGTGGTCAATGACATGTTAAATTAGCAGGAAGTATGGCTTCAGTAAGACACAAGGCCCAAAAGAGCAAACAACACATTTAGAAAAAAGAAAAGAAAAATAACTAACCAGCAACACAAAAAAATAAAATGATGATGATAATAATAATAATAATAATAATAATAATAATAGTAATAATAAAAAGAAACCGCAAAACGCGATCCTATCTACTCTAAACTCAATAAAATCAAAGGGTTTAAACAAAAAGATAGGTCACTCATACATTTCCTGACAAACAAACAAGGAGAAGAGAGCAGCTTATTATCCAACAAGGTTTACGCACAGATGCACAATCAAACACACAAAAAGAATGAGAAGAGTGTATTATTTCAAATAACATCACAGCTGTGATTTGGTCACAGGCACAAGCGGAAGGCAGGTATACTGCAAATCAGCCCAAGAAGCCCTGAACGATGTATCTAATGTGCTTTTAAAGTTGTGGCATTTTATGCTACGAACACTGCCATAAATCTGTTGCAATATCAGGTTCAGCTCAGCTTTTTTCAATATTTGCCAGATTAACCTGAATGTGGAATGGTCGCAACAATTAACTGTAGCATAAAGTGAGTGGTTATTCAGCAACCGGTGTTCAGCAGAATGATACAGTTAGTGTGTAAAAAAGTGCAGTTATCACATATAAGAGCACGGCTAGAACACTTCTCACCTGATCAGTTTGTGCTGTTTTATCAAGAACCACAATGAATGTCAGGGTACAAGCAGCTGATGTTGAAATAGTAACATCTAAGCAGAGCTACATTCTACTGAATTAGTTCAAACTGCAGACCTGCAGAAAAAAAAGTATTTAAAAAACAATTAACTAGTCGGAACTTAGGCGTTTACAAGGATTATGTTATGATCTGTTTAAACCCAATGCATTAATAGAGACAGTAATAAGCTAAATACATACATCAAATCATCATTTACAATAATTTAATTTTTAATGTCTTTAAAATGATAAAGTGGTTTCTTTTGTGAAGTTAAAAGGTTTAGATTTACTTGGTGCATTAGTTTAATTACTAAATTTAAAAAAAAGTATTCACAAATACGCTCCCATGTTTTCTTGACACTACTGAAACACAAAGAGTTTTAGTCCTTGGGTGGAGTCTTATTTTAGCCACACCCCTGCATTTTAGAGCAGGAAGTGTGGCTGCATCCCTGTCCCTCATGGCCAAATGGTGAGCAGTTAGATCCCACTGTTTTGAAGTAAATCCAGTCCCAAAGTCTGAAAATCAGTGTGACTTTAAGAATCGTCACTACTGAAACACAATTAAGTCAATGTTTTTGTTTTTTTTTTTTGATTATGATTATGATTTTGACTTTTCAAAGCTGTGTTTACTAACTGTGTACTGGCTAGTGTTTTTGAGTTCTGTTCAAGATTAGCTAAAATTGTCACTACCAAAATAGTGAAGTGAAATTGGTCAGGTTTATGGTGTTATGATTGTTGTGATAAAATGGAATGTTCAATAATTTGTTTTAATACAAAAATACAAAAGAATTTCAGTCTATAATCCAAGTCATTTAAAAGTCTAAAATGCATTTTGAAACCAGACATTGGTACCAGTTCAGTGGAATGATCCACACGTGGAATCTTTTCAAAAAGACTACAGATTTGACCAGACTAAATTGTGTGAGTTATTGTTCTGTGAGTCAGTTGATATATTAAATCACAAACAACTAAAACACAAAGATAAATCACTAAATCAACCAAGAGATCAGGTATGAATTACCTGTTACCCAAATGCAATTAATGAATGTTAAACTCTTCCATGTTCTCTTTTTCTATTTTTTTGTTGTATATTGAATAGTTCAATAGTTTTAAAAATATTCAAAGAGCAAAAGTAGTTCACATGTCCACTCCTGGTTCATTGCCCTTAACAACATGGGCATCTACTCTTTCAATATGCAGAGCCAAGGATTAATACTTCTGAGTATTCTGCACCTGGATCGTATCCCAGGAATACAGAGCTGGCATCCAGTACCAGTGACTATGTCTCTCTGTAGACCGATCAACAATCCATCAGTGCTGCCTTTCAAATGTTGTCCCGAGATATGAGGTCACCCACCATCCCTCGTCCACTGGCAACCAAAATAAAAGCTTTCCCAGACAATGGCTAGCATGTGCTCACAGATAAGCCTTTCTGACAGGTTGTAAACTGTGGAAATGCTTCCAGCACTGGCTCTGTTTATACCTCTGAGGCTGGATTTGGGGTCAAGCTCTAAGCCAAAGCTCAGGCTCCTAACAGAAAGCTACCTGATTGACACAAGGTAACAAACAGAGCTGAGAGCATGCATAGAGAACATACCTACAAGCATACAGAATGTACAAGCACAACATGAATGTTGCTCTGTCTGACATAAGAAACTTACAAGAAAAGGACATTGCATCATTCTTAAATCAGGCCTAAATTCAATCACATCCAAACCTAAAAATACTTTGAGAATATTCAAGTCTAGTTGAAATTCAGAAAAAAAATTCCAAATACAACCAGAGGCAGGATTGAAAATAAAAAATTAAATTCAGAACACACACACACATTTTCTAAGCTTCCTGGGTCACGGGGAGTGTTGGAGTCTGTCCCAGCGCTCATTGGGTGGAAGGCAGAAAACATCCTGGACAGGTTGTGAGTCACGTTCAACACAGTGTATCGAAATTTAAAATTGAATCATTGCTGGTGGAAAACACTGTCAATGACCAAAACTAGCTAACATCCTATTAAAGTGGACAGGGAGGGGAAGGGGCTTATGCAATGCATGCACCTAAGCTCAAAAGACTGAGCTTTTTTCTGAAGTCACTTATGAATTCTCAGGGTTGTGATTTTTGTGCCTTGTTTTGTTAGGGAGCTGGCATGGCATGGCAAAAAGTTTTACATGAGAACTTATAGGAACTAGAAATAAAATCCTAAGTCAAAGACTGACATCAGATACAATTGTTACAATTTTAAAAACTGAATAGAATTTTAACTTTGGAATTGAAATCATATAAAACCAGGAAATAAGTATCAAAAATATGGTGCCTTTACACCTGTACCAGAGGCTGAATAAAAGTCCATATTTCTAAATGTAGCACCTGCTAAATGACCCTAAAGGGAAAATCCACTATTTTTTTATTTCTGCATAATCATTCAGAGTGATTTGATGAAATTATTTATTGAAAAAAGTAATGAAAAAAAGTTTATGTAGTATTCAAAATGACCAGTGACTCAACATGTGTCTTCTGAATTTTTATATGTAATGTTAATAAAGGTAAAATATCTTACCTCAAATTTTTCGTAGAACAGTGTCTCAGCAATATTCAATGTTTGTCACCATTTCATGTGAGGTAACTTTTAGAGATAGCTTTCTTCAGATGTCTGGTTCCGATCACCACCACTGTGAACAGTTCTGACTCAGTATGTTTCTAAAACAGAACATTTCACATCAAACCAACCTGAATGATTATGTTTACCTCCTAACTATGTAATTATGCAGAAATAAAAAAAAAAAAGTCAAAAGTTACCAACAGCCATCATCAAGTAATTGATGAAATATTAAAAATGAATAGCTGAGGGCTCCAGAGTGGCCCACCGTGCAAGTGTTAACCCTGTCAGATTGGCCTTTTAGATCCCTGGTAATGTTACAGCTCTTCCATGGCTATGAGTCCAAGATAATTGGTCTTTCTCCTTCTGGGAGGGTCAGACGGCGCCAAGAAACTCAAATGTGAAATCCTCCTCAGGTCTGACAAATATTTGAGAGATGAAATCTGAACCTAAAGGACTCAAATACCTATTTCAAGCTCTAGTCAAAATGGCTAATGGTGATAAATGGTAAAGATAAATTCAGAAACTACTCAGTAGTATTATGCATTAGCTGGAATTTGGTTTTATATATTTCTGAGAGATTTTAGCTTTGCTACAGTCTACATGTTTAAATTTTCCCCTGTATGGCACGTTAACTTATTTTCAAACCTTTGCACATGACTGGATATAAAAATTAGGGATACACAGCTGGATTCAGTCAAGGTCAGAATTGGCACATTTTTGCTCCAAATATTCAACTGGCAACCAGCCAGTTTCATAACTTTATTTTGGCCAGTCTATGTTGCAATTTTATGATGTAAATAAAATGAGTCCAGTAAATGCACTTGAGCCTTTTTAATGCTACGTCTACACCAGAACCAAAGTGTAGAATAGTCATGCATGACTCGTTGTGCTAATTTAGCAGTTGCCTCTTCCTTTCAGTGTAACACTTTATTTCATTCATGTTATTTAAATAGGCAACTGCATATTTGTGTGCAATAAAAAAATATCAGTTGGGCTAAATCATCATTTATATTGCGACTAATAGAAAGTACTGGAAATGTGCTTAATGTGTTAATAAATAAATAAATAAATAAATAGGCCAATTTGGCTGAAAAGAAATCAGAATTGAAATCAGTCAAAAATTCATGATTGGTGCATCCCTAATAAAAATAATAATATTAGGCCTTCGTTCTTTTTTACACAAGCAATGTGCACCCTTTAAGACGTGGGGTGTAAAAGAGGGCTAATACTATGTATAGCGTTCTTAATGTGTGCTGGTGACCCCAACATGTGAGAGGTCACAATATTCTGGCACGTATCCAATGGTGATGACAACCAGTCCATACTGACCTATCCCATGCCTTCCTTGCCCACTGGTGGGTGGAGCTCTTTCACTCTCTGTGCAGACTGCCATATAAGAGAGGGACCAGTATGAGAGCCTAGTGTCAAAGGACACTGCCTGCAGCCACAAACATTCAATTACTCTCGCCTCAGTTTGTCTAGACATGAGCTCTCAGTCACGTATTGTGCATCCACACATTCTTGACCCTAATTGCAGGAGGGTTTAACTGGGGATATTCCAAGCAGCTATACTTAAAAAAGTAACCCATTACAAATGATAAACTACTTATGCCAAACTGTAATGAGATGGCTTACTTTTTAAAACCCATACAAATCTGTACCAACTGGAAAGTATAAGAGAAAAACCCAATAGTCCTTTTAGTACTTTATTTGGAAAAAAAATAGCCATTCACAGTAAATATCATTTAAAAGGTTTGTCACTATTCCTGCCTTTGAACAACACAGTCTGCTAGCCTAATTAAAACTGCATATTTAAAAAGATGCCTATTCTAAAGGGTTCTTTAGTATAGGCAATGTTTCTATTTAGAACCATAGAATCATTTCATTCTTAAATGGTTCTTTGCATGGCGAAATAGTTCTTCAGACATGGCAAACATGTTGTATATGGTTCTGCATAGCATCAAAAAGGTTCTTCTACTGTTACAAACTTGACGTCAAAACAACGGAAGAAACCTTTTTCATGCTAAATAGAACCATATACAACACATTCACCATCAATCTGAACTGAACTGAAGGAGAATTCAAGTAGAATTCATGGTTCTAAATAGAACCGTTGCCTTTACTTAAGAACTCTTGCAGAACCATCTTTTTTAAGTGTGTATAAACAACTGATGCTGTTTGTAAACCTAGAAGCCACTAGAACCGGTTCAAAAGCAGCTGATGAATAAAAACTGATTTTGGCCTGTTTAGATGAAGTTGCGGTTCTCTCCTTCAGTATGCAGATTTTTATCCATCAGTTTCATATTAATGTGATTAGATCTTTCAATAGATTTTTCTGACTCTAATTTTTGGTGCTTCCTGCGTTAATGCTGAGCTGCTTGCATTCACACTGTTATTACAAGAACTTAAACTGTAATGTGTTACACTACATTGTTAGGGGAAAAAGTAATCACATCACCGTTAAGGCTCATTCATGCTCAACGTTAAATACAGATACAGATTCGGACGGAGCCTTCTGTCCATACTTTGCATTCATTTTGTCCACATTTGTGCATGTTCTCTGAAAGCTTACAGATCCATGCCAATGTAAAGGGCACATGGAAGTATGAGGACAGTGGTGGTTACGTTGCTTGAGTAGACGTATTTATTTTCATACGTAAAGGGGGAATAAATGAGCCTTCATATTTTATTTTATACTATGTTAGCCCCAAGTACTGACTCGACAGTTTCAGATTTGATGTAGTGTATGGGGTAACACTGCTGCTCCACACAGTAGACAGGAGTTCCCGACCAAGCAAGCACACCACACTACACCAGTAAGAATCCTTGGGCAAGACTCTTAACACTACATTTGTCTACATCTGTAACATAAATAAATTGTAAGGTGCTCTGGATAAGCGCTTAGACTATCTCAGGATAAATGTTGCATATTGTTGTATATTTCTAGTTGTATATATACCTGTAGATAGGTTTTTTGTATATATTCTTCTTTTTATATTGTATCACCCTTATTATTATAACTGTCCTGTGTTGTGTGACTGCTACTGGCTGCTAAATTTCCTTCGGGATCAATAAAGTATCTATCTATCTATGTATCTATGTATCTATGTATCTATCTATCTATCTATCTATCTATCTACACTGTAAATGTAATGGTATGGTTCCTGCTCATGATCATCCTGTTATGTTATATGAAGAATTTTTTATTATTCCTTGTTTAGCTGATGTTTCTTTACAGAATGATTAACCAGTAACTTGGATGTGCAAGTATGAAGAGCCTTTTTTGTAATAAGTTTGAAGAACCTCCATATAATCTAAAAATTCTGTATCAGTTAAAGGTTTTTCTTAGAACTGCATGTTCCAGCCAAGAACCATTTAGGGATCTTTATTTTTAGAAGTATATTCATTACAAGTGCAATATTCATTATTTCATTTAGACAAGTGCAATAACTGACCCTTCAATCTTTTATTAGAAGGGAATCCCCAGGGCTTTCTAGATTGTCAGTGAAGGCCTATAATTCTGGAAACTTTTGTAAGATCATTTTTAGTTATAGAACCATTTTTGGTGTATTGAAACTCTGCAAATACTGTAGTAATACTCTTTTTTCATTTTGACAGGCAAAAAGAGCTAAATATTTTGGTCCAATCCACTTGTGGTATCTAGGTAGATTAAGCCTTATATGTCAAATTACCACCAACATAATTAAGAAGTGACAGTTCATGTCGTGTTTTGACTGCCATTGGGTGGGACCAATTTTGTGACTCCAGGCCTTCTGGAATGCCAAGATATGTCACAGACTGTGAATAGGAGCAGAAGCCTAACCAGATTTCTGTACATTGTTAGAGATCAAAAAGTAGCGGCAGCAGCTCTGTGCCAGAATCTTTTACTGAAGAGTCACTGTAAAACTGCAACATACAAGGTAATATATATGAGTTAATATCGTACAAGCTTCAAAACGTGGAATGTCTTTAACAAGCATTAAATGTGTTTAAACATGAATTTTAAAAGAGTGTTAACTCATTTCCTCAGACTTGTTTGTATGTAGGCCAACTGTTAAAGTAGCCATGATCACAGCCAACTGAAACTTGATAACTTGTCTATATTAAAGCATAAGAAAATTAAATTAGTATAAAAATATCCATGTGTGCTGGTTGCCATGGGATATTATTATGCATGAACTGTCTACTAGTCAGGTCACTGGCTCTTAATATGAGACTCAGGGAGGAGAGCCAGTGCTTTTTCCTCTCACTGTTCCTCTTGGCTAGGCATCACCTTCTGTAAAATGCTGAAGCCCAGCCCAAGGCCTGCGAAATCCAGATCCAACCAGCACAGCCACTCTCTGAAGACTCCTTCAGGACAGCTGCAGTGTATAGAGGTCTGGACTTCAGAGCACAGTCCACACGCACCAGTGACTTCTCACGCTAGCAGCAGGTCTGAGCTATGCAAGAACGAGCACGTCAGAACTTTTCCTAGCCTTTTACAAGGTCAAGGTTTCATCAAGATCGGTTATATAAGCACATAGTAGGATGCAGAGTTATGATCTTTCTTTTAGTTCACTTTTTTCCTGTATTTTCTTTTCCATTTATAGTTGAATGAAGCTCATAATCAAAGACATATAAGAAATTGGGGATTGAGAGGGTGCAGGTACACAGAACTTGAAGTCAATTGAATGTTCACTGCCTGGCAAAAACTATGGGGACACATTGCCCTCTCTTGTCATTTGCCAATTAATGTTTTATTTTCACTGTTATATTGCTGGGCATTATGGATAATGTCCTAAAAAGCAATTTCTAGTACTTGCAACACTCATGTTTATCAAAGTGTCTTTCTTAGTATTAACAGTAGAGTTTGCTTAAATAAAGATATGATAGTTTTCTATTAACTATTTAACTGATGTTAAAATATTTAAAGAGTAGCTGATGTGAATGTTAAAATATGTCTAGGGTTTGACAATATTCCCAGTGAAGAACTTTTGTTACTTGTTTCTTTGCAAAAGCAAAGAACAGCTACAAAAGGTTCAGCTATTTTTTATGTGTTGAATAAAAACACATTTAGATTAATATTTACCTTATGCTATACAAATTGATTTAAACTCATCACATGAGAACCAGATATGACATCTACATCTACCAATTAGTATTAATCACTCTACAACGTTTGTATGGATAATGTAGTGTTTGTTTCTAGTCCATTCTTTAATTGCTGTGGAAACCCTCATGCTGGATGACTGAGGCAACTCAAACAAGCAGTCGACGTCACCCCAGACCCACCCATAAATAGCACCGCTGACTCCTGCTATATGTAGACAAACTGAAATCTAAAAACAAATAGGTTTGTTGAGCCACACCATCTGATATGCCTTATTGAGGGAGGGGATGAACTTAGTGACTTTGATTTATGTGGGATCCATGAGACAACACTTGGCTGCAGTGGTGGTACTGGTGGCCTAAAACTTGTTTTTCCAAAAGGTCTCAATGCAGTGTTGACTCACTGTGTCTTTTTTGTCTGTCTGTATAAACTTAATGTCCATGTAAACTTGCTAAGCGTGACTCGTCTTGGGTGCTTACTAGAATTTACAAGAATTTTAGTGATCCTGCTCCTTATTTTCTTGCAGAAAGAAAGCAAGGCCTACTTTATTTTAAATCATATTCAACACCGATATTTGTGTTTTGGATAGAAAAACATTATTAGAATAATATGTTCCTTAATCCATGCAAATTTATTCAGACTCATCACATGAGAACCAGGTATTAAATCTGCATGTACCAATTTGTATTAATTCCAGCAGAGCATTAACATTTATTATGCAGGGTTCTTTCTAGTCCATGCCTTGGTTGATGTGTAAACCCTTTTTATGATGCTTGTGTGGACCTACTGTATGTACTATTTGTAATATCGCCTGACTGCTGCTGACCAGCATGAACGTGCATGATTAATATCACTTTTAGAATGTTCTAAAAAGATCACATGGCTCCACCGAGGCTCTGGAGGCATCCACCCGCTATAAAACCTTCATTTCCCTCACCTGCTGCCCGCATGCTCTGTCGATGATCGAGGGTTGTGCTTATTGATCTATGAGTAAGAGTGCTGATTTAGACACTGTTTATGCTCATAACTACACTTTTAAAAATAAAAGGTCTCCAAAAGAACTGTTGAACCCAGATTTTTGGGAATGAGTTCAGATGTAAACCAAAGTGTAGGTGTGAAGAACCTTTTCAAAGTGAAAGAACTTCAAACAAATTAACAAAGTTTTGTTTCCCTAGAACAGGGCAGCATTTGTGTCGGCTGCATCTGGCTCCAGAGCCACGTGTGACTCTTCTACAGCCTCCTTGCAGCTCCATAGCAGAATTAGATTTTTAAATAAAAATAAAATGATCCTCCTTGCAGTAAAATAAAGCTTTGCTGAGCATTCTCATACACAGTTCATAAATGGTCTTAAACACTGGATTAATCTATATCTGCTAGTTCAACAACCATTAACCCTGAAGACTGCTGGCAAAGCAATGCACACAACAATCTCGTCTAGCTAGTAGCTGATGAAATGGCAAAGAATAGAAAGATTCAAGATGAACATTAAGTATTTAGAGACAAATGGACAGACTCTTTTGCATTTATATGTACTCCAGCTGGTTTCAACAAGAAACTGTCAGCCACCAAAAAGTCGAATGCTGAGAGACTTATTATAAGAAACCATTAGTGTGGAAAAGTATCCTGCCGGAGATGCACGAAAAGTGGCTATAGCTAAGCTAAAGCTTAAAGCAGAGCAAAGTCTGTAAGTCTGCATTTATAGTATATTATATTGTATTATATTATATTTTTAAGCCTATACTAAGACATTAGCACACACTGAGACATATTTACAGTCAAGATGTTAAAATACTACACCAATAAAATGGATATAAAATGCTGTGGCTCCCAAGGTGGTTTAAATTTTTGTTGAAATGGGACAGAAAGGCTCTTCTTAACAATTGGGTTGCTGACCCCTGAACTAGAACCATACACCGAAGCCAGGAACTACCTGAAAATTTTATTCTTAAGAGAGTATGGTAAACACGTAGGAGGTGTCATGCTTCATGTATTGGACACGTTTTTGAAGTTACATGGGAAGGTGGAGTCAGAGGTTGCAGCGCATGTGACAGTATTGTGGGAGTAACTCTGATGCAGCCATTCACTGCTGTGCTGAAGTCACATGATACACAGGACAGCATTCCCAAAATAACCCTACAAAGAATATAAAGGGACCTGCTCAAGCCTTCACAGGCAGAAGACAACCCAAAATGATGGCACAGGACAAGGTGCAATAAATGCTCAAAAACAAGCGATAGCAGGACAGATTCCAAGTAGAGTCAAGAGGGAAGAGCAGGCAAGTTAAGACAAGTATAGAACTGATCAAGAAACTGGTTTCAGAAAGTGTGGTCAAGTACCTCAAAAGCATTGTGGGATCTGCAGAGAGGAAGTACCAGTGCTGTTCTGTTGGAGGTCCACATAAGGGGACTTATCCTGCAAAGGATTAACCTTTCTGGACATTTCTTGGAATTTTTCTGGATTTCTTCTGCCTCCTCCTGACCTCTGAGCAGAGGAGGGGAGGCTGAAGCATCACTACGGCAGGGATGAAGTACAGCTACCAGTACCCGGTGTCCCAGTACACACGCCACAGCACATACACCCCAACAACGCACTACATGCCTACACTTTCCACCACAAAGCATTACTCTACCAGCTCCTACACCCCCAGCTACTACAGCTCAACAAAATACACTCCATCGCACTACACCCCACCTGCCTACACCCCTGCCTACAAAAGCACCTCCACCTACACGTCTGTCTTTAGCAAACCCACACGCCAAAGTAGCAGCCACCGTGCACCTGTCCAGCAGACTCCCACTGCAGCGGTCAAACCTGCCAGGACTGTACGCTTCACCAATGATGTCTTATTCCAAGACCATGTTCGGCATGGGGAGCTGGAAATGATCGGCCGCTTCATGAGAGCAAGGAAAGTGCGAGTGGACACCATTTTCCATTCTGGTAAGCGAGGTTTGCCTCAGCTCTGGTGACAAAACAAAAGTGCTTTTTCCCCACAGTGTAACGGTTACTGACTTGGACATAATGTTCTAGGAAAAACTTGTAATCTTCACACTTGCATATCACAAAATATGGTGTCTGCAGCGTAATCACCAGATTCATCCATTCAGGGAAGGGGTCCAAAGCACAACCGACAGCACAAAATGTTGTGCATGTTGCATGCAATGATATATTTCCCCAAGTCCCCATATCTTACAAAGAGTAGTTTCAGCAAATCACCCACTGAAAGATTCTTTAAGGAACAAAAAGGGTTCTCCTATTACACTGCTCCAAAGAACCCTTTTTGAGTACAGATGGTGGTAACACTAATTAGACAAAGCTGAGAAAATAGCATGGTGCTCTGCTGTCGGCCTTTACTGCCTTAGTGAAATCTGAATGAGCAAAGCAGCATCTTTTGGGAAAAAGTGAGCTAAGCACTGATTAGAGAGGATGTGTGAGCCAAGTCATTTACTTCTCTCTTTTTCTCTTTTCGTGTCTTGTTTCCTACAATAGGCATGGCAGCTCTTCATGAAGCGGTTCTCTCAGGGAACTTGGAGTGCGTGAAGCTTCTGATAAAGTATGGAGCTGATGTTCACCAGAGAGATGAGAATGGCTGGACTCCTCTTCACATGGCCTGCAGTGATGGCTACCCTGAGATTGCACGGTAGTGTGAAACGAGCAAATATCAAAAACAAAAGCCCTTAGAACTGATAAATAATATAATAACACAAAGCAACATGTGCCAATAGAGGCTATACTGACAGCTAAATATGCTAAGAGGGGGCTATGCCAATAGATACTTAAACATGCCAATAGTTGGCTATGCTAACAGATAACTAAACCGGCTAATAGGTGGCTATACCAATAGATAGCTAAACATGCCAATGGATTGTTATGTTGATGGAAAGCTAAACATTCCAGTAGATGGCTAGGACTACAAATAGCAAAACAGGCCAATAGATGGCTATTCTGATAGATAGCTAAACATTCTTTTCATGGAAAATCACTGCCTTTACAAAAATACAAAGCTGCTTTATCTTACAGTTGTGTTATGGGCCTTTCCGCAGGTATCTGCTCTCTCTGGGTGCCAGCGTGGAAGCTGAGAATGAGAATGGGGAGAAACCAGCTGATCTTATTGACCCTGAATGCAAAGAGTTGATCAAACTGTTCGAAGTGGGCTGTGTCTAAGGAAACCAAGTACCTAGATTCAAGTCTAAGAAGATGGGGCCATCAAAGGAGCTACTGTTTATTGGTCAACTATTGGTACAAAGACAGTCTAATGGAAACTCCAGCTGGCTTTTGTGGAGGGAAACGTCCTTATATGTTGTTTTCTTTTTGTTTTTTTCCTATGCATTTTGCAAGGGCATAGAGGAATACGTGCGCACCTACTTTCCTCTAAATATATTGCCTTAACCTACTTCTGTGCTTCGCTCACATGCTGCGAAACCTTGGCCCTGCTAATCCCTTTTCCCCACTTCTGTAGCACTGTGCAACTGCACACATGCTGGCCCCCTGAGTGTTTACAGTGGGACCCGTTCTGGAGTTTCAGCTCCAATTACATTGTGCTGAAAGCACCCTGATGCCCAACCCAGCTGTATCATTTAATCAATGTAAGTAACGTCATCAGGTCCATGGCTTAAATTTGGTAACCTCACCTCGACAAAAATAGATCAGGACAACCCTAAATCACACTCACAGTTGCTGTTATTTTCAAGGATCTGTGCATTAGGTCTAAACATAGTGGCCTTTGGGGGGACTGAGAAATGCTTGGAAATGCTTGACTCCTAATACTCAATCTGGTACAGCATGTGTACTGGCATATATTTGACCGGTACAAAAGTTGGAGAAGCAGTATGTCTCTGGTCTGCTGGGCAGTTGGAGACAATGCTGAACAAAATTAATGAAAAATTCTTATAACTATAGCATCTGTATATGAGCAAAATATTGCTTCTGTCATGCTAAAACGTAGCACACTATATTTACACACTTGATGAATGTCTCTTGTAAAAGTCTTATGCTTTTCATTTTTTACTGTTTTCATAAATAAAGGTGCTTTTATAAAAGTGTTTTATTTATTTGTCATCTGTTGATTGTGGATAGTTTTAAGCCATTATCTGCTTAAAAACATGACATGAACTAGTACAGAAATGCACATATTTCTGTTTCTGCAACTACAGGCACTTTTGGCTGCCTGCATTTTAGAAAAACAGTGAAAACGTCTTCACCATGACATGATACACCAGTGTTGCTACACTCTCAGAAATAAAGGTACGAAACTGTGGCTGGGGCAGTTCCCCTCTTGTCACTGGGGTCGTACCCTCATGGGTACATCTCAGTAGCTTTAGTCAGGGAACATAATACCATAGTCCATTGAAATTATATTTTCTAAGTTGTACTGACTCCACACACCCCGTCTCATATCCAGGCTTTTTGTTCTATTGTTCTGTTTTAAAACATTGGGTTTAAAAAATACAAATGTGTACTTTTCACCTGGAAAAACTTTAATGTACACAGTTTAACCTTAAAACCATTGGTGTACCTTTGAGAGTACATTTACATTGTTTGTACCTTGATGAATAAAAAATATTCCTGCAGTACCTTATCAGTACTTTTTTTCTAATCCTTTTTGAGCATAAATGGCAAACAGAATGTCCTGTCACATTAGCTTTAGCAGACACTTTATTGCAATATTTGCTAGTATTCTCTGGCAAACTTATGTTAAATGTTATTTGAAGTCACTTGGTCAGTGTCTCAGTACAGACACATAAATGTGGAATAGACATATTTATAGAAGAAAAAAGACTGATTAGCAACAGTATTTATTTAAATATGTTTTGGTTTAAGAATTATACAATGCAGTTACAATTGACAAGATATAATTTTGTAATTTAGCTTCTTTTTATACATTTGAAGATTGAAATCACAGATGTGAGACATGAATAAAACTGCTTTTGTGACCCAACATATGCTTCACAAATTAAGCCTACATTAACTCATTACATTTTGCAACGTTTTGTATCTGAAAATGTGTTATGATTCTATGTTATGTTTTCTATGTGTTATGCTACAAATGTGAACATCCATCCAAAAGATGTACTGCTGGGGCTTAAAAGTGTACAATTGAACTAATATGTATAAATTATGAATACAGAAATGTACATATTATGATGATAATGTCCTTATGAGAATTTTGGAGATCAAACATTACTTTAAATTAGCATGAAAGGAAAATGGCTGAGTGCTGTTTAAATGTTCATGCTTAGCAAACATTAGAAAACATATGATAATTTCCCTACATTAGCTTGAAACTTTGAGAGCAGGAGTAGATGTGTGTATTTCTTCCTCTGCAGGGGTTTGCGTAGCCTACAGCACCACCTGAAGGATAAGAGTTCAGAAAGCCTCAAAGCCAGACTGGCTCATTACTCAAAATCAGATACAGATTTTTATCTACAAAATGTCAAAGTTTGTTTTCACATCCAAATACACCAGGGATTAGGCTATCATTGTTACACATCGCTAATCATTCCGCTGCAGTTAACCAGTCTTTCAAAATAACAGAAGAAATCTATTATCTTGACAGCTTTATCTACTGGTTCGCTAGTGTTCCATCCATCGCTGTAATAGTGACTGTTAGTGATCTCCGAATCAGTGCTAAAGCATTGATTTGGTTTTAACTTATTTGTTTGTTATATTTATAATATTATTGTATGTTTAAAAAACATATGTGAAAGGGCCCATTACATCCTATATTTGTAAATTTTTCTTACATTTTTTGTTTTGTGTTTTTTTTCCTCTAGGATGTCCACCTATTACAGTATTTTAAATGTATATATATATATATATATATATATATATTTTGCAATTCTTTTTTATACAACCATTTTCCAACCTCTCTTTTCCCCTTAGAATTAAACAGATTGTGTGGGTTTGTGTTACTTTAAGACTGATATATGTGAATGACCTCTGTTCTGATTGGCCGTTTTTTTATTGCACTTCATTCCAAAAATCCAGTCCAGGCTAAAATACCTCTCTTATCTTCAGTCTGAATGGAAGGAGCTAAACTCCTGTAGTCTGAATAGGTAGACATGTAAATGTATTAATTCTCGTGACATCACAAAAACAATAAATTCAAAACAATTTACTTCAGAAATGACTACATTTCCCCCCTTTTTTTTAACTGTGCACAAGAAGTTTTTTAAAATATTGCTGTCGGTGTTTGGTATCGAAATACTGGCCGTTGCATTACTTATTGTTGCGTTACTTAGTATCAGATGAATGAAAGCTTTTTAATTTTTAATTGAAATGACCATTTCTTCAACTATAATAATAATAATAATAATAATAATAATAAAATGAAAAATAAGTATAAAAAACTACAATATTATTTTTGCGTTCACCTTTTTAAATGTATCTGTGTTGTTATTATTTTTAAAACAATGACACAGTTAGTGTGAAATTAAATCAGTGACGCCAAGACTTAAATGGCTTAATTTATTCATTCATTCATTCATTCATTCATTCATGTGTTTATCTGTGTTCCAAAACCACATTCTACTTTACTACACATACTACACTAATGCATGGCCTTCTGTTGGTGGTGTACTCTTTTTTGCGTACTTTTAGTGTGGCAGTGTGCGGTTTTGGACGCACCCGTTGTGTTCGGCTCCTAAAACGTGAAATAGAAGCCAGGTTTCCCCTCAGAATAGGCGCTATGTTCTGCGCATGCGCCAGTGTGGCCGCTTTTGTTTTGCTGACCCGGAGATACTCCGTTTGCATTGGCAACGCTGCGGCCGACGAAGGTTTTGCGTTTTCTTATTCAAAGAAAGAAAGGAAGAGCGCAGCTGAGCGGTTTGCTGGTTAGTTGTTTCCTTCGTGTTAATGGGTCAGATATGCGTTCACAGTTTCTGTGGGATGCGAGTGCCGTTTGTGTGCTTGAGCCGCTTGACAGGCGGTGTGTGTTTACTCACTCATAGCGCTAGCTCGCTAGCCAGTGTGGCTTACAGTACCGATAACAAAGCTAACTTTGTAGATTAGTCACACTAACAGATTGGTCACAAAAAATAATCAACACAAAGTGTAGTTAAACCGCTGTCGTTTCATGTAAATTAATTTAACTTGTTTTGTGTACATCGTAATAATGTTTGCACGCTAGCTGGTTAGCTAACCTATTAACCTATATCTGTGTGTCTGGGCAGTCATAACCACGAATACAACGTTTGCAAACCTTGGTCCCAGCTTAATGCATTTATTTGACAGACTAGCTGATTTCTTCGTTTTTAGGCGTAGAATATCTGAACTGCCCTTTCAGATGTATTTGATTGTCTATAGTGATAATGTCGTAACGTTAATATGGTTAATAAGGTAACGTCAGTCTGTAGTTTTCTAACAATGTTATTGTGTCCGGCTGCGAACACGCACGGTTTGTTTTCGCTGATGGCATTGGTCAGCCTCAGACTGCCCCACATATAGTATAACTAACCTAGTCCATATCAAATTGAATGTTGAGTGTTTATTTTACGGTCTCTTCCTGTAAAGAAAGGGCTTCCAGCATCTTATCACCTGACATTTTTCAGTCAGGATAAACATGTCTGGTATTTTGAAAGAACAGCCTGAAGTATGTCTTACGTCATATATTTTTTAAGGTCTGCATATTTTTCTTCTTTTCAGGAATCATATTGTGCTCCACAGAGGAATTCTTTGCGAAATTTCAGCAAAGACTGTGTGGAGGATAAGGCATAGGCCTATTTATTGCACAATGACCAGGTAAGCTCATTCTGTCTTTGTCTTTCTGGCTGGACATTGCTGAGAGCTAAACACAGTAAATTAAAAAGCAACGCAAAATAGTAATCAGGAAATGTGTATATACATTGAGTCATGTAATTCATTTGTGTATAAACTGTGTATAAAATGTAAAACAATATAGATAAAAACATGGGGTCTGTGATGTTCTGTCATTGTTAATGTTAAGTAAAAAAAAAAGTCATGCATCCAGCATTAATAGTTATGAATAATCAAAATGTGTATTTCTAAGTCTCTACATCTCAAAAATGAATAAAGATACAAGCCTAAAATATTGTTTCTGAATCTTCTGTTTGTATGACGGGCCTAAAGGGCCATGGATTCACATTTTTTAGTTTTTCAGTTTGCCTGTTAATGAGTTCATTTGATTTTTATTCTTGAGATCTTGAGTTATTTATCACTATTACGACCAAGGTTGTTTTCCTGGGATAATGAAATATTGATCTTGCAATATTGAGAAAAATGAAACTTTGTGTTTTTCAAGATAACATAATTAAAACAGATGAATTTTTTTGTCTTTAAACGGGCTGTGATTGATGTCTTTAGAATAGAGCGAAAAGAAACTAACCGTAATCTCAAATGATCAGAAATTTGTATGTGTATTTTTCAATAGGCTCTGTGCTCTGTGTTGTACGGAGCCCTGCTGGTGACATCCTGTATAATTGAAAATAATGCATGGGAATGAGATAAATAAGTTGAGGTCATGACTTAGTAAGGAGTGGGAATGAGATCAGGCCTTACAAAGTTGTGGCCACGCATTAGGATCTCGTTCCCACGCCTTACTAAGTCATGGCCACACATTATTTTTATTTATACAGGATGTCACCAGCGGGGCTCCATGGTGTTGTTATGAGTGTGCAAACAACATTTATGACATTATCACTCAATATCTTGAGAGAACAAATAAAATTACCTTATAGTGGATAAACAGGGAAAATAAAATATGTGACTGCATGGTCCTTTAGGGCTTCTGTAAGTTTGGACCCTAATGGGCAGTGTTACTAGGATAAAAGCAATTCTGACAGTTCTGTGTAATTAAAAAATTCGGTGTATTTCGTTGATTAAAGCGTTTACAAAGTCATTCAAAGTGGTTTTATGTGAAATGACGCACTGTAGTGAAACTTGCTGACTCAGATTTTCATTACAGTTGTTGTGAATAACTATTGCATACAGTAGCACTCCGTGAGGTAACCTTTGGAGGCCTCCTCCTATCACAACTGTTGTGAACAATTCTTAAGAATCTCACTTTAGAATCTGGCATTTCACATCAAACTACTGTATGACTTTTTACATTGTAACAAATTAATTATAAAGACATTTAGGAAAAAATCTTTAAGTAAGTCTGAAATGGTCAATGGTGAACTTTTTCTGAAATCCATTGATCTAAGGTGGATTTACACCACATCAACTGTTCTCACCATCTTTCTTCCAGTTCCTCCACACCCCGAATGCATACATACAAAAGGACTTCTAGCCCTCGGTCTCCAACTAATACTGGGGAACTCTTCACACCTGCACATGAAGAAAATGTGCGCTTTATCCATGACAGTAAGTCTCTGGTGCTTTACATGCTGTGAATGGATTTCTGTCCTTTTACACAAGTACCTTTTTTAACAAAGATCTTTTTAAATGAAATACATGAATGCATAATTTCCCTTTTTTGGAATGTTATAAACATGTGGAACTGATCATAACATTTGTGCTCTTCTTCTAGCATGGCTCTGTGTTCTAAGAGATATTAAGTCACCTCAGAATAGTGAACGTGGACCACAAGAATATGTGGAGAAAAACCCAAACCCCAATCTCCACTGTGAGTTCTTTTTCCAGCAACAGCAGTTTTTTTTTATGCAGTTTAGCTTAATGCAGTTTCTTATACAGTTTAGCCTAATAAATGCTCTTATTATAGGTGTAGATCATAATGTATTGATTATGCCCTCAAAAAACAATATTTGCATGATTTTAAAGTCTTGATGAACCATGCATGATCCAGTGCAACTTTTTATTCTGTGTTTTTAGCCTTCACACCAGTTGACCTAAGCGACCTCAAGAAGCGCAACACACAAGACTCCAAGAAGTCTTAGTGAATTTCCTCTCTCACTTTGGTTCAACAGCTTTTTTGCCCCCACTCACTCTCTTTGGGACCTTTGTATGCCACCAACCTTCTGTCTGCCAACAATATGCCAACTTGTTGGGCCACCTTAGTCCGGAAAGCCTCTGCCTTTTCTGTCCCATAGACCTGTGGTCTGGACAAACTGGCTGACATATCTTCAAGACCCATTCAATCCCTGATTCTTTACCCTTCCCATTCTGTATTCGGACACTCTAGTTCTGAATCCATTCACCACTTATTGACAGATATGGGTAGGCAAGAAGGCCTGGAGTCCAATTTCAGGGATTTTGTCTTCTCTTGGTCTTTGGATTTTGTATTCTGATTTTTTTCATAAGCATTGTTTGTTTATTATTGTTAGTATTTTGACCTAGCAGAAGGAAATGGCAGAGTGGAGGTGGCATGTGGATACCGAGGGACGGACTCTAAAACTATCTCAAGACACGACGTGCTGCAGTCTTAAAACATAACGCTCCATTTTCAAACCATGTCACTTTGGAGGTTTTGGAAGTTAGTTCAATATGAAGTTTAGTATGATAGTACAGGCGAGTTTGGAAAGCCAAATGTTTTTAATAGAGATACCGTCATATAAAGAAAATATCAGTACCTTCAAAGAATTTGAGTTCTTTTTTCTGCATCTTAAACTTCAAGCCTTGAAATTGAAATAAAAGTGACTTTTATGGTATCTCAACCTCTAATACACATTGCATTGTTATCATTTTATCATTCTAAACGTTACAGGGTTTTCTTGTTTACGTTCATTCCAATTTTTCATCTGTTCGGATGTCTGGGTGACGGCTGCTTTTAGTGACCATTTTCCATGTTTGGCAACCTTTATTGGATTACGTTCTTATTTCTGGCCAGTATAGGTTTCAGTTCATTGATGGCATGTAAAAACTGATTGGAAGAAGAGTACTTATTCACACCTGGGCAGTCGTTTCTGAGTAATTGGGTCAAATGCAGCAATCGAGAGGACAATGGACAATGCAAAATGGTGTTTTTCTCACCTGAACAACTGGGCTTTCACACCATTCTGATGCATCAGTCATCACTTTTAAGTGAACAAGGGCTTTCTGTATAAAATAATCCAGGTCTAGATCCTAAGTATATAAAACGGAAAATACCCTAACTGCAAAAGTGTAAGTATTGTTTAGTCACTACAATTTTTGATGGTTAGCTGTGAATGTGGGCCACAGAAATATGTGTTGAAAAGCCAAAACCCCAGCTTCCATTGTGAGATTCTTGTCCTAAGTAGTATCTTACTTCAATGTGGTTCTTTGACTTTAAGTTTATGATCATGATCGACTAATACAGTTACTATTAGCTGACAGTACTATAAGCACAAAATAAAGGTATGTTACATTATGTAGTATAGTATAAAGTCAGATATTGTATTGACACTGAACACAGTCAGCAGACAGACATCTGATAAAATGCTGACTAAAATAGTACAGTTTTTGAAAGAAGGAAATGCACATACCTGAAACATATGTGTGTGCAGTGCGATTGATTTCAGTTGGAGGTATTTTTTGATGTGCTTATGTTGTTTGTTCCCTTAAAAAAGGAAACCCACAACAAATGGGTATTCCAACAAGACTGCAAAAATAAAATAAAAATGTAGTTATAGGTTTTCAATCGAACAAAGCAGGAGAACATATGATCAGTGTTTGTGACCAAACAAGTGGATTAAATTTGGATAAAAAAAAAAAAACCTACAGCCACACCAGCCCTTTGTGAAAAAAATTGGACATCCTAAACAACACTGTTAAAAAGTACTACACAAAGGTTGTTTTCTTGTAATTAATGTCTGACATACCAGCAATGAAGGCAAAATATTAAATACGCACTAAAAGTTTACAGTGTTTTTCAGCATTTTGTAGGTTATCTAGTCCTGAGGATAACCTTTTTCTAAAGTGAAATATTTTAAAGAACCTGCCACACGTTCTTCAGTGCTGGCCGCAGATCATCCATAGTGATTCATTTTTGTTCTATTCAGACCCCAACATAGCCCCGAAACCTAACCAAGGATTTTAAATCGTGCCTGCATTTCACTGGTGTGGCGTTTTGCTTTGTCTTGTAGGAATATCCAGTATTTGTAATGGATTTCTTTAGAGCTGGGCAATACGACAGTGTTTGTTTTTACTATGTATATGTCGCAATATGTTTTTCTGAGGATACCATCAGTACTTAAAGACACTTCCCAACTGCATGTTTGATTATAATCAGAGCATTATGAGTCATGTTAATTGGATTTAGTGCAGCATAATGTGTGGAAGGCTGAATACAATAATTGTTAGTAGTGTTTTTAAAAATGTGGCGATACTACATTTTGCCGTATCTCCCACCTCTAGTTTTGCTCCTTTCAGTGGACAGACTGGATAAACGTAAAAACGTGTGCTATGAACATCAGTGTATGACATACGTGCGTGTGCGCAGTATAGATAATTATTAGGTACACATCTTTTTAAAAAATCCGAGCGTAATGTTCATGTGAGTGAGTTCATTTTAGTCACCTAACTAAGTGTTTTTCTGCGTTACTATCAGCTTTGTTATTGTAGAGTAGTAACGTACCACGGCGGAACGGAAGTCGTCACACGCTCGTGTACGTCACCCTCTCCTTCCTATAAGAGCTGTAAAGGCGCCCGTTGTGTTGTTTCCTCCTTCGAGTGAGCGGGTCAGGGGCGGAGTAGCAGTAGTGTACGGGTTTGCGCTTGCTTTATTCGAGAGCGGAGTCCGCGTTTAACAGAGCTAAACAATGGCAGACAAGCTGGATATGTCACTAGACGACATCATCAAACAGAATAAGCAGCAGAGGGGTGGCGGAGGCGGCCGCGGTGGAAGAGGAGGCCGTGGACGGGGAGGCGCCGGCGGTGGCCGCGGTGGTGGCGCCGGGCGACTCGCAAGCGCGGGCGGCGGCTTTGCAGGCCGCGGTGGAGGATCAGGCCCTATGAGGAACCGACAGAGCTTGAGCCGCGGCAGAAGCAGACCCACGCCGTACAGCAGGGTAGGAGAAAGATAAAGAAAATTGGCTGAGAAAGAGGAGCAAAACCTCGAGCACGTCCAAAGTGCCCGGGTGAAGTCCTTCTTTTTGTTTATAGGCTTGCTAGCGAACGGCTAGCTCGCTAGTCAGCCGTGCTACAGTGCCCCTTTCCCTGGGAGTTTCTCTGGAAATGTAAATGCGGAGAAGCTCGTTAAATTGGCGTTTAAGTTAAGAAGGCTATGTTGTGCATAATGTTCTCTCTCTTCCCCCAAAACCTGTTTGTCCTTTCGTCGAGAGTCTGGAGCGAGTCGGCTAACGCTGCTACATCGTGGCTAAAGTGGCTTATCTGCTAACCTGCAGCGACCGGCGCCATTTTGGATACGGCATCTTTATCAATGAAATGGTGGCTTTTCGCCTTTCATGTTTTTCTTCAGCATTCATCATTCGGCGTTCAAAATGCTCCAGAGATGACCAGCGATGCAAGTTGGAGTTTTTAACTTTTTTTTGTTTATTTAAAGGCCAAGCCATGAACACGGCCTACCTTCTTGGTGGAGTCCTTTTGTTTGGGAGGGGCCGTGTTCAGATATCTCTGAAAGCAGGGCTAGGATAGTTCGTTAGGGTTACTTTGTAGGAAAATGGACTTTGGCTTTCTAGTCAATCAACCTACATTGGGAGCATCAGAAGTACATAGTTGGTTTTGAGTACATAGAAAGTTGGCCTTTATGAAGTTGCAGGTTGTGTCAAAATGGCGTGCTTTCAAAATGGACGCTCAGTGGTCGCCGTTGCTTTCAAAAGGCTTCACAGCACTCAAACCATTGATGGACTTGTTTCCCCTCATTTTTGTTTTTTTCCCCCCTCAATGGACTCTCACGATCCATCTCACCATTTGTCCCATCGGAGAGGTCTGAATGTCAGCTGTGGAACACCCACCCTGGGAAGGCCTGCAGAGATTCATTTGGAGTGAACGGCAAGAGACTCTTTGGGGGTTGTTGGTGGTTTGCTAAATGCTAACTACCTGGTGGGTGGGCAGCAATGCCAGGGCTTAACTAACTGGTGTTTTCACCAATACATTGATATGCTTATTGTGACTTGCTCTTTCTTTTAATTGGATATGCTTTGACTGCAGTTTTGTAACTTAATTTTATTTGGGGTGTACGTGGCCTAGAACCCATTGTATTAGGCTTGTTTGAGTTAAAGGAAGGAAATGCTAACAAAGTCCTTTTTAAGTTCCATGGTTGTTTTATGATACTTTAGTGGGTAGCACTGTACATTGTTGCCACTTTCCTTCCTTGCATTGGCTAACTTGTTTATAGTGATGGGGTGGGCAGGGATTGCTGGAAATCACATTGAGCGCACTGGGTGCCCCCGGCCTTGTTGAGGTGGAGCCCCTGCTTGCCCCAGCACCCAGCCGAGTGGACTGTCAGTGACAGACGGGATCCGAAGTCAGCAGGTGCGTTCTCTTTCATCTGTTGCAGCCCAAGCAGCTCCCTGACAAGTGGCAGCATGACCTGTTCGACAATGGCTACAATGCCAGTGCAGGAGGTGGTGGAGCTGGCGTGGAAACCGGAGGAAAACTTCTAGTATCCAATCTCGACTTTGGAGTCTCAGATGCAGATATTCAGGTATAGTCTTTTAGGAGATAGCTTGTGACGCCTGGGGTAAAACATGTAGACGCTTTGTAGCAATGGGTTAATTGTTCACTTCCTGTCCACAGGAACTTTTTGCAGAATTTGGCACTTTGAAGAAAGCTGCAGTCCATTATGACCGGTCAGGACGCAGCCTTGGCACGGCAGATGTCCACTTTGAGAGGAAAGCAGATGCTCTGAAAGCCATGAAACAGTACAATGGTGTTCCACTTGATGGTGAGCTTTGAAACTTGGATATGATTTATCTCTGCTGAATTTTAGTTTTAAGCTGCCCAGAGAATCTTCTACTTAAGCTTGCTCTGGAGGATGTTTTAATACCAGGTTTTTTTTCCCAGGTCGTCCAATGAACATACAACTCGTCACATCACAGATTGATGCACAGAGGCGAACCCCAATGCAGGGGTAAGTAGCAATTGGAGTTGGTTGTATACACCTCAGAATTGGTAATTGTCTGGTAGAAACTTATTTCTTCTGAATTTTCAGTCTGAATCGTGGAGGTGGTGGAGGCATGAGCAGAAACAGAGCAGGAGGCTTTGGAGGTGTACAGAGAGGCCGTGGAGGTCGCGGTGGAGGGCTCAGAGGCCGTGGCAGAGGAGGAGGAGGAAGAGGAAATAACAAACAGCAGCTCTCAGCAGAAGAGCTGGATGCCCAGCTAGATGCATACAATGCCAGGGTATGTTTCACCTGCTTATTCTCACAGTAAATGCACTTACTGAGGTTAACAAACCAGTGTATAACCTGCCCTCTCTTGTCTTTACAGATGGATACCAGCTAAATGGCCCTGGCAAAAGCTGCATTCATCTCTTCTCATGAGATTGCGGTCATTACAGCTTTGAACATGGACGTTTTACACTTTAATGTCAAGTGATTTAAACTTGTGTATCAGTCTTTCTCCTTTTAAAATGCTCAGACATGTTTTTTACCTACTTTTTTTTGTTGGTTTTTAAGTTCCTTTTTGGAAAAAAAACCTGGTCTGACTGTAGGATTTGATGGGGGGTGCTTGTCTTTACCTTCCCTTTGTAGATCATTGTAATAAAACCTGCAGTACATAGTATCCAAGCAATGCCTCTTTTTCTTTTGTATAAGCATAGATTTAACATCAGTGTACAGTTAATGCACAGATTTGTAAAGACATGACTACTTGTATACCAAATGTATTTGGGTGGGGTGGTTTGTGTTGCTCAAAGCATTATTTCATAACTTATGATAAAGGTTTTGGTCACAAGGTGGTGTAGTTCAGAGAAATGCTTTAGTTTATTTTTTTGGAAAGCTTGTCACTTCCTGTATGTCAATCCAGTATATTTTTGTACATAAACATGATTTTATCAAGTCTCATGCTTCAATTGAAAGGCTTCCCAGTGTTTGTTCTGTGCAACATTGCTGAAAAATTGAAGTTATGGGATGCATTTTAGCATGTGTACCCTTCTTGGCTCTTAACTGGGGCTAATTTGGGAACATGTGGTGCCCTCTTCCAGGTTATTGAAATGCCGATAACCTTATTTTGGATTTTACCAACTACATGTTTTCTAAGTCAAAGTAGATTCTGAAAACCTGCATCAGTTGGAGCCCTAATTTTTGTAGTTGTACCCCAAGTATTAAGTGATGAGGCCTTTTAATTCACTATTTTTAATAATTCTGTATGGGCTGTAAAGTTATTGGCACAATTCAAACCACATTGTGTATTTCCAATTATAACAAAATTGAACTGTTGCTAGTAAATACTGAAGCATGTAAAATTATTGGCCTTGTTAATTTTGTTGGTAATATTTTGTGCATTACATTTTAATATGGTAATTCAGAAAAAAAAATGTTGAATTTGTAAAGCTGAAGTTCTTAAATGTAAGAATTGATTTTTTCCAAGTTAGTTTGGATATGTAAGAATTAGAAATTCAGCATGCCATTTTCTTGTGAAGACTGAATTAGCAGGTCCTGAAATGTAATTTGTGCTAGTACAAAGTGCTCAATTAAAGTGAATCGGTAAAAGTCATGAATTCGCACTAGTGAGAACTAAGCTGCATGCAGAAATATAATTCCAGCTTGTTGATGTCAAACCTGCTAGAATTCGACTTTTACTGTGTTTTCAATGTTTTTTTTTAGTGTAAATACAATACTGATACCCTCAAACAGAATTTTTGATATTAGAACATTAGAAGCTACACCGTCTTGCCATAGTTGGTGAGTACTTGTACCTGTCTGTGTTGGTTTTTCTTATTTTCTTCCTTTGGCCACCAGATGTCACCAAAAGCGCGATGTAGCAGCAGCACGTAAAGTCGGCTGGTCATACATAACGGAGCTTTTTCGTTTTCAAACTGCGGTCAAACCCATAGTCAGTATGTCATTTCAATCAAAACATGTATTCATATTCAGTTCACATACAGCAGCATCTAAGTTACATTTGATGTTACTAGGTAGCAAAAGCAACAAGCACCTTGCTACTACAGTGTGTCCCAGCTATGTAAAAGTCTAAAGGATGTCACCTGAATGGCTTACACGCTTCAAAATGTCCGTGTTACAGTCAGGAGTAGCATCAAACCCAGGCTGAATCCCGAACGGCTCCGTACTCCCTAGCTAAATAGTGTGCAGTGTAACATTAAATTTAGAAATTCTAGCTTCTGCTGCCAAATAGTGCGCTGCTTGTCGAGTATGAATCCCAAATGACCATTTTTAGCCATACTTTGCATTGTTGGGGTGCAGGAGTCAGTATTTAAATTCCTACGTAGTGCATTATGTAGGGAGCAGGGAGCCGTTTGAGATTTAGCCCCAGCGTGAGAAAAGTGGCGTCATCAGACTGGCAGAAGACTTGCGATGGTAATTTGGTGTCCGAAAAATACTTATACAAATGCATTAAATGGCATGCATTAAACAAGGCTATGTGACATATGTTCACAATTATACGAAAAAAGTATACAAAATCATGAAACATCTGCAGTTTACAGTGATTGGCGACCAAACGTTCTTCTCATTCAGCGGTCAATGGTTGCTTAGCAACGATACCTTACTCTAAAAGAACTACATTTCTTGGCGGAATACTTGTTTATGTCGATTATTATTAATAATAACTTAAATAATTATTTAAAACAATGTGTATTTAAATATATTTTATGTTGGCCGCCGTTTTTTAAAAGCACTAAGCCATTGAAGGCAGTGCGTTACTGTGATTTTATTATGGGAAAGGGAGTTTTAGACCACAGCCTTCGGTGGCTTATTGCTTTATTATACAACAGTTAGTTCCGGCAAGCTGATTGGTCAGAAGCATTCTAACCGTGCTGTTATTTCGCCATAACCAGCGGCTCTGGCCATAACATCAGCGTTTTTCACACACACTGTATCACTCCGCTGAGATGCCGTTGCTAAGCAACGACTTTGACTGCTGTAGGAGACGCTCAAGCCATTTGAACGCTTTTACTTCTTACTTTGCGCACAAACAGAAAATGGATACTTTTAAGATAACGTTTGACCGACAGCCGACTCTGAAGATGAGACTACACTAAATTCCCGAACTGTCACCGAGGAAGCTTTTCAGTCGGCAGCTGTGACAGAAGAACATCTATACAACCTGGAATTAGCCAGAAATGAACCGAATACCATTCGCCAAACAAAATGGGCTGTAAGACGCTTTACAGACTGGCTGGAACAAAACAAAATTAATATTGATCTAACAAAAAAAGACAACACTGAGCTAAAATTGATATCGCGGCAGTTTTATGGCTCAGTCCGTACTTCAGCAGGCGAGGTTTACAGCAGACTGTGCAGCGAGTGAGCAGAGTTCGTTACTCTGACGTAGCAGCAAGCTGCTTGTTAAGGAACTATAATTTGGCAGAAGGAATTAACATTAAAACATATGAAATGCCTCGTTCACGGCACAATTTATTTATTTCTGAGTTTATTTATTTAACTGTTGTATAAAAGCAATAGAACAGTCCAGATCGTGTGTTATCGCGAATAACATCACGGTTGTGATGATCCACGACACAGCGACCAAATCACAGCTGTGATGTTATTTCGCCGTAACACACTCCCTCTCGTGTTCTATTGCTTAAATATACGCGAGGGAAACTCATTAATATTCATAAACCCCAAACAAAGAATGCGGCGTCTGATTGGTCTTCATGTTCATCGCAATCATTATTACATCCAACGAAAGATTATTTTTTTCCTGGGGCCTCGCTAGGCCAGTTTTAAGGAGGCTATAGCCCCCCCAGATGAATTTACACTGCAAGTTCAATCATCAAGTGTAATTTGCATTCATTCTTCATTAATCAACTGCGTCCCCCCAGAGTACTGTACATTATAAGTTCAAATCATCAAAAGTAATTTGGATTTTTTCTTTATTATTCAACATTCATTATTCTTTATTCAACCTGTGTCTTCAAATTCACGATATATTGTAATAACAGGGTGTGGACAGATGGAGGTGCTGCTGCTACTGCTCTAATCATATACACTATATGAACAAAAGTATTGGGACACACCTCTTAATAGTTGAATTCGGGTGTTTTATTCAGTCGCATTGGCACAGGAGTCTTTCTAAAGAGCTCACTGAATTCTGTAACAGGATGCCACTGTTGCAACAAGTAAGTTTGCGAAATTTTTTTCATCCTAGATATTCCACAATCAACTGTGAGTGTTATGGCTGAAAGGTGTAAGTGTTTAGGCACCACAGCATCTCAGCCACGAAGTGGTGGACGACTTAAAGTCACAGAGTGGGGTCGCCGAATGCCGAGGCGCAAAGTCTTCAATGCTGTTCTGACTCAATAACTGCAGAGTTCCAAACCTCCGCTGGCATTAACATCAGCACAGAAACTGAGCTTCGTGGTATGGGTTTCCATAGCCAAGCAGCTGCATGCAAGCCTTACATCACCAAGTACAATGCCAAGCATTGGTTGGATGGAGTGATGTAAAGCACACCAACACTGGACTCTGCAGCAGTGGAAACGTTTTCTGTGGAGTGATGAATCACACTTCTCTATCTGGCAGTCTGATGGACAGGTCTGGGTTTGGAGAACGCCAGGAGAACATTACCTGTCTGACTGCATTGTGCCAAGTGTAAAGTTTGGTGGAGGAGGGATAATGCTTTGGGGTTGTTTTTCAGGGGTTGGCCAAAAATGTGTGGAAATCTTAATACTTCAGCAGACCAAGACATTTTGAATGATTCTGTGTTCCCAACTTTGTGGGAACAGTTTGGAGAAGGCCCTTTTCTGTTCCAGCGAGACTGTGCCCCAGCACACAAAGCAAGGTCTGTAAAGGCATGGCTGGGTGAGTTTGGTGTGGAAGAACTTGACTGGCCTGCACAGAGCCCTGACCTCAACCTCATCAAACACCTTTGGGATGAACTAGAATGGTGATTGCGAGCCAGGCACTCACATCCAACATCAGTGTCTGATCTCACAAATGCTCTTCTGGATGATTGGACAAAAACTCCCACAGACACACTCCAAAATCTTGTAGAAAGCTTCCCAGAAGAGTGGACGTAATTATAGCTGCGAAAGGGAACCAACTCCATATTAATACCTATGAATTTAGAATGGGATGTAATAAAAGCTCCTATAGGAGTAATGTGTAGGTGTCCCAGTACTTTTGTCCATATGGTGCATCTAGGCCAGGGGTGTCCAATCTTCTCCCCAAAGAGCCAGTGTGGGTGCAGGTTTTCGTTCTAGACAAGAAGAGCACACCTGATTTCACTTGTTTAATCAGTCAGTCTCAGTCTTTAAACAACTGATCAGGTGATCTCCTGCTTTGTTGCAATGAAAACCTGCAGCCACACCGTCGCTTTGTGGATAAGATTGGACACCCCTGATCTAGGCTGTAATTCACCACTGCCTCGGCGGAGTCACTGGGGGAAAGTGTAACGCTGGCTCAGTCAATCATATCAGACCTTGTAAGCCAATTTGAGTAAGTAGTTACAGAATGAAGATATTTACCTACAATGTGGATTTGTGCAAATCATGGTTAGTATTGCTGGCTGTCGAGTTTTAGCCGGTTGCTTGTTAACTAGCCAAATATAAGTTCACATGAGGCAAAGAAAAAGGGATATGCCATAAAGCATGAATGTCAGCGAGCCAACTATTTTAAGAATGTTATTAAACTCCACAATCTATTATTTTCATATTTCTATTAGAGTTTCCATCTCTATCTGAGTTTAATAAACATAACATACTATTGAACACAGGGAAGAAGAGGCAGAGAAAGACGCTGAAGAAATCTGACAGAGTTGAAGAAGCAGGTCTGATAAAGGTTAGTGATAAAGAAGAATGCGAGTGAATGTTGTTTAAGCTTTTGGTTTAAATGAATACAGAATTTGTAGAAATGTTATTCCTTTAATAAATCCTCATTTGTGAGACTAAACAAAAAGTTTGTAATAACTGAGATTATGTAATTTTTGTGTTCTCACATGTCATTATGACCGTATCACCTAGACCAGGGGTCGTCAACATGCAGGCTCTTTTACTGCCCTGCTGCGACTGCGATTTTTAGGTAAAAATAAAATGATTATCCTTTGCAGTAAAATAAAGCTCTGCTGATCGTTCTGACACCGTTTTAGCAGTAAATGGTCTTAAACACTGGTAATTCACCAGCCTTTAACACATGAAGGTTGGCGCATGGACTGCTGGTCACATAGCAATGCAGACAACAATCTTGCCTAGCTAGTAGCTAACCAAACGGCAAAGAGAAAGATTTAAGACATTGATCATTTGGAGATGAACTGACTTATTTACATGTATGAGCACTCCAGCTGGTTTCCTGATACATTTATTCTGCAACAAGAAACTATCAAACGCTAAAAAGTCGTAAAACTGAAGTCTGCTTCTCATTCGCCAGCTTTTTGTTCGAATTCTCACGTTCCACTTTAAATGGTGCAGCAGTCACATTATGGGGCATCAGCCACCATTTAAGGTTGCTGGCGAATGAGAAGCTGACTTCAGCCTAAAAAAAAAAATTGAATGTTGAGAGACATTTTACAAGCAATTATTTTACTTTTGTGGAAAAATTTCCTGCTGGAGATGCGAGAAAAGTGTCTATAGCTGAGGTAAAGTTTAAAGCAGAGCGAAGTAAGTCTGCATTTTTGTTTATATAATATTTTTTAGCTTATACCAATATATTAGCACATCCTGAGACATGTTTTTGCCAAAATGGTAAAATGGACAAAAAATGTGGCTCCAAAGGTGGTTTGATTTTGGTGAAAGGACAAAATGTCTCTTCTTAACATTTGGGTTGTTGATCCCTGACCTAGGCTATTACACATGTACAAACTACAAAACAAAATCACTAAGTGCATTTATATGCACCCAATAATCCGATAACTGCAGAAAATCAGATTTTGTCAGTAATCCGATCAAGTGTGTTTACATGCTCCTGGGTAATCAGATAATGAGAAACTCCAGGTCTACATGAGTCAAACAGTAATCAGATTTCTGCTTTGCAACCAGCCAATAAACTTACAGAAGAAGACGTGACGTAAACGTACCGTAAAACTCAAACTTCATGGGGCGTGTTTTTTTTTAAATCATGGCGCCACATGACCTGAAAATATGAACATACATCATTTAGACATCCACCGTCTGTTATCGCGCATGTGCAGACTGAGAAATCCGACAGAAATCAGAATACGAGTTTACATGCACTGAGAAATCTGATTACTGAGCTAAAATCCAGCTTGCTTTATCAGATTTCTTAATTGGATTTCTAGATTTCTAAACGTATGGTGTTTACATGACCATTTGAATAATCGGATAACTGCAGAAATCAGATTATGATCGTATTATTGAGTGCATGTATACGCACTCACTCTTTCTAATTGCACAAACTGAAACTACCAATCTGTAATCTGCGCATTTGAATAACATATTTAGGACCTGCAGCTTCTCTCTAAAAGAGAGAAGATAGCACTGCTTGACTTTAATACTTTTGTTTGGTCTGTGATCTGTCTTGGTAGACAGATAGTATTTACATGTAAAAGATCTGTGCCAAATACACTATGAAGAAAAAGATGTTCTGTGTGCCAACTGGACCAAATGTCCAGTTTTTTGATAAATTTCCTGGCTATTGCTATTTTAAAAATTCATGATGAACAAACATTTTGGGGGCTATAAATGACACCACGATCCTCTCTGATCCATCTAACCTTGAAAATGATACAAAGGCTATTTTTACACCTACTTAGTTTGATAAAGTCTGAAACAGAGTTTAGGTTTTGGTGTTATTCTATCTTATCCATTTGGTTTGCTCAGTTTTAAACCGCAACAGCTACACTGGACCAATTATACACGAGTGCGTGTTCATTGGTCAGAAATTTTGCAGGGATACAAGTGCCCTATTACTCTCACGTTTGCCACCATTCGGACTAAAACTTTAACTTTGCATGAAAATAGAGATGCTGAATGTCACGATCAAAGCAATAATGATAACCATACTTGATTTTTGCTTCTTTACGATTGATTTGTTGATTTGAATGTGGCCAATCAGGTCAATGATGCAATATGATGCACAATCTATGAGCCAAATTCAAAGGCTTCGCTATTATTTATTTATTACACGTCTGCCATTGTCAGCCGCATCTCATGCTGTAAGAACCATGAGCATCTGTGAAGTGTCAGATGTTAAAACAGGCAGAATACATGGAAAGTACAGCGCTGACTTGCCATCACAAAAATGCGCTCCCACCAGCAGTGAACTGAACCAGGGTTCATTTGGAAGCGAATCGAGATGTGCAATTTTTTGCTGGACAGTTCATTTCTTCAGTTTGCATCCAAGTATGGGTGGAGTGTTCACACCTGTCAAAATTGAACTAAAGAAAAAGTTTGATACGTTCGCACCAAACAAAGCAGGTGTTAAAGCGGCAACCCTGTTTAATATGCAAGCATGGGCATATCTTTGTTTGTAAAGGTGCTTTGAAAAGCATGGGCCAGAAAAAAGACATGAATAAATAAACACCCAATGTGTATTTGATATTAAAAATGGTGCTAAATGTACATATGCTGTGATTAGCTAAAAAAACATGCTCAAATGGCTTTTCATGTGACTGTTGCTATGTCTAACAAGCTCTTGAGCACAGAATGTCAGGTAAAAATGTCAGACAAGAGGTAACATAAGGGCTGCCAGTGTGCAACTGAAAGCACATAGGCAACATCTCTCTGCAGTCCAATAGTGCTAAAAGAAGCCACAGTTAACAGTCAGAAATTGAGAAGCCTCATCAAATAGAAGTTCATGGAGATGAAATGGAATAAAACAGGAGCTTTATTTATGGACTGCATGGTATGTAAATATGTAATTAATAATTCTATGCATTTAAAGGACAACATGAAGTATGTCCATTGGACCTAAATGCTGTTGCATTTACTGCTCTTAAAAGAGACAGGTTTTGCACAATTCGTGGTATATTCCAGCTGTTCTCTCCATTCTTCCTGCTCCTCCTCAATTCCTCTGTGTTCTTCTGGGGTAGGTGAGGAGCAGTAGAAAGGGAGAGGGAGGACAGGAGAAGTAGCAAAAGTTTCTGAATGCAGCCCTTGGGGTAGTTCCTAGCCCTCTAAAATAAACGTCCACAGCAAAACGAACCAAGTATAATAAATGCTAGAGAACACATAATCTAAAACTAACATACAAAAACATTTCTTGAACCCGCTACAATACTTCCAGAGCTGAGCTAGCCTACAAACCATCCTGCATGTCTTCTATGTTGTCTATACTGTTGTATGCCTTGTTACTGCAATGTTTGAGTCATAAAAGAAGAATGTAGCTCATATTACGCTGAATAGTCACATTTGCCCTAATGTCTTGGTATTACGTAGCACTTCCCACTGCACTCACCCCAGTCAGGAAATAAAAGACAATTATCTAAAGGCACTGCATTTAGCTGATATTTCTAGTGTCAGTTCTTATTTGTTGTCAGGGCACTGTGTAGCTGCCAGAGCATCACATGGTGATCACAGTGTAATGACCAAAAATGCTTTTCTGCACTGTCTTCTGGACAATTAGGAAATAGGAATTATTATTTATTTTATTTTATTTTATTTTATTTTATTTTATTTTATTTTATTTTATTTTTATTTATTTATTTATTTATTTATTTATTTATTTATTTATTTTTGCAGTGAGCTGTAACATACAACATTTAAAACAGACCTCCCTTTAAAAATTGGTAGACATGTTTCCTGTGTCCCCAACATAAACTGCGCATGTGTATACAACAATGATATCTGGCAATATGTGACAGTCCTTGAGTTAAAGGGGAATTCCACTGATTTAAAAAAAAAAATCAATTGCTGAGATGTAAACAAAGTCATATATAGTGGTTTGATATGAAATGGTTCATGTTAGAGAAACTTACTCGGATTTCGTCACAATGTTAGTAATATGAACCAGGGGCAAAAATAAAAAAAATAAAAAATAAACATTTTTAGCCAAAGCCTTATCTCAAAACTATCAGAAAACATTGTATCGGGCATCGGTCAGCATCAGCATTGTATCAGGCATCAACATTTCTGCAACTTTCTGTGATTCTGTGATGTGACTTTTACGGAGCATTTCACATTGAACCACACAGAAAGACTTTGTTTGCATTTTAATTATTTACTTAAGCAGAAATTTTATAATACTAGCTGATAATAATAACTTTAAACGGTCTGTGTCTGGTTTGGTGATCAGTTCTTCAGTGTAAACGGTTCAAAAAAGAAGAAAATTAAAAACACATTTCCACTCCTTTATGACTAAGCAGCTGGCAAGAAGACTCTTCCAGTTCATGGTCTTACTGGCTCGACCAATCAGATGCCGCGTTCTGTGTTGAGATTTATGAATATTAATGAACTTTCGAGTATCCTAATCCCCACATCACCCGTAACCACAGAAAACCTAATCGTTGCTGATTCGAAAGAATCGGCTCGGTAAATGAATCATTCCGCGCGTGTGCTTTTTGTGCGCATGCGCAAAGAGACGCTCAACGCAAGGCCGTGCGCGCTCTCGCGGTCTTGGCCTCGCGCTTCGGTGTTCCCGGAAGCGTGTCGCGCTCTGGACTCGCCGCTCCCTCCTCGCGCCATTGGAAAGTCAGAAGCTCACTCTAACGTACGACGAGCAGCGCCCGCACTTCTTCGGTAAGAGCTCTTAAAACACACTGACCGACACGGCCTCGTTATAATAATCTTCCTTCAGGAGCAAAACGCCCGAAAGTGGTTTACTTTGTATGTCAGTTATTTTGCCGGTTTGCAGCTCACGAAGCTGAAGTCGGCTTCTTACTCGCCAGCTTCCTCGGTCACATTTCACCGTTCCACCTTAAATGTGAAGCAGTTACATTCTGCCGCCTGAGGTACCAGAATGTAACTGCTGCACCGTTTAAGGTGGAACGGAAAGATTTGAACAGGAAGTCAACTTCAGCTTCGTTTGCAGCTCGGTGGCTCTGTGGCAGGAGCTGTCGAGCTAACGTTAGCGAGTCCGAGAACTTCAAAACCTGAAGTTGCTGCTGAGATATTTTCTGTTGGCTGGCACGACTAAATCCACGGTAACTTAGTAGCGCTAACCTGCCGGGTTTTTTTACTCGACGCGTAAAAATATCGCCTTTTCTGTTCACAGTGCGGGGTAACTTAACGTTATTGTGTCAGCGATCTAACGTATCACATGCTGCTCACAGCAGGGGCTGAATAATGATCAGGTATTGTCTGTCTGATAGTTGGTAACAGTTACGGGTTGGAGGTTCTTTGCAGATTCTGGGGTTTGGCCTGAGGCCTCCGCTTTTCCTGATTTTTAAAGAAACTGTCTTATTCGGTCTTCTTACATTTTTAAGATGGTTCCAGTCCTCTGAGAGGGTTTTTTTGTTAGACGTTGAGTGTGGGAAAGTTGAAATGATGACCCCACAGGGAATCCTAGACATCCGCAAAACAGAACTTGCAAAAATCAGTCACTAGTGCAGTAAAACCTCTCGGTCCCACAGTATCTGTCTAAGCTCACGATCACGTTAACTATCCATGTAACGTTAGGTGGCTAACTAGCTAGCTAACCGGCTAATGTCTGAGGGCTGCACACTGAGCTCTCGGACCTGCTGTGAGGAAATGACCAGGCGAAATTTCCTCTGTCAGTCTCTAACTTGAGAAGAAAGGCGAGTGTGAATAACTAATCACAGTATCGGCCCATTAATCGTGATTTAGCGTGGGACTGCGGCTACCTTCTTTTTTCAACTTCCCGCTGTATCTGATCTGGGCGGTTTTTTGATTTAGCTTAGCTTTAGCAAGTTAGCGTCAATGTTCTTTAACTTCCTGTAACGTTACTGTCGAAAGTACAGTGAGTTCAAACGTGGTTGCCATAAACAAATGCACAGTTTTATTTCTTTTAATATAATCATAGGTTTCATGGCTGTGTACCAAAACATATCACATTTTTGGAGTTAGCTACGTTAGAAAACGTGCAGCTTTTATGTAATCGGTTGTCTTTGAGTTAAGATGACGGGGGTCTATGGGCTTAACCCTGTAACATTAACCACTGTTTTCTTACATTTTTACGATTTATGTCCTAGTTAAATAACCCTGGCACTGAGTGGCCGTGATTTCCGCGATAAACCTGCCTGGAACTGACGCTAAGTGCTCTTTAGGACTCGAGAGGCGGAGACTGGTAGGCGTTTGGCGTTGCAAAGTGGTTTAGGACAGCCAGTGTCGCAAGAAGCGCTGGATTACTTTAATATTTGCTCGGAGATGAACAACCTGAACAGTGTGAAGGAGACGGCCTACACAGCTCTGTCTGCTCTGTAGGCGACTCGAGCTGAGCTGCTCTTCCTTCCTGTGCTGCGGTAGAGTTTCTAGTTCCTTCTCTCGGGAGAGAGCTGGGCGGTGGCTGCTGCCGCTCTTTCTCTTTGCTGGAACTTATTTTGTGTTGGAAAGTAGCAGTGGGCGATATCACTGTGATTGTTTTCGATCCAGTACCGAATAATATCCTTCCGACACCGATACTGATACTTTTAAACGTCTTTTTGTGCACGTTAAGAGGAGAAAGTTTGAGTTTTACAGTGATAAAAGATTATTCTGAATATTTTTACATTTGCATTATGATTGCATTATTATCCAAAACCGCCACATAAACTGACCATTGAGTGAAATAACTCTGATATACCATTATAGAGCATTCAGTCCATCTCATTGGGCATGTGAGAGGCAGAGGGAGAGCTTGGATTGAAAAGTAGTTGTTGTCCAACACATTTATATGCTGGAGTCATTTTTTTTAATCTTTCACCCTGAAATACACATTCAGTCGTTCATTTGCCTGCTTGATTTCTTCCTTTTCCTTAGAAACTTTAGATCAGTGTAATGAGAGACTGCAAAAAGGTGGGATTTTAAAAACATTGAATTTTTGACTGCATTCTAAACAACTTTGTGCAGCTCTGTACTGAAACGTCAGTGAAGGCGTGATTGTTGCATTACCAACATTACAGGTTTATATACAATAAAAACACCAGGACTATAGAGTAACCGATTCTTTCCTCTCCGCGTTCTCTGTTTTGATGAACTAAATTCTGAACAATTTCTGAAATGAAAGCCTGTGTGCCCCAAATAGGCCCCATGACCTCGTTTCAGTATTTACTGCATCATTTAGCTGGTGACAGTTTCCATTTATGAATGCATTCATTATTTTCTCACTTAAGAATCCTAAGACTTTATGGACTTAATCTTTACGTTCTCATTGTTGGCATAGAGACTGGCTTCCTTGGTAGATCTGCTGTGTATCATAAAACAACTGTTCATGGTTCTTTAAATCATTAATCTCAATGGCACTAAGAGAGAAATACTAAAGCATACTAACCACATGTCCTTCTTGCAGATGTCCAGTTTCATTCACACATCAGCTTTAATTAAATGTCTTCAGCCCTGTCTGCCTACATGTCTTCATTTTGACAGGGCCTGATGCAAATGAATGAAAGTCCTTTCTGAATCCTCTCAGTGTGAAGTAGCATCAGTATTTAGATGGTGGCTGTTACTGAAAGACTATGTGGGTAGCCTTTTTTCCCTGCTACACTGTTGAGGCAATGACATTTCTCTACGCTTCATTGGTAGTTAGCTCTTGCTTCATCAAGCAGATTATACAGTCAGTTCTTTTTTCAGAAATGCATCCTTAAGCCTTGTGTACTGCACCAGTGGAACACTTTTCTTAATGTTGAAGCCATTTCCTTATGCTATTTAACATTAAGTAACTTGAATGAATGGATGTGGAATTTATTTGTTACATAATATGTTAAGTAAGGTAGTGAGGTTTAATTCAGACTTAATGGAGAGTTGCTGTTGCAAGAATATTATTTATGTATAGTATTTATTCTTCTTGGTGAGATTTTTAAAGGTTACTTATCGATGAATCTTCTCCCCACTTGCCACTGGAGTGCAAGCGTGGGCTCTGATTGCCTCTCCACCTCTTTCTGTAAACGTACTTTAAGAGGAAGAGGTCTGGCAAAGGAAGCTGAAGAAACAGGAAGCAGAATGAATGCAAAGCTGCATCACCTCAAATGCATTTCCGTTTACTGGTAAAACACGTTTTACAGCACTGCTTTATTTGCTCTCCTTAGTACAGATGGAATGGTATTTAGACCTGCTGTCCACTGTACCTCTTGTTGCATGTTTCTGATGAGAGCCAGAACTGGGAGTAACTTCTAAATAGCCAGTGTTATCTGTTTCTGCTCTTTCTCTCACACGCCCTTTTGCTTTGCCTTAAGGAGGCTGTCAGTCATGAACCACCTCCAGCTTTTTTTTTTTTTTAATTTGAGAGCTGGCTCTTTTAAAGTCTGTATACAAGTACTGCGTATTGGAAGCGATTCAGATGGCCTAAGCTTGTCCCAGGAGTGCTGGGCCTCAGCCTGAACAAAGGACAACCCCCCACCCTGGGGAGGGCCACTTTCAGCATATCCTCCGGCCTTCCTCCCTCACTTAAGTTCCAATCCCTACAGCTGTCTTCAGGCTGGAAATGAGCGTTTATCAGTATTGATAATACTGGGTACTGCTGACGGTGCCACTGACTCAGTTTTGATGTGGTAAGCATTATTGACTGGGAACTGACCATAAAGGCTTACGGCAAGTCTGTGGTGCCTGGCTGTTGCCAGGGAAAGACGGCCACCCTGCTGCTTTTGCCCCCTTTAAGCTGAGAAAGCTAAGAAAGCTGTGGCCACTTGGCTTGCACAGAGAGGCTAGTCTCCATTCACTCTGGGCCTCCTGCAACTGCGCTCTCTGAATTAGTCACGGGTTGCTTTTAATACATTTTTTTTTATTTGCTCATGACTTTCCAGAGAGGGAATTGCTCACCTTTCTTTGCCTCGTCTGTCTGGCCCTCTTGCTTTAAGTGATGCTGTGTTTTTCAGCACTGCTAGTTGTTGTTGTGCTGATGGATTCTAATGTTTGTGTGCTGAACAACAAACATGTTTCACAGAACTGACTAATCAAATATAAATTGCAGCGCTAATGCAGATACAGCTGCCTCTGTCAGTCCTGAGCGGAAGTGTAGAGAGGAAATGAGAAAATAAACTTCATTCATGGTTGTGGCAAAAGTGGGAAGGTGATTATGTGGTTCTGCGCATGATTTCAGTTACTTTTTAGGTTTTTAGATGAAAATTCTGATGCTACATGCAAGGCTGTATGCAATGGAGTTTGTAAAAATATTTGCATCTGTTTACAAATGGATGTGATGTAGACATTCATATTCTGAATATGAATGAATCGTAATGCCAAAATCTTGAAGAGGCTGTGTGTACTAATAGTGATAAAAATCATGGATAATAAAAGCAATAAATAGTTTCCATGGACATTCAGATAAAACAATTAAAAGTCCTATTTGTGGACAAGAATTAACTACTACCAGATCTTTGCAAACTGTAATTAAGGCATAAATATTTAATAAATCAGTCTTGGCACTCAGGGCTGTAATGAGTACAGAATTACCGGACCTGTTTTGGAGACGTCTGAGACCTTATTTATGAAACACACTTGAATTCCATACCAAATTTGTTCTTAACAAAGCTTCTCAGAATTTTTGTGTATGATTAAATACATGCATGCAACAAAAGTGGGACTGATTATTATTATAGTCACAGTCAGAGAAATGAGCACACATGGAGTTTTACAGCTCAGCCCATCCCTTAACGGGTTGCATATGAATGTTTTAAGCTAAAACTCAAAAGGAGAGTAAAGTGTATAAAAGTTTGTACGTCAGTTTTATAAATCGCGTTCATATTCGCCAGTTTTAAGATTTGCATGCACAGATTTGATATTTTATAATTGAGTCCCTGGTCTGCTTTTGCTCATTTGCGTTGGTTCCTTTCTTTAAAGCAGCATATTACTGGGTAACTTTGTAACTAAAATATGGTGTGCATGCCCCACTGCGAGGCACCCTGTAAAGCCTAAAATAATCATTTAAAAGTTAGTTACTAGGACGGATTTGGTGGGAGTTTTTTGGACCACGTCATGCATCTTTACATATTAACATGACACTCACCGGCTGAAAACAAAGGTCCAACTTGAAGTTTAGGTCTCGGATGAAAAATCAGCATTATACTGATGAAGATATGACAGTAATAGACAGTTCACTGACATCCTCAGAAGACGTCTTTCGCCAAGTTTTCACTGAGTTCTCTTCTTTCAAGGCACACTCAAAAGTCAGATTCATCTGTTTGTGGGGGGTCTGAAGCACAACTGATATTAAAATATTCTTCCATGCGTTACACATTTCAACCACAGGAGTCTCCAAATCCACAAATCCTGGTGCAGTTAGCGATTCTGGAAAACTAATGTTCATAGTTGAACTCAACAGCAAAACAAATACATCTTTCCCTTTAATGCTCCTTCAGAAGCTACCCTCCTTAAATTCATGAGCACGTATTTCCCAGGCAAACAAAGCTGGCCTAGCAAAAATGTTTTAGATTTTTGTGCCCATAAAATCCTTTGCAAATGTTGTGTGGACAAATACTGTATGACAAAGTAAACAACAACACAGCAAGTAATGTAATGCTAGCTAGGTTGTAGACAGTTTAAAAAAAAAAACAAAAAAAAAACTGTTGCTACAATTGACGCTGTAAAGCTAACCAGTTAGGATGTTATAACAAATATTAGCAAACCGGAAAACCAGTACTAACCTATTTTTGCTGTTTCACAAAACCAATAAGTTACTGTTACCTGTCAAGCAGAAACAGAGCAACACCCTCATCCCTTTTTTGCTGCCTTTTAACTCTTGATAAAGCTAAAGTCAGCTTCTTATTCACCAACTTCTTGTTGCACCTTAAATGGTGGCTAATTTAAGGTGAAACATGAAAATATGCGCCAGAATGTAACTGCTGCATTATTTAAGGTGGAATAGGAAAATTGGAACAAGAAGCTGGCAAATAGGAAGGCGACTTCAACTCTCACCACCTTTTCTCTCCACCATTGAAATGCCTCACTGAGTGTGTTTACATGCATTTAATAATCCGTGCAGAAAATCAGAGTTTGTAAGTAATGCGATTCATGCGTTTGCGTGCCCCGGGTAATCAGATAATGGGAGAATTTCAGGTTTACGTGAGTCAGTAATCGGATTTTTGCTTTACAACCGGCCAATTAACTCACAGAAAAGACATCATGTAAACTTACTGTAAAACTCAAAATTGTGTCTTTCTTTTACATTGAGCTACTTCACTGGAAAATATGAACATGCATCATCTAGAAGATGAAGAATATTTAAATCCTTTATTTTGCAAGCATGTATTTGGTTTAAGCGTCGCTCCAGACGTGTTTTGTTGCCGTCTAGCAGGTGCTGTGTTAAAAGGTGCTTGCTTATTTCTGGTTGTGCGGTCAGTTTTCGCAAATGCACAGACGGAGAAATCTGAAAGAAATCAGAGTAAGAGTATACATGCACTGAGAAATCTGATTACTGAGCTAAAATCCAGCTCTCAGGTTCTTTATCGGGTTTCTAGACCTTACTTCGATCTAAGAAATCAGAATATGCTGCTTACTTGACTGTTAGAATAATCAGTTAACTGCAGAAATTTGATTATGCACACGGAACAAACAGCTAGTGGGCCGTGAGGAGCTTTTCACTTTTTACAGTTTTTTGACAAAGTATATTGGATTGAAATCACTTGCTTTAAGCTGGGTTCACTATAAATCATAAGTGTTCCCAGCTGATGAAATATGAAGTATAAAAACAATTGTACCACATTATCAGGACTCGTAACATCCACTCATCCTCTCTGCAGAGATCTCTGTAAAGTGGTCCTTAACAATTGTTGTGTTAAGTTGACTTATAACTGAGAAAAAAGGCCAAGATGGAAGACGAGCAGAACAAGCTCATGTTTCTTAAAGGCCAAGGAGCGCTCCAGAAAGACAAATGGAAAACCATAAATGGAGGAAGTGCTACAGAGGCAGGAGGAAGAGGCAAGAATAGCAGTGCCAAGGAAAGGATGGGACAAGCTTTTGAGCAAAAACAGACTGAAGAAGTACACACTGTTTATAGAAGCTGCACAGGTGGTGGTTGACCTTCAACCAGGGGGTCAAGGTTATGAGTGAAGTCAGTTATAACTTTCCATAGAAATTCACCAGGCTGTGCTATTTGTAATATGTTCTCACTATAAGTCACCCATACAGTGCAAAATGTTATCTTGTTTTTACTGATTTTCTTTTTGCCAAAACCTATAGCCAGTTCATTAAATCCCTCCTGCTTGAACAGGAATTGTATTAGGCCAGTTCACTAACGTTATTTGCCTCAGTATATCAAGCCTGTGGTGTGTTTAAGTACAATCCTGGAGATTGTTAGTCTAGTAATTAAGGTCAGCCTACCTCATTTCACACTGAGAATGGACTGGCGGTTATGTAATGGCTCATTAACCTGAGTGGCTTCATTATGCTTGACTGCTATGGTCCCACGTGCTCCTGTGACAAAAAACTAGGCTAATTGTTAGTTGGCTTGCATAGTGAAACTGACTGCTGTGCAGTTGTTCAGCCAGCACAAGCTTGTGTATGGGCCCGGACTGTCCTCTGCTGTCTTCCTTCTCGTTGTACCTTCCTTTGTCCCATGGTGCTCTTTTGAACTGTGCTTGCACTGCCCTAATTCAAAAGGTGAAACTCAGTGGGGAGCTGGGGAGTCAGATGAAAGGTCAAAGCCGCGGACTGTACTCTGAATTTCTCTTTTTATTCGCAAACATCAAATATTTTGACGGGGAGGGCTGAGAAAGTTCTGTTTGTGACTAGTTTAGGCTGTAAAATGTAGATTTCTCAGAGGTCCCTGAACTTGTATGAAGCCCTGATGTGGAGAAATGAAATGAATTTGTAAGAAAGAGGAACTGTGTAGCTGTAATCAAGCAAGCCATTCTCACATCCCCTTTCTCTATGAATTTGAAACTGCTACTTAATTAATAACAAAGTCATAAAACTACTGACCCTGTGGTTCTGTTATACAGTCTTCTTGGGGATAAGTGAGTTGGTAGAGCAGGAAAAAAAAAATCACTTGTCCTTTAAACCGGCTAAATTTTGGGTGAATCAAACTAGATTTCATCTGAATACTGTAGCTTCACGCAGCAGTGTTTGAAGCAGTGGTTTGTTTGTTAGCTGAAAAACAGTACATTCTAGTTTATAGTCTGATTTTATTTGTTTTTAACAATTCTACCCAGTGTTGTAGCTGCAGTCATTTCCTAGTGCAGTTGAAGAACAAGAGCACGTAGGAAGGTGCAAATGCACTGCTAGCATGTTGGGTAATGGTGGGCTTTAGAGTTATGTCAAACAGCAATAAAGCAGGCAGAACTGAAATGCTGTAGCCCAAATTCCACTTTTGGCAAATTGGCTATTTGCGATGGTAATTTAAGTGTGGTTAACTAGTTTTGTGTTTTTGACAAGTAGCTATTGAGAAATAGTCGAAATATATACCCACACACACACACCCACCATCAAGGTCTCCCAAACGTTCAGTTACACATTTTGGGACTGGAGCAGAGTATACTGATACCTGGTACTATACTAGATTAACTTGACTTGGCTTGGCTTGGCTTGGATTCAGTTTATACTTGTATTAATTTGGCTTGAACTGGATTTTTCTGTTTTTGCCCAGCTGTGCCGCATGACAGAATGCTTGAAAGACAATTAACATGTAATGATTTGATAAAATTAAAAAAGAAAAGTAAATAAAAAAGGACCGCTGGCTCATCCCTGACATCGATCTTGTAGCTGTGCTTTTTATGTAACGTCTTCAGGGGGCTGTATACTGCCTGGCATATAATTTGCAGCCACTTCTGTTTTGTTCTATTCAACTTACATACACGCAGCATTGTTCTCCCAGAGTATCAGGTGTGACGAGCAAGCCAGAGTGACGGAGGCGTTGGCACAAAACTGATACCCTGCATTCAGATATGGGGAGACGAATCCCCACAGTACTTGGCAAGGATAATTGCATCTCTTGAGGATACTGATTAGGCTCGTCAGAGGAGTTGTCTTGTGTTGCGGTGTGTCCTCTTGCAGTATGTCCCATTACTTTCACCCTTACAAGCCTCATTAACAGTAATCCTGCATTCAGTAATCTTTTTGGGGTAATTGTTGCTTAGAAACATGCTTAATGTCATGTTTTGCAACCTTTATTGCTGACTTTTTGTCCGTTAATGATGATCTTCCATTGACAAGTTAGGGTTTACCACAGGTAAGCGGAGGTGTTGAGGGGTCTAATGTGAAGTTCATGTTTGCTCCTCAATCAAGAGGGCAAACTGTATGTGACAGCTCTCTCAGGCTGGCTGGAGTGAAACAGCCCAGACCAAAGTTTTTTTTAGGTAAGTCTGTTCTCTTGTCAGCAATTTTGGCACTACCTTCAGGCAGTTATTTCTAGTTATACAAGATCTGCTCCTGTCTGCTTGAATTGGGAACAGAGAGAAAAATAAAACCGAAACTGAAAGCCTAGCTTAAACTCTTAAAAGGATATTTTATGTTATAGGTTAAATTCGACAGTAACAAATAGAAAACCAACAAGTAACGTACATTTCTTAAGCAACTACTATGTGATTGGTTCTTTTTATTGAAAGATGAATTTTCATCATAATACAATAGTCATCAGTGTCACCAGCCGTCCCACTCATATTTCCTGATAATGTTTCTTGATTGACGCTCCACTTGCATGCCCTCTGTTTCTATGCGTTTTAACAGGGCTTAAACCAAAAGCGACGCAAGCATTTGTTCAATGTCACGCTCGGTTTAATAGCAGGGCAGATGTGAAATGGCCTTGTTTGTGTTGGCCAAGCTGAGGCAGCTGCCAAACTTTGAATCTTATGTTTATAGTTTGACTGGTGGCTTAGTGAGGGTCTCTGAAGGCTTTGTGAATGAATAGTGTGACCGAACTGCGTCTGTTCTCAGCCAGGCATATGAGCCACAGTACAGAAGGACCTGCATCTTCAGCTTAAATATCTCTTCCAGGCTTCAGTTACTCAAAAGTGAGTTAGTCAGATCAATACATCGACCTGCCAGCGCTGAGTTTAGAATGTGCAAGTAGTCTTGCCCTCATTTTGCTTGCGGTTTGAGGAACAACTTATTCAGCTGTGTTGTTCAGGAGGTCTTTTATTAGAGCTCCCAGCAGGTTCTTTTTTATTCTGGGCATGTTTCCTCTCCTCTCTCTCTGCTCCCTCCCAATCCCTTAGCAGTGCCAGGCTGCCAGCTGTTTTACGCTCTGCTGTGGGTCAGTCTCAAGAGACGTGGTTACAAGCAGGAACATTGAGCATTTAGTATGTAGCATTTTCAGGATTCTGTATGGTCACAATCAGGCTTTATTAGCCAGAGGTGTTTTCGCATACCAGGAATACGTCAGGTTGTTATGAAAGCAGTGTCTTTCTGTCTTATTGTGTTTTCGCCTTTCTCCCTGGCCTTCTTCCTCTGTTGCATCTCCATGTCCCCCTAGACCCCTCAGCTCAGAAAACGCACCCTGAGGTGCTGACCTGCCAAAACTCGCTGTTGGCAGAACAGGGTTTTCTGCTTTTATGGGAATGCGAAGGCCCTGGACGGAAAAATGGTGCAATGTGCTCGTAGTTCCTGCCTGGCTCTGCTCCAGCACCCCCACCCTCTCCTCAATGTTTTGGAGAAGCTGAGATGATGGGCCAAGATTTGGCTGAAGTATCAGCTCTGGTTACAGCCTGCCGTAGTTATGCACATATCTGCGTTGGTTACCTGAGTATTCAGGGTTTTTTTTAACGCCACAGCTTGAGTTCATTTGGTGGTGCACCCTTTTCTTTACACATGTTCATGCTTAGTAGTCACCACATCTGTTTGTGACTTGTGCTGGACCAGCTGAGAGACCTTTTTTGAAGCATGTAGATTTATGAGGTGTTTTGCTCATTGGATTCTTCGTTTGAAGACTTGAATACCAGCCAGTCACCATAGCAGTGCCTCTTGAACGTCCTCTGGCACTGACTGTAATTCAGTTAGCATTACGTCTTAGTGCAGTAAAGTAGATTTGCTCACATAGACAAAACTTCCCCTTCAGTTCTTCTTTCTGCCTGTTGGCTACTTAATGATTCTACTGCTACTAGTGATAGTAGTAATGGTAATAATAATAACAACAAAGTTATTGATTTCACATCATATTTGATATTTTAAAAGCTTTCAGAAAAAAACATTTTTTGTAGTTCCTTTCTTTAGTCCTGTCACAAGTATTGTAAAAGGTTAACAGTAAGCTGCTTTCTTCCGAAATTCACCTCAGTGGTGCCCCGCGCATCCTGTGAACAAAACTCCTACTTGAAAGTGATTTAGTTTTGTTTTGAGTGTGCGTTTGCTTGATTAAAACAGATACCATGTAAGGCAAAGAAAGCACGCCTGCAACACGCAGAAGCGCCTCTGTGAGCAAAAGCAGTTGCAGCATTGTGACCACAGCATGACAGAACAGGAAGCTGCAGCTGAGACAGAATGGTGATACAGTGGCAGAGCATAAAGAGATTCAGCAGCAAACCTGCTTCTAAATGCGCCGGAGAGTGTGGAACGCCGGCACTCACTCACTCCACTCTACTCCTCTCCACCTCATTGGGGAAGCAGTGAAGAATCTGAAGCCACTGCATTGCAGCAAAGTATTGCAGTAATATGGTTTTCACATTTTTTTTCTTTCTGTTATTTATTTATATTCCTTCTGTTGTTGGGGTGGAGGTGAAAAACCCCATGGCATACTGAAGAGTCTGTGCAACTTGACATTTCACCTCTGAGATAAGGGTGGCAACAGTATAACATCCGTGGATGCACTGATCTGGGCATTGTGGGATAATTCTGATATCTTCCATATACATGTCTGCCAAGGGTGATACATAAAGATTTATAAAATGTAGAAACTGACTACATCTACCTGGATTAGCATTGCAGAGAATAAAAACGTCCACTTTTGTAGAGGGTTATAAATCCAGTAAAATTCATACAGTGCATAGCCAAGCGTTGCCTGAACGTTCTGCTTATCTAATAATACAACAATAGTACAATAAATACTTCATCAAATATCCATCAAATCTATACATCTGTCTGACGCCATTTTTTTTGTAAGCATATTTGCTGATATCGATATGTTTATGATTTTATTGTGCATCTTTAATTTGATTTGTTTTATTCCATTATCCACGATATGCTTTATGTATCGTGATATTTATTTTTCCTAACGTTTGCTAGCATGTTGGAACAGATAAAATGCAAGAACAGTACAGTATGTTAAATGTAAACAGTTAAATGTGATAGACTTAACACACATTCTGTTAACTTCTTATTAACATGCACTTAACATGGTGTTCTTTAAAGGCTTTTGATTGGTCTAAGTTTTCTTTTTTAATTTAAAAAGCAGGTGTTCAGTGTTGTGGAAGTGCTCATGATGCACGTGATGTTCTCAAAAGCATCTTGTCCTGGTAGCATATGATAAACTCCTACCCTGAGCGGAATGCGTTCCACACACGTGTCTGATGCATATGCAGACTTTGCACTGTGTAGTATCACTGATCCTCAACAGTAATTGACTCTGACCACTAATGCAGTAAACCTGAAAGTAGCTGGCTGCATAAAACCTCTTGCTCTTTCTTTGTTCCGTTCCATTCTGGGCTCACAGGCAAGAATGGACACTCCAGCAGTGTGGGCAGCAGTGAGGGGTGGGCTGGTGTTGCTTCTCAGAATGATCTTCAGTAAAATGCCCCCTTCCAAGGCCTTAAAGATCAGGCCTCTCCTCCCGTTTCCTCTCCCATTTAGAACAACGGTGCTGATATCTTGCTGCTACCTGGACGGCTGCTGCCAAGCTTTTGTGTCCTGCCTCAGTCTGTCACATGCTCAGGCTCAGACAGCTGGCTGCATGCTGCTGGTTGATACGACCTGATTATTTGCCGGGGTCAAAGTGCACTCTCCGGGTATAAAACGGAGGCTGCTTTAACCACAAGTCTCTAATTTTCGTCACAAGTGATAATATCAGTGCTTTTCATTTTAAATATTCGTCCATCGTCGATGGTTGCACCCTGATATTTTTTTAGTGGTAATCTTTCACACTTTGAATATTCTGGGTCTTGTCTTCTTCAGTTCCTTTCCCCTTTCCCAACATTCAAACTTCAGTCTGTATGACAGCCGACTTGTTAATTTATGGTGAAGTAAGGCCATACAAGCCGTATCGCCCTATACACTTCTTATAATGGATTGCAGTCTGTTGGCTACCACAGCGATAATCAACATACCTTTTGACAACTAATCATTGCAGCCTTAGTAAACATCTACTGCATACCTTCTAATATTGCTGTCATTTTGTGTTTGTGTCCAGCAGTAGATCATGGCAGAACACGAACCCACCCCAGAACAGCTAGCAGCCATCGCTGCCGAGAACGAGGAGGGCGAGGCTGTGAACTACAAGCCGCCAGCACAGAAAACCCTCCAGGAAATCCAGGAGCTGGACAAGGACGACGAAAGCCTGCGCAAGTACAAGGAGGCCTTGTTGGGCTCAGCCGCCGTGGCCGTAGGTGTGTTTCCGTCAGCAAATGCACACATGCTCATAGTGTATTGCTTGTTTATCGTTAGGCCTGTCCAGGTAGACATTTCCTATTGCCCAGTGCCCCTTGCTGCAACATTTCATATTTTGGCCACTAGTTGCCTTGAATAATTTTTTTGCTTTCTTTTTAACTTGTAACAAATCTGTCTGGTCAGACATGAAACTAATAAGACAAATCATATTTTGTGTTCAGGTTAACTGTAACCACCATAGTAGGTAATGTGGCAGTGTGGTGACTGTGGTGGTTCCACCTAAATGTTAACAAATGTTTCCTTTTTCAAAGCAACACCTGAAAAGTTTTTAGAACTGACGCATGCAATGTATATTTGGTAATCATGCTTCTATTATTTGGTCCAGAAATTCTTACGTTTTGCTACAGGTTTCATTGGCTTGGTAGCTTCAGTGGCCAGTGCCAATTTTTACATTGGTCTACCACAATATCAGCTTCTGCAATGCTGAGATCAGAATAGGCCTGAATACATAAAACCATCTTGTCATGTGCTTAGTGCCTGTTTCTGTGAATGTTCAGACTTTTTCACATTAAGAGTAACCAAAGGGTTTGCGGTATGTTAAAATTTGGAGCAATATAATACTTTTCACAGTATGATTTTATAGATGTCATGCAGCCACACTTGTGGTTGGTGATTTATTGGAGAGAGGAAGTGTGAATGTGTGTGTTGGTCTGGGCTGGGCTGCTGCGCTGATTACATGACCTGATTCGCTGCTCTGCGGGTGCAGCAGCAGACTCTGAGGCAGCAGTCTTCAGACAGGGCTCTATGTCTCTAAGCCTCTGTCCTTTTGGATGGCAGGTCATCAGCTCACACCCTGCGAGGAACAGTCAAAAAGGAGGTCATATCCCCAAGAGCCCAGGCTTATTGTTATCAGCGTCCTAAAAGAATTCTTTTCCAGAAAAGCTGCAGTCTAGTTCAGTACATTTCTGATCTCCAAGGTCCTTTTGTGTTTTTTATAAAGGGGCACTCTGGCCAAACCATCACATTATAAACAGGCCTACTTGCCTTCTATAGTGGTGCCACAAGTTTCCAGGTATAAAGACGAAGAATTATTATTGGTGGGAGGAGCTTTTAAAGAACTTTCAGGGCTCTGCTGTGGATACATGAGGATACGTTTTTTGGGGCATTCCCAATGGATGTGTGAGAGATTTGCGTAATGCATGCGGGGTATTGTAGTAAGAGAATATTGATGGATAAAAACACAAAAACGACAAAAAAAACAAAAAAAACAAAACTGATGATGCTGATTGATGCGGTGCTGCACTACAGGATTTTATAGTACATGTTAAATAACATATTAAATGATACTTTTGTGCCAGAATGTCCCTTCACTGACCAGATATTTAGACTAGAATACATTTATATTAATTATACAAGTACAATGAGATTTACTTTGAGTTTGAGGCTTACTTAATAATAATAATAATAATAATAATAATAATAGGAGTAGAATAAAGACTAAAATGGATGTATGATGTGTACATGCTATATACATGAAACTCTGTTTGCTAGGTTGCTTTGGTTTAGGGACAAAACTGCAGTTTTGATAACGCTGCAGCATACTAATAGTACTGCAAAATATGAGACTTAGAGTTGTAGCCTCCCCTGCTTGAACCACTCACAAAGCTTCCAAGAATATCTTCAGTCCTTATGTGGCAGCAGTTGTGTCTGTTTGAAGCTGTTCAGAGTTATTTTAACTTGTCTCCAAAAACAAAAAAAGCTTCTAATATGTTTCATTCTTTATTCTTTCAACTTAATATTTGAAAATATTTTACATCAGAAACGCTATCTAAGATTTTAATTTCAGCTGTTTCTTTTCAGATCCTAACGCACCCAATGTCCAAGTGACACGACTAACTTTGATGTGCGATACAGCCCCTGCTCCTCTGACCCTTGACCTGCAAGGTAAGTGAACCCTTCAGGGGAAGTAGGCTGTTATCTTCAAGTGGATAGACAGACATATCTAACGTATTCGAGAGGCATTCTATTTAGATCAAGACTCTGGCCACTTACAAAGGCTTCCACCCGCCACTTGAATCACCATTATCCATTAAGTGCCTTTATTAGATTACCTTTCATTAATCCACACCTCACACCAAGCTGTAAAGAATGCCCCATGTGTAATAGGCATTATTCTAAGCTTGTATTCCAGACTACATTGACTCACCCGCTGCTGTCTTTGTTGTTGACACTCTAAGCCTATTATGCTGAATAGCATTAGTTGTTGTCGTTTCTGGAATGGCCTGAATTACCAAAGTGAGATGAGGAATGAGTGTTATTTATGGGAGTTACACAGGCACTCCCTACCCCACAGTGAAATGTTTAATCCTGCCCTCGCTCGGCCAGAGAGAACACTGCAGCCGCTCCCCCTACGAGTCTGATCCCCCTTCAGAATAGTTCAGCTTTCCCTCTGTGGCAAACATGTATGTGTAAATGCATTTGTTCATACGAATGGATGTGTTCAATGGGCTTTTTCTTACTGTAAGAGAGAAGTTGGAGAATTTGTAATATGCCTTATTATGCAATCCGTTGCATGATTCAAATAATAAAGTATGTACATTATTAATCAGCGTTAGTTTGTAATGGAGTAATCAAATTTAATCATGTTTGAGATACTGCCTAGATCTAAATTGCAAGTTGAAAAAGTGCTCTGAGTAATTAGTAAATGCTTCATCTTTTGAAAAAAATGGCCACACTGCTGCATTTTATGATGTGTTTTTCCGAGTAGAAGTGGTAAGGGGAAAAGGAGGAGGGCTTGGTTAGAGTAGGGAAGGAAATGTCAAAAGAATAGAGAAACAGAGATGTGCCCGAAGCAGCCATCTGCTGGATAGAGCCTAGAGGTGCACTCTGCTTTCGTGGAATTATAAAAGAGTCCATATGAAAACAGATTGTTTTCAGTGTTTTGTTTTTTTTTTATTTGTTTTTTGGTGGAATTTTATACTTACAAAGGCCCAGAACAGTTTGGTTTTTGCTTGCTCATACACTAACCTGAACATCACTACCATTCATAGAGGAAGGAAACAGGGTCTACATTTCACACCCCTGTGTAGTGTAGGGGTCACTGTATTTCTGTTCCCGAGTTTCCTTTTTTAGGAAATTGACGTAGTTCCCGGATCAGCCCTCTTCTGAGATACTTGAATGTAGGGACAGAATTAAAGGTCATTAATAACCTTGGAATGTGAATGTGATGTGTTTTGTCTGGGCTTGTGTTCCCTCAGGAGACCTGGAGAGCTTTAAGAAACAGTCATTTATATTGAAAGAAGGAGTGGAATATAGGATAAAGATCAGCTTCAAGGTGAGCCTCTCATTTCATTCCACATAACTGCTTTTCTAGCATCTGGGAGATCTGTGTTCTCCCTGTTTGTGGGGTTTTTTGTTTTTTGACAGCGGTGTTAACATGAAGACACAGTCTTCATCCAGATACTTTCAGTACTTTCAGTCCTGCTAACCTGGTTTCTCAAAGGCCAGTTTGGCCTGTCTGGGTTCATTAATGTAACCTACCATGAAGGCAAGTTCAGGCATGGGTAGAAAAGTGGCGCTTTTCCTTAACACCACAGAGTTTGAGAAGAATGTCAGAGGTTGTGATGCTAAACAGTTTTGATCACTGTCCACGTCATGTTTTATGCCCTCTGTTTGACAGCTATTTTTTTTTCTTGTGGTTGTAGTGAAGTTGGGACATAATATAATTTCGATAAAATGAAATAAAACTTTCATGGTGTTACTCATGCATGACGATTGTCAAAGGAATACATATTCTTTAGTATAGTGTATATTTTGGCATGTTACTTTTTCATCTTCTGCTTTTACCTATTTGTAGCATGTCACTGTTGATGTGACAGCATGATGTGACACATGCTTTACATTGATAAGGTACAGGGAGATTCACTCGAAAGAGGCCCCAAATATTCTATAATAACTCTCGCTAGGACGAAGCAATCTGAATAAAACATGCAATGTGCTCCTCAGTATATGGAGCTTCGAACAAGCTGGGATGCCCCTGCGTCGGAGCAACAAAGTCGAGTGAATCTCCCTGCATTATATTACAATAATATAATATTATATATTATAATATAATGACTTACGAGTTCATTGCCTTCTAAATGTTTCTAGAGTCAACAGATGGTATGGCAGAGAACAGTTGTCAGGTGCAAGGCCTCAGATTCTAAAACTGAGTAGTTCTGCCCACATGCTGTTGATGGCACGTTATCTGTCCCAGTTTGTGTATTACATCATGTCTAACATTCCACGCTGCTGAAACAATGAGTGGCCCTGTTCAAGAAAACTGAGATCTGGCTTGAGTGTCGAGCAAAGTGGATTCAGCAAAGCTAACACAGCTGTTTGTCTGGGGTCTTTCTAAAGCTGACTTGCTGTTTTATAAAACTCTTTACAGGTAAACAAGGAGATTGTTTCAGGACTGAAGTATGTACAGCAGACCTTTAGGAAAGGGGTGAAGCGTAAGTTTGGGTTTGTTTTTTCTCTTTTAAATGATTTTCTAAGCACTTCAGTGCTTTTATGTGTAATTATGAAATATTTCTCTTTTTCAAATAAGGCCAATAGTGTCTAGCAAATGTTAATGTTTAAGACTGACGCATTGACGCATTTTTACACTCCATTAGTTGACAAGTCCGACTACATGGTGGGCAGTTACGGGCCTCGACCTGCCGAGTATGAGTTCCTGACCCCGCTGGAGGAGGCGCCCAAAGGCATGCTGGCCCGCGGCACCTACAACATAAAGTCCAAGTTCACCGACGATGACAAGCACGACCATCTGTCCTGGGAGTGGAACCTCAACATCAAGAAGGACTGGAAAGACTAAGCCACTCCCAAACCCCCAGCTGTTTTTCCTCTCCTACATCCCTCCTCCCTCTCTTCTCCCCAATACGCCCTCCTGCCCATTTACTTCAAGTCCCATCATCATCATGGAATAACTGGTTAATCGACATACAGAAAAGGCTCTCTCTCTCACTCCGTCCACCTTCCTACTGTTTGTCATCCTCTGCCATTCCTTCCCTTCTCCTTCAACCCTCCCTTCTCTCCCAATGAGTATTGAGGCTTTGAAAATATATATGTGAAAAACAAACAAAACGTGCACAATCCAAATTTTGTGTTTTTGGTTTGTTTGTATATAAAAGTTCAAAAAAGACAAAAAAGAGAGAGGAAAAAAATATTCATAAAGAAAACACTTGGATACTTTTGACATGGCTGTTAGTAGTAATCTTCACACCCCTATGCTCCTCCTCCTGCTCGTTTGCCCCACCCTTATTTGTCCTGTGTGCTTTTTGTTTTTGACATTCCTTTTTTTTTTTTTTTTTTTTATTATTATTACCATGATCTGCCTTGATGAGAGTAATGGGAGATGGTGCCGCTTGCTAATGTTTTGCCACTGGCATTCCCTCAGAACTTGCGGCTTTCCTCAGCCCAGAGGAAAAACGTCTTTGTCTTTATGCCTTTTGAGATAATCTGTGTACAGTGGTTAGCATGACTGGGTGTAGCTGACGTCTGTAGAAGTATGTAGAGCTGACAGCGGAGGGCAGGTCTGTATTTGGGTGGCTAAATGGTGACTAGAGAATGCCTTCGTGTGCACGTGGTTTTAAGTATGTAATGTTTAGAGGATGTAGATGTCTTGACCTCCCGCCCATTAGAGGAGCTCCACTGGTCAGCCTCTTCTGTGGTAGTGTGTGTGTTCTTGTGACCATTTATTTCGCCATGTGGCCTTACAAATGATTCCTGTAGCAAGATGTTGAGGAGCTTTTTGCCTTTTTGAAGTAACATTTTAAAATCTGATGTCTGTCAATGTAACCTTTTTAAATCTGAAATCATTTATTTCCCCCCGCCTGCCAGAGCTGAAGATGCTCTGCATACTGCTGCTCCTTGTCAGAAGTGATCGTTTCATCTGGTGCCTCATCCAATTGGCTTGATTTTTAGGATGGACCAAACATGAAGGCCAGTAGAAGTAGAAGAACCATGAAACTGAAAGTACAACTGTGCCATTTTGGGCCCCCTCCATACCCTTGTGTGTTTCTAGTTTCTATGTTCTCTCTCCCAAATGTTCCCATTTCCAAAGAAGGCAGGTGCTTAAATTTGTGGAATGTGCCCTTTGCCTTGTGGTCTGCGAGCGCTGTCAGCAAGTGCTAAAGAGATTTCCTGAAGCGGAAAGGGCTGTTTTCACTTGCAGACCTCAAGTATTAAACTACTCCACTGATGAATTACAAACATCACTGACTGTGCCTCCACTATTTATAATCACAAGCTGCTTACCAAGGTCTGTGAAACCTAAGAGGCGTCAAACATGAAGTCAGAACTCTAAGCGAAGTGTGTTTGGCTGAGAGGGACATAAAGGTTTAGGGGTGTTCTTTGAATCTGGACTCAGTTTGACTATCTTTCTCCTTAGTCCTCTGCTCCAGTCCAGGTGCGATTTCACCTTGAGGTTTGAACACAAAATAGGAAAGAGTTGCGCCTGGCGCATTGCTCTGTCCTAGTATGTACACTCAGTTTTATTTTTGATTTTTTTCCCCTCTTGACAACGTTGCCTGTAATGTCAGGTGGAGATTTGTTATTGCACTTGCTTCTTCTCTTCATTTGGTTTTGGTGTCTCTGTCTGTACTGCTATCACTGTGGAAGTTGGAGATTACTGTTCATCTGTGTCAACATTAAAAAGTGTTCAGATTGAAGTGTTTTTTGTTTTTTTCCATTTATCGGTGTGGACATTCATACCATTTTATAATTTATTTTGCTGTTGCAGATACAAGATCATGCTGGTATCAACTCATTCTCTCATCCATCCATTCTCAAAGTAATAAATGTATAAACCCCCCTTATGCAAAGCGTCTTTTAATATTGGAAAGAACTGATTACAGAATTGAGGTTGCAGTTATACACAGTGGTGCAGGTGGTACATGTGTACTCAGAAAGGGGATGATCAGCAGTGAACTGCTTCATCTTTTAATGTAGACACCCTGCCAGTGAGAAGTTCCAGTAAAACCAGTAGTGAGTTATAACAACCTGATCTGTAAACTAAGCAACTTCCCACTATCTTAAACAAACATGAACAACCAAAGATCTCAAACCAGACAAGACCTGTTCTGTTGGTGCTCATCCTGATCTAAGGTGCACCAACATAGCAAGTAACACCCAATATACTACTCTATCTAGAAGCTGTGTGCTAGCATGAAGTTGCCTTTCTGAATCTGGCCTTTAAGCAATTAAAACTAAGTTTGATAGAAAAGTGCTTCTCAGCTTCAGTCCTGGGGACCCACTTAAGCCCAGACAGTCTAAAGTTTTCCTTACCCCAAACCAACTGCTCAAGCTTGTCATAACTATCAAGCTCTTCATGAGCTGGATTAGTTGTGTTGAGTAGGGAAAATGGAACAGTGGGTAGGCAGTGGGTACCCAGGGCTGAAGTTGAGAACCCCTGGGGTAGACTGGAAGAAATGTCCTGTGGCACATTTCTCTAAGCAAAATGCAGTTATTTTCCACTCCTCCTCCCTTTGGTGGAGTTGATATCGGTCTTGGTCTTCTGCAGGCGTGAGAAGATCTCCTTGAACAGGGCCTTGTATTCAGGGGTGTTCTGGCTCAGCCGCTTGTCCACAGCCTCTACCTGCCTGCTGATGCCCTCCATGGCCTCGGGCGTGGATGGTGGTGTCTGTGGCGGCTCCCGGGACTCAGCAGCCCGGCACTCCTTCATGGACGGATCCCTGGACACGGGCCGAGACGTCTGCACCTCAGCGTGCCGCAGGCTCTCCTCATGGCGTCGGCACTTACCAAGCAACTCCTCATACTTCTCCAGCAGTGCGTGGTACTGCTCATCCACCTCACGCAGGATGGACATGCCACGCTTCCGCACGCCATTGGCATGTAGTGCGTAACTGCCCTTGCGTCTCCCTGTGGCGTCCACCGCCGAGATGACGTCCAGAGCGGTGTCACTGCAGCTCTTCCGCACTGGCGGCTCTCCAGAGCCTCCATCCTCCTGTGTTAAAGCGGACGCATCCTCAGGCGTGTCGGTTTCTGGGGCACTGTTGAGTAGCGTCTGCTCTAGGCCGTCCTCGCCGGTCAGCAGGCGGGCACGTGACCTGCGCATCTGCTGCATCTCTTGCAGCTCGGCCTCCAGCTCATGGACACGCCGCTGGCAGCCCTCAGCTCCCAGCAGCCGCTGCTCCAGGCGCTCAAACTCCTGTAGCACAGCAGCACACTCACGCTCTGCGTTCTCACGACGCCCCCTCTCGGCCGCCACCGCTGCCCTGAGGGATGCCACCATTGCACGCAGCCGCTCATTCTCCTCGTCTGCTGAGGGCTGCTCCTGAAGGTCGCCGCTGCCTGGGTCAGACACCGTGAAGCCATCCTCATACCTGGAAGTAGAAAGGCCACACAACAGCAGCTTTCTTTTGAAGTATTACTCTAGCCTTTAAATACAGACATTGTACCTTTAAAAACATTTTTTTTGCCTTCTACCAAAATGCAATCAGCCAAGATATGTCTGAACAAGGCTAATGTATCTACAAATTAATGGAAACTTACAACCATCAGTAAGCATTGTGCAAACTGAATGCCTAAATCATTACACACTTCTCAAACTGTTGTTAATTAAGCTTCTGAGACTGACATACTGCCATCTATAAAAATGGACAAAAGTATAAGCAACATATAGGCTTCAAGATTGCTGCTATTTCTGCTTTTAGTTATGCTAGGTAGTTTGTTATTTGAACATGCAGTTTTTACAATGCTAATATTTGAGGCATAATCTTCCATGTTAGCTACATTAGCCTCATTGCCAAACTATCAGAGATCAGAATGGATGAATCATGAAATAAAAATGTTCTCCATTTTGAGTATATGGCTCATAAGAGTTTGCCACATTTTCGTGGTCAGAAAGGAGGTGGTACCTTGGAGCGGTGCACAGTTCTTTCAGGCAGGGGAAGGAGTGCACAGTCTTTCGTCTCTCTTTCTTCTCCCTGCGAACCCGTAGTTCCTCAAGTGTGCGCAGTTCCTCCACACGAGCGGTGAGAGTGTCTACCTGACCCTGCAGCATCTCCATGGTACTTGTCAACCTGCGCACATACATTTTCATGCAGTTTAACCATCTGTCTGGCTTCTGGCTCTACTCCAGCCAGCCAGCCAGCTCAAACTGTCCTGTGTCTAGTCTGGTACTTGGATTTTTTTGGTGTTTGGCCAATTGCATGATATCAGAAAATAACCAGCATCTGATGAAGTGGAAAAACAGGATGCACAAATTATACATATTTGAATGTCTGACCTATATTATACAGATGTCTTTTGTTTGTGTAAACATAGTCCCACATTTGGTAGTTTTCAGACACCTAACCGCTGTTGGTTTAAGTCACTTAATAAAAGAGCAACTTTGTACATAGAATATCTCATATGAATGTTCAAAAAACAATCTTTGCACAATAAATTACCATGTATGAGACACCATAGTCTCCAATTGATCAGTTAAAATATCTTCTGAATATCCTCAACAGCTTCACTGTAATCAAGCCTTTTTACAACAATGAAATGATTAACTTTAGCCTTAGCACTGGCTCGTGACCTCGACTTTAGTCTGGGATCCACTGACTTAGAGAGATTGTTCTATTATACTTAGAAAACCTCCATTAGGTTATAATCAGTACAATAACACCATTAACACACCAAAAATACAACACTGCTAATACTATTGCAATGCAAATCCACTTTATAACAACAATTATAATAATAATTAAGAATAAATTATAAACATCAATGTTAATTGATAATGGGCTTCTTATTAACTTTATAAAACCAATCACTGTGAGAAAGTTAGAAACGAAAGCGTTTTATTTATTATGTAAACACGCACTCCACTAGTTTCTTCAGTTCCTTTTTTTAAGGACCGGTTCTTCATCCTTCTCTCCTCCTGTTTGTTTTTACCTCCCTGCAATTCTATTTTGCATTTCTCTAAAATATTTCTGCAGTTCATGCTCATGTTTAGTTTTTCTTGGGGGTGGGGCTGTTTTAAGCTTATCATAGGATCCATGACATGGCAAAAAACAAATAAGGAAACAATGTCATACTGATATTCACTAGAAATTGCATATCTGTAGTGATGGGTATCAGTATTGGGCTGATATTAGCAGAAAATACTGGACCAATCAGATTCAATCCTGTAACAAATCAAGGGTCACAGAGCACAGTAACATTCTGTGATATGATGTTAGCTGTGTACTGCTTCCTGTAGGGTAGTAGAATGTTTGAGTAGTTTGAGCACAGTAGCCTATTTTAGATGCTCAGCTAAAATGAAGAGCTTTAATAAAAACAGTTCATTTGAAAGCTTAGTAGTAGTTTTTAAAGAAGAAATATCAATCAGTCTCAGCCAGTACTCAAAAGTTTCAATATCTGTAATGGATTCTGAAAAAAGTGGCATTGTGCCATCTTCAGTATTCACTTTTATTCCACTCCTACTCTAGACTAGTGTATATGCAGGGTTGGGATGTAACAGAATACAGAAATTAAGTATCTGTATTCAGTCCAAGTTACATTTTGTAAAGGTAGTGTTCAGTTACTGAATTTCCTGCTAAAGCCTGAGTAGACTGAAATCAACGTGATGATCAGTTATTATGATCAGCATTGCTGAGCTTGTTTGAGAGATGATCAAACTAACAAACTCCTCAGTAGTGGACAAATTCATAAAATTTAATTTGAATGATAAATTTTTCGTTAAGATTTGCAAGAAGAAAACTGCCAACCAGTAAGAGTGAGGTACAGTGTGAATTAAGTATAAAAAAGTTTTTTTCCACATGCCTTATAAATATGTATTCTGAATAAGTTGTATTGTAATGGAATACGTCACTGAATACATTTAGGAAAGTGTATTCAGCCATCACTTCTTTTTCAAAGTATTTTGCCCAACTGTGTATATCACATGTGCCAAGCTCCAGTCCTCGCAGGCCAAAACACTGCACCACAATTCAGCACACTGCCTCATTAAACACACCTGATTCAGCTCATCAGCTAATCAGCAAGGCCTTTATGAACTGAATTCAGAACTTTAGATGAGGGTAAGTGCTAATACCCGCAGTACTTTGGCCCAGAAGATCCCTAATTTGACATGCCTGGTGTATATGGTAGAAATGTGACTTGGAATTTTAACCAAAGCAGATGGTAAATTTTTGGGGGATCAATCACAAACTATTATACTAGTTGTGACTCACCTGTCTATTTTCTGTTGTGAGCCCTTGCTCTCCAGCACCAGTTTCTCATTGGTTATCTCCAGCTCACGTGCAGTCACATCTAGCTGCTCGTACACTTTTGCATGCTGTTCATTCATCTCCCGTAGCATCTCCAGCTGCTTGGACAAGTACTAGACAAGGAAAGAAAACACAAACACACACAATAAGAGCTCCCGTTCTCTCGCATGACTAAATGTGGATATGTTCTACTATAGTGGTAAAAAGAGGATGCTATTAACGTCTGTTTTAACCTATTCTTTAGGTTTTACTACCTTAAATTTCTAGATTTTCTTCTTTTGCTTACTGTAAAGGAAGTAAGTACTATTACGGTTTAAATACTCATATGACTGAAAAATACTACAATAAAAGTGTCTTAAAAATGCTTTTCTTCATAAATAAATGCCTGCATAAATTTCTAATATGCAGCAAAATGTAGCCTATACAGTGACAAACTAAAGAGTGCCCCAGAAAACTGCAGAAAATTACACCAAAAATCATACCATATTAGCCTACTTGACCAGTATAGCCATTGCATAATGCATGTGGAAGACTGAGGCCATGGTAATTAAATTTATCCTTCCAACAGTACGCCTCATTGTTCCCAAGTCTTTGTGTAGCAGCAGCGACTTGCAGATCTGGCAACGTGACAGGCGAGCTGCAGACCCCAGCCCCCCTCCTGCCCACACAGCGAACACTCTCACTGTGGTCCAAATGGTTCACTTGTTTCTTCACTCACTGTGCCCTATATAGAAAAATCTGTGCTGTTTTTATGGAAAAGGCCCTTGGAAGAAAATGACAAAAGCTGTATGGGAAGAGCATTTTTTGTATGTAGCTAGACAGATTTAAATGGAACATGCTTTTGGTCATCTCCTATTGCCAAAGGAACATGAGTTGTCAATTTTGAATGCAATCATACAGCTATTTCTCAAGATCCACCTTGTTTTTGTACCATGACAGTAACTTTTTTCTAGGGATGCACTGATGGAAATTGTGCACTGAGGCCAATATCCAATATTTTTCATGCACATATCTGCCTATGCTGATGCATTAACATTTACAAAACGCAGAACTTTTGACTAGATGCATCTGGAATTGCATTACAGAAAAAATTACATTTATTTCTATGCAAACAACTCACAGTGAGAGCTAGCCAGGCAAAGTTCCAAACAGTTCAGCCTCCAAACAGGGTTACTTTTACACTAAGCCTTCAAAGTTAAAAAAAAAATCATAGAAGTCAATGTCTCCTCAAATAAATTCCAAACAGTTCATTTTTAAGTTTTTGCCACTTTTGTCTGAACTGTTCATAAACAATAGGTGCTTGTTCACCAAATTTGTTTTTTGCTAAATAAAATCCTTTATTATTTTGAAATTGGGCCGAAGATGACTGGGCTTTGAGTAGATTAGAGGGAAAATATTTGGAATTACAACACACAGGGGTGTTTAAATTCCAAACATTCTCCCTCTAATCTACTCAAAACCCAGTCAGGATTGGCCCAATTTTGATTGTAAATATTAAACTTTTCAATATTTATGACTCAATCATGTAGTGTGGAGGGAATGCTGATTCTCTCATGTGAAACGCAGTGTTGACGTCATGCATGAAAGACCACTAACCAGTGAGAGCGGAGCTGAATGGAAGGATGAAATCATTTTAACCTAATCTATAAATAAATAAAAAATAAAGAGGAAAAAAAAAGAAAATAATTTTCTTTCACTTTCATGCTGCTAAATCCTTATATAAGTATCACAGTAATCTGTACTGAATGTCTGTTTCAATGTTGTAATCTAAAGTAACATTTGCTCATGAGACATTCTGAGAGATCAGGTTCTAAGAAACAAAACCGTTGATTGGGCCTCTGATTCGTGAGTGTGATCTGAAAGTGTGTGATGTTTTTTTTTCTTGGTGAATTTTGTAGTTTGGGGCTTTGGATGACTGATGCATAACTACAGTAAAAAAAAAAAATCTGTATTTAAAAAGGTTCTCTAGTGTTGACCAAGCATAAGCTTAAGAAGCTCTTGTTGTTTCACAAACACCAGCATTAAATTACATACTTTTTTATTTGAAAATGCAGTATTGCGTGTAAAGAGATTTAAGTTTTATGCTGAGAAGTTGAACATGACAATCTGGCTAAAACACTACACAGTGCACTATTTCTTTTTTTTTTCCTGACAAATCCTTTAATTACAAGTCACAAGATACCCACAAAGCAGACTTCAAGAGAGCACATTCGGAACTGAACAGCTTGAACTGCCCCAAAGGGCGTGATGCACTTTCCCATAAATTGCGCTCCAGCTAGGACCTCACCTCGATCTCCTGCACCTGCTCCTCATTGTTAATGTACATCTGCTGCAGCGAGTCCTCCAGCTCCTTATTGCGCTCCAGCAGGGTCTTCCCCAGCTCTGCTGCCAAGTGCAGATCTGAAGAGAGCAAACAAAGGCAAACAGTGTGAGGGGAAAGAAGGCACATATGGAAAACAGACAGATAGGGAGACGCCAAGAACCATTAATAAGGGCAGGCCGTGCAGCAAAGTCTCATGCTAAAAATGAATTAAGGTTAGTATAAAGACCACTTAGCATTGTGTAAAGGAGACACATCCACATCAGCTTTCCTTTACTCTTGGCCAAACTACCATTTTTGGCCCCTTGCTTTATTCTATTGTTGTTCAGACTGTTTTCTGTTATTCTAATATTTAGGCTCATTGTTTATCCACAAAAGAGGAACCCTATTTTCAGGCTGAAACCGACATTTCTAGATGGGGTGTGCAGAATGTACCACATAGGGAAAAAAAGAGGGGAGACAATAGAAAATCTTGTCTAATTCCCCCAAAAGAAGGTCATTTTTTTAATCCTTCATTTTGACACTGATTAACGTAAGCTGCACTGACGTCAGCCAAGATGAGATCAAGGAAGCAGAAAAAAGGGAAAAGGGAAAAAAAGGAAAGCAGAAAAACTGTTAAAGCCTGGTTAAAGTGGGCCACGTGGAAAAATGATGCACGCACTCTAAAAAGAGGCAGAAAAACAGAAGTGCTGAGTGTCAGATTGTTAAGAGACATGTTACGTGCACAACATGCTGGACTGCAAGAAGAGATTTGATATAGTCCAGTAACAGTTAAATGCCAAAGACACCCGCTTATTCTATTCTTCCTACACCAGGACATCACTGTCTTTATAGGCAGCATAAATGTATTTCATGATGAAACATCGCAGGCTCTTTTGTTGCTATCTGTGCATCATCGTTCTCCGTCACTGAAGACAGTCTAACATAAAGCTACAGCTCCTCCCAGCGCAATATGCATTGTTGCACATCAGCGCGCACACATAGACGACCAAAGACACAAACAAAGTCCTGTCAACACAGACAGACTGCTTATACAGCAAGATGGAGAACATGCTGCTGGGCTAGCATACTAGCATCCACACAAAGACAGTAACTCTGTAGGAGAGACGGCGTACAGGGAAGGCTTAACGGGGTTAAAAACATTGACCCCCATTGTATAGATATGAATGCAGTGATTTATCATGAAATACATGGTGTCAGCAATAAAGCAAACACCCTGTAACACAGGACCACACAGCAGCTCACACATAAATCACATGTGAGAGCTTCAACACCGCATGGTATTGCTTGCTGTCTTTGTACAGCACATATGAATGTGAGTGCATTGGTCCCCAGGGTCCCCAGGCTGGAGACAGAGTGGAACAGCAGATAATGAGACCAAACAGGGCAGGTCTCCAGGAGAAGAGAGAATTAAAGGAATACTCCAGTGTTTTCCAAGCTCTATCTGCTGCATCTGTAGCATACGGTTGATTACCAAGAACCATAATTTCTCTGTACTCAGTACACTGACTCAAAACACACTTATAAAAGAAGACACCCATTGGCTTCTATTATAAGTGTACTTCCAGGCAAAAGATTTTTTCTTCTGACCACTATTGTGAATGTGATTTAATATTTTCTTTAAATTAAGCTCCAGGTACATGTTTTCACCAAGACGCCCATCACATCTATTTTTTCAGGCTTGAGACTTGAACAGTGTCAAAATGTAGTGTGTCAAAATGCCAGTTCACAAGTTCAGTGTTATTAAGTTAAATCTCTCCAGTTGTTAACTTGCTAAGACAACTGTGATTAATATAAGATATAAATAAAAATTAAGTTCTTGCAATTTGAAAATGGATCTTTGATTAATCTTTCAGCCCACTCTATTTACACTCTTTAAAAGGTTGTTTAGTAAAGGCAACTGTTCTATATAGAACCATGAACACTCAAAGAACTATTTGAATGCATAAAATGGTCCTTTGCATGGTCAGATGTTTTTTTCTCTATGATAAAAAAACAAGTGTATATGGTTTTTGAAAAGAATCCTTTCAATAATGGTTCTATATAGCATAAGGGTTCCATGATTATTATGATTCAAATAACCCTTTTGCAGAACTATATAGAAAGCTTTTACTAAGAGTGTACGGAAAAGTGTTCAGCAATCAATGGTATGCTACTAAATAATGCTTTCTAAATAAAAACTAACAATTTCGAACAATAGCTGAACTTTTTTTTTTGATACGACACACACACACACACACACACACACACACACACACACACACACACACACACACACACACACACACACACACATTTTCTAAGCCACTTATTCTTCTGGGTCATGGGGGGAGCTGGAGCCTATCCCAGTGGTCAATGGGCGGAAGACAGGAAACACCCTGGACAGGTCGCCAGTCCATCGTAGGGCAGACAGACAGACATCTACATTCACTTGATATGACACAACAATTTTAAAACATTCTGAAAAGAACTACATACAGCAGATTTTCCATCACAGAGAAGAACGATTTGACCATGCAAAGAACCATTCATGCATTCAAATGGTTCTTTGAATGCTCTCAGTTTTACATATAACAATTACCTTTACTAAAGAACCTTGAAGAACCATTTTTGGGTGTATATATGCAGCAGAAAGACATTAGGTTGAAAAATGCCAGACTACTCCTTAATTAAAACAAAAATCACACAGTAGGCAGAAAACTCAACTCCTTATGCACTCCCTCCCCCCTCTGTCGACTGAGGTCAGTCAGTGACACGGCTCTTTGTTCTATTATTTCCAAAATGCTCCACAACATCAGGCAGATAAAGAGGCAGCACTTGACTGCTGGTGGACTGCTAAGAGTACGGCCTACATGCACCAATGGGACAGATGTTTATGCAAAGAGACCTTATAGCACTGCTCTGCTTTCAGCCACACAGGACCTAAACGCCCAGAGGTCAGCATAACCGTAACTGCAATTGCTGTTTTGTATGAAATGTTATAGACATAGGTTTAGTTCTTGACTATGAAGCACTTTCATTAGGCACCCACCAAAAGATACAGCTCACTCAATCAGTGGTAATGTGATAAACGCCAACATGCCAACTGCCAGCATGTCCTGCGAAATGTATTCAAGAATGGGTTAACCAAGTAGAATGTCAAGTAGGACATGGTGAACAAAATAATCTAATAATAGCGATTAAACTAGGTTGATTAGGCCTGCTTTTCTGAGGGAAGATGGAGTACAGGATGCTAATTATATTGAAACTGGGATCTGTATACACTTCCTGAGTGTATAAACTGGCTAACAAGGCACATTCCAGGAAGGAGAAACACACACAAGCACACAAACACACCCACACTCACCCCACGGCTAAGGGCCAAACATAGGCACCACACGCTAAAGGCTTCTGCATGTGTTCCTTCACCTCAAAGCACCACTGTGAATGAGATCAGCATGGAAACACAAGCACAAATACTGTGCAGATCCAGAGACCACTGTCCAGCAGGAAACGTATGTCAATTAGGGGTGGACATTTTGACAAATCCTTATCATATTGTGTTAAATTATTTCATAATACATCATAATATGCTTTTCTGGCCATATTATGGATATCAGTTAAAGCACACTTACCAACTGCATATTTAATTACAAAGAGAGCATAATTAGTCCTGTTTACTCCTGCTTTGGATTAAGTGCAGTGAAGTAATAAAATGTTTGAGTAAAAATCATTATATTCATAATATTCTTAAAATATGGCATACTGGTGCATTTTCTCTGGCCTACAAAAATACTAAATATATCATCAAGTTCTCATATACCTTGTTTTTCTGCGCTTAGAAAGTAGGCTATTGTGGTGTCGTCCTGCTGAGTATGGATGAAGCCAGTCACTCCAGCCACCCCAACAAACTTAACCCCAGCCTCCCCACCCCTCCCCCCGATCAGTCTCTAATCAGATCAGATCAACCCAGGTTTAAGGCCACTTAATCAAATATTGAATAACGCAGGGGAAGAGGGACATTGAGACTTCATGCCACCCCAACTACATGATCCACCTATTTTTTGTGTCCAAAGCCAGCACACAGAATCCAATGACACACAGAAAAGCTGCTTCTTCCATCACTGCATAAATCACACTACAGGACAAAAACATGAACTGATCCAAGGTCAAGATCATACACTAAGACTACAGCAGTAGCTAAATCCCAGATGTATGGCAGTCCGGTCTTCTGCGCTTCAACACTGACCTATTTTGACCTACTGAATTTCAGGCTTTTCCTCCACATGCGCTAAAACGGCCATTTCTCTTTCTGATTGATTGCTCCCCTTTCTCTTCCTCTACATGTGCAGGACTGCCCAGCCAGATCGATAAAAACTTTCCGTAAAAGGACAGCATGTGTGTGTGTGTGTGTGTGTGTGTGTGTGTGTGTGTAATCACCACAAAGCCATTAGCAGCAGTGTGAGTCAAAGAGTATTGAATTAAGGCCTTGCTAATCTCATTGAGATTGAGACTACATCTAAGCCTGAAGTGAATTTCTGCAGCAGGTCAACAGGATTCTGAAAACTGACTAATTTCTGTTTTACGTGTCAGACATATGAATGTTGTGACATCTTTATTCAGGCCTTGTAGCCCCACAGTTGAATCAATACGATCAATGTGAAGCAATCCCGTGAAACTGGCAAATTAACCTAAAGCATGCATGGAAACTGAATCAACGGCAATCCAATGCCAAACGCTCACCCGCAAACACACTGCCAGATATACATGAGGGTACAAATGACAATTTCTAAGCACAATGTATGTAAGAAAGAAAACAACCGTGACTTCGAAAGTACCCAAGATTCAACATCATTTCACACAGATTATTCAAACAGATGTTGGAAGTAAGTCGACTTGAGTCCTCTTCCAACTCCTCCTCCACAGCCATTCTGGGCCAAGAACTCCTTATGCCAAGTTCCAAGTCGCCGCGAATGATGAAAATTCCCTCCCCAAACATTCCTTTTCTACAAGACCAGTCTGGTCTCGAGCTTCTAAAGAAGTGAACAAATCTGTGTGCCAATCGGCTTGAACTGGTGTCAAATTAGACCTTCTTAAACACATTCAAACAAAGTGTTCTCATACTCAGCAATGAAAAATAGTGCCGAGCTGTCCTGAAACCCAGCACTTTATGACAAAGCAGCAAAGCAGAGGGCAGACAAAGGGCAATGACATCATTCTAGGCAAAAAGAGAGTGAGAGAGAGAGAGATGAATTCATGAGTTCATTCCTGCCCTGTCTGTTCTGACAAGATTTAAATAATTGGTCTACAGAGGCAGAGACACGATGAAGAGGAGAAGAGACAGAAAGGAGAGGGGAACACGAACTGACAGTTTGAAAAAAAAAAACGAGTGGAAAATACAATACAATGTGACAAGTCAGCTAGGAAAACGCACTGTAATCACAAGGAACACACAACAGCCATCGCAGTTTTATACAGTAGCCTAACTATCATCCGTTTGGCCCGGCTACACCACAGCATGGCCTACACAAAAACCAGCTTCATCCTCTCACACACTGGTCCCCGAGTGATGTAACCTGAGGAAGTGCGAGCAGCTGGGCTGTCAATGATGCCATTTCGGTGTCATGGGGGACGCCGCTGGGCTACTGAGGATCTTCACAATAAGTCGAGATGACGCTCGACGTTTAACGTTAATGTCTGTGATGACCCAAATCAGGTAGCACTTTTCTTCCAGCTCCACCTTCAGGCCCACATCTGTAGTCATCGGCGATGCGGTTTACTGCTTAGGCCTCTAAACCCTGTAAACCGTTTTCAGGACTACTTTACATAAACAGACGCTTTACTGCCGCTATTCTCGAAAAGCCATCTCTGCTGTGGTACTCACCCTGCTCCAAGTCTCTCTGGTCGTACCACGGCTCGTCCTCCTCGGTCACAAACTCCTCCATTCTGCTAGCACGAAGCATCGGTCACTTCTTCTTCAGCAGAGGCAGCAGCAGCACCAACGCTCACCGCTCGAAAAAAAAGCTCGAGGACAAAAACGCCGCGAGCTGCAAAATTAAAAATTGAAATGTCAACTGCTGACTTTCTGAAAACCGTTAAAAACTGAAAAAGTATTTCCCGATGAAGCAGGAGTAGAAAGTGCTTTAAAAGCCTGAAAACCGCTCTTTAAGCTCGGGGGAGCTCGGTGAGGTTAGCTAGGACGTCTTACTAAAGCTGCCAAATCTGCCAAATGTACCGTACCGTGGCTGTCAGCCAGATGAAGAGCACTCTGTCATTCCCGTTTTCGTGCTCAGGGGAAGGGAAGCAGCGAAGAGCTGCCTTTTTTGGAGTGCCAGCGTGGCTGAAGTAAGCCCCGTGCTGAAAATTCTAGCTCCAAAATATATAACATCTACATCTACGATCTGAATTCACCCCCTCCCTCTCTCTCTGCCCGTGCTATCCGCCGACATCGCTCCTCTCATCTGCTTTGTGTTTGAGTTCCCAACAGCCCCTTCGACTCGCCCAGACGATGAGCTGCTCGGCTGCTGCTGCTCCTCCTCCACTCGCAGGAATGAGGAGGACTCAAACACAATGAGCTCGCCTGTTTGTATAGCCTCGAACAGCGGCTAGAAGGGAATAGCAAACTTGGATTTTCTCCTTTTGGAATATGACCGTGGGTTTAGTAGAATGTGAAAAACGCCTTTAGCTTGGGCAGGTTTATCTACAGGAATAGATAAAGAAGAGTGTTTAAGGTGTTTCGAGCAGTTTTCTCTGAGGGAAAAAGCCTGAAGGGCCTACAGGGTCCCTCTGGGATTATGCTTACATTTAGCCTCAAACTGAGGAAAAAGCTGCTAATCTTACGCAGCTGGTGCCTGGCACTGAAAATTCCCAAGGATGATATTTTTAATTAAGAAATTAAAAATGTCTATATTGCATAAAGCAGAGCATATCCGAGTTCAGTACCATTAAAGGGCCCATATCAGGAAAAACTGAATTTTCTTCCCATTTTGTAAAAATGAGTGTGTAAACAAGTGTGCTATTTACTTCCCAGTTCACGCAGTTCATATGTAAAAATTAAGCTGCAAAAACAGAAAAACTAAATTGTTTTTTTGATGTCATTATATATATCTGCCCATTCAGCTCACATAAGGTTAGTCTGACCTGTTCAAATTGGGATAATCAGAAGTGTTCAGCCCAGGCAGGTTTTGAAGGAGGCACATAACTGCCTAGTCACTCCACACAGGTATTTTCAGTCCTGCTTGTTCTCGGAAGTGCTTGATTTAGTCTGATAAGATGCAATGTTCGTCAAAATGACCTTCCATATCTATCCCAGTGCTTCAATCACAATAATGACTGTGTTCGTTTCAGAAACACTTGTTTTTCTTGTCAAATGCATTGTTTATATATAACAACAACAAGCTGATTGGTTAAGAAGGGTTTTTTCACAAACACTGTATCACTTCACTTAGACGCCGTTACTAAGCAACGACTTGACAGCTGTAGGAGACGCTCAAGCCAATTGAACGTTTTTACTTCTTACTTTGTGCACAAACAGAAAATGGATACTTTTAAGATAACACGACCTACAGCCGATTTAGTCAGACTCTGAAGATGACCAACTGAAGGTAACAAGATGAAGGTAACTGTCATTACCAATGAGCAAGCTTTTCAGTCAGCAGCTGTGAGGGAGAACATCTAAACAACCTGGAATTAGCCAGAAATGAACCGAATACCATTCGCCAAACAAAATGGGCTGTAAAATGCTTTACAGACTGGCTGGAACAAAACAAGGAGCTGGAGAACGAACTGCTAGCTGTGCAGCCAGTGAGCGGAGTTCGTTACTCTGACGTAGCAACAAGCTTCTTGTTAAGGAACTATAATTTGGCGGAAGGAATTGCTAACATTAAAACATATGAAATGCCTCGTTCATGGCCCAATTTATTTATTTCTTACTTTATTTATTTAACTGTTGTATAAAAGCAATGGAACACTCGAGGTGTGTTATCACGAACAACATTACGGCTGTGATTTGGTTGCAGGCACGAGCCGAAGGCAAGATGTTTTTTCACGATAACACACTCCCTTTCATAGGCATGTATAGATATACACATTTTCATGTTTGATACTTTGTTTAATTCTGAGTTCAATTTGATGTTAGATATGTTATGTATTAAAAGTATTGATTCTACAGAGCCCTAATTACATAATACACAGACTTGGTTAACTCAGATTGATTTAATTGTGCCACCCCTTCAACAAAACAACCCCCAAAAATTTCAGCACTCTCTCACTTTACTCTGATAGGATGCAGCCAGAGGCCTAGTTTTGATCATTAACGAAGGCTCCCCTAGAAGACAGGAAATGAGAGGTTAAGTGTGACACTGTTTTGAAATTAATTTTACATACAGCATTGAAACTTTGAAGCTTTACAACTTTAAACAATATAAGGAATATATAGGAGACAATTTGCACCTGTAATGTAACGATAATGTGTCTTCGGAATTACTTTGTTACACATACAAGGAATTTGTCTTGGTGATTGCACCTATGTATGACATGTAACATACTAAACAGACCAGACAGCATACAAACTATTAACAAGTATTAAACTAAGGGACAAGCACAATAAAATACAATAAATAGAATATAGAATAAAGAATAATAATAAAAAACAGCTAATGTGAAAGGAGCTCAGGAGATATGGGATATCTCTACATATGAGATGTGTGGATATCTGTACGTATGCAGGCCAAGTAGACATTTTAGATATTTTATATATTAAAAGTATTGATTCTAATTGATTGAGCCCTAATTACATAATACACAGACTTGGTTATATATACTGTAATATTGTAAGGGAAGTTTGTTGGTTCAGTGTTTAAGTGTCCACTGTGGTTGATGAGCGCTATAGCTCTGTGGAAAAAGTTGTTAACATATCTGGTTGTGCTGGCTTTGATATCCCTGAATCTTCTGCCAAAGGGAAGTGGCTGGAAGAGTTGATGTCCACGATGAGATGAGTCAGCTGTTATTGTGCTGACACGTTTCACCACCATGCTGTTGTAGAAGTCCTAAAGTGTTGGCAGACTACATCTATTGATCCTCTTCGCTGTCCTGATTATGCGTTGGAGTTTGGCTATGGTTGTTGTGAGGATGAACTCAGTGATCGCTGTGTACTCTGTGGCAGGGTTAAATTTCTTCTTCTCTCAGGAAGAACATTCTTTGCTGTGCTTTCTTGGCGATGGAGACTGTGTTCCTCTCCCACTTCAAATCCCTGGATATGGTGGTGCCCAGGAACTTAAGTGACACCACAGTGAATACCACGGAGCCATTGATAGTGAGGGGGACGGGTGGGGGGGTAGGGAGGTAAGGCTGCACCTAAAGCCTGCACCTGGAGCAGGTGGCTGGTGCTGTACCATGAGACCAGCTGCTCAACTTTTCTGTAGGCAGACTCATCCCTGTTGGCTATGAGGACCACTACAGTGGTGTCATCTGCAAACTTCAGGATCTTCACAGCTGGTTCCTTAGAGACACAGTGATTGGTATAGAAACTGAGGAGAAGGGGTGAGAGCACACAACCTTGTAGTACTCAAATACTGAGGATCCAGGGGCCCAACGTGTTTTCCTAGCTGCACCTGCTTTTTTCAGTTTGTCAGGAAATCCATGATTCACTTGCAGATGGGATCCAGCACAGACAGCTGGGACAGTTTGACCTGGAGCAGCTCTGGCACTAATGTGTTGAATGTTGAGCTAAAGTCCACAAACAGAACTCTAGCATAGGTTCCAGGACTGTCGAGAGGTTGGAGCATGAAATGCAGGGGCAAGTTGACAGACCTGTTAGGTCGTTGTCATTGACAGACCTGTTAGTTCTGTATGCAAGCTGCAGGGAATCCAGCAGAGGGTAATGGTTTTTAGGTGGACTTGAACCAGGTGTTCAAAGAGCTTAATGACTACAGAGGTCAGGTTGGGCTGTAGTCATTTAGTCCAGTGATGTTTGTTTTTTCAGAGACAGGAATGATGGTGGATGTTTTGAAGCATGTGGGAACAGAGTTAACATCCTGCTCATTGATGTGGGGGGGGTGGGCAGAGGTGAGAGATCTAGGGTGAGGGAGGAGTGTGGATGGCTGGGAGAGAAAGGGAGAGAAGAATGTCTTTTGTGTATTCAAACCTGCAGTAGAACTCATTCATGTCGTTGGTAAGCTGGCGGTCATTCAAGAGGAGTCTTTCTCACCTTGTAGTTGATAATCTTTAAGGCCCTTCCTGACTATCTTTAGCTTTTCAGCTTTTATGAGTATTTCTTCTTTGCTGCTTTAACCCTTTTCTCCAGCTTGTATTTGGCCTCCTTGTAGAGAATACTGTCCCCGATCTTTAATGCTGGCTCCTTCTTTGTAAAAGCATTCAAGATTTGCACTGCCATGTCAACTGCCTTTTCCAGTATCAGGCTCATGGCTCAGTGTCATCTCATGGCTTGACTATCAAAGCTTGCTCCAGGCTGGTCTTCCTATGTGGGCCATCATGTTCTTGCATATGATCAAAAATGCAGCAGCATGGCTTGCCTACAACCTTCCTAAGTTCTCTCATTTCACCCCACTGCTGCGTTCACTTCCCTGGCTTCCTGCTACCCGCATCAGATTTAAAACCCTGCTGGTTGCCTACAAAGCCAAAAACAGACCAGTCCCTTCCTACCCAATGGAAATAGTCAAAACTCGATCCGTACCTCAAGCCCTACAAGCTTCAAGTACAGCTTGGTTTGACCCACCATCTTTCAGGCCACCTTGTCTTCGTAGGAGATAAGCATCAGGACTCTTCTATGTTCTGGCATCTAGGTGGTGGAACTAACTTCCTTTGCTGCCTCCTTGCTATAAAATGGTGACTGGAGACCCATCTCTTCGTGAAGCACTTAAGTGAACACTAAACTATGGCAGTGTCTGAGCTCAAGGGCAGTTTGTACTCCTAGAACCTCTTTGGAACCTGGAACCTATTTGTACTAGCTAGGATGCATTCTCTGAGTGGACAACAAAGCACTTTTGTAAGTCGCTCTGGATAAAAGTATCTGCTAAATGCGGTTAAATGTAAATGTAAAGTGAAACCAATGTAGTAACAGTTTTAGCCCTTAACATTGAAATATATTTTTAAAAATTAGTTTTTATTTGGACATTATACATTATAAAACATTGAAAAACAACTGTTTTTCAATTGCCCTTTTTTCAAAAATGACACTTTGCTTTAAGCTTATAGGAAACTTATTTATTACACCCTACTAACGGGTACCATTTTTATGATGTATTTATTCCAAAATAATTATGCTTGGAACAGTTGAAAGTAAAAGAGGAAGAGGACGGCCAACAATAAGATCGGAGACCAACAGAGGAATTACGAACAAGCCATTAAGAAGCTGAAAGAGCCAAACAGTAGACAGAACATTCTGGAAGAAATACTATACATATGGGTGCCAGAACTCTGAATCAACTTGACAGCACTTAAAGATGATAATCAATGATAGTACAGTAAAATGCTGTGTACAGCAACAAAACATTTTATCACATTTGGCTAAACAATCATGAACTGAATGGACTTATTATTTTTTCAAAGTGCCTTTGAAAGAGAAACTTTAGCACATGGCAAAGAACACTGTATTCTTTCATATTCCCTTTCATTCTATCTTTTCTCCATCCATTACGTCCTGATGTTCAGCTCTCTGTCCTTTCTCTCTGTGCTTTCTGCCTTTTCCCTTAATCTGATCAATGAGGGGAAAAAAGCAGCCATCCGTGTCTGAGAGTCCAAGAGAGCATAAGTAACTTTGCTCTCTCTGAGCGGGTAGGATCGCCCTCCTTTTCCCCAATCAATCATCACAATGCTATTTTATAGTTTTATAGTATAGTTATAGTTATCAAGATCTTGATTAGATTAACACAGTTAGAGGAACACCGGTTTGGTTTTTGACTTCTCTGTGAAGTCCAGCCGCTAAATGGATTTGTTAAATTCCATCAGCAGCACCTAATTTACTTTAAAGAAATAGTGAAGCAGGTATTGTATGATAACTGTACAATAGTTAAAGTAAAAAATAGTTAAAGTAACACAGTGACATATCAAATCACAATGTATTGCTTGTTTATTTATATTGATTCTGTTAGTGTTTTTAAGAAATAAGTGTTTTCTGCCCAAATAAATGGCTTTACATATTACTTTCTCAGATCCCTAAGACTTCTACACTGTGCAAGACCATTATGGACCATTCTACTGAGGTCCCACAGTAAAAAACATATTTAAAAAAATACAATTAGTATTTTTTATGTGGTCTTTTTAAAAGATCTTTTTGAGGTTAAAGATTTATTCAAAAACTTATTTTTCAAAACATGTTGTCTCATGTTTTCATGCCATTAAAGAAAGACAAAGAGTTTTAGTTGGCTGGTGGAGCCTTATTTTAGCCACACCCCTACATTTTAGAGCAGGAAGTGAGACTGCATCCCTGTGCCTCACGTCTACATGGTGAGAAGTTAGATGTGTCCCAAAATCTGAAAATCAGTGTGTAACATTAAGAACTGTCACTACCAAAACACACATTTTCTGCAATTAAGTAAACGTGTTTGTGTTTTAATGAAAAATATTATGATTTTATGTCTGTTAAAAGATGGGTTTGCTAGTCATTTACTGGCTATGATTTTTGAGTTATGCAAAAAATTAGCTAAAATTGTCACTACCGAAACACTCACTACTGAAACATTTGGTAAAGTTTCAGTAGTGTTATGGTTGCTTTGGAAGTACAAAGTTGAATGTTCAGTCATTTTTTTTGATAAAGCAAATATAACGGTCACTCAAGTAAAAAAACTGTAGTGCAAGTTCAAGTCAGTTAAATGTCCAAAATGCATTTTGAACTCTGACTTTTATGGATCATTTTACCAAACCAATTTGATAGAATGATCCATGTATAGTCGTTAAAAATCAGCAAGACAGTGTAGCTTATTCAAACACCAGTCCTGGAAGCCCAGCACTCTTTCAGAATCTCACTCTTTTTAGGAAATACAACCCCATTTCCAAAAAGGTGGGACACTGTGCAAAATGTAAATAAAAACAAAATGCAATGATGTGCAAATCCTTTAAACCCTATATTTAATTGAAAATCCCACAAAGACAACATATCAAATGTTGAAACTGAGAAATTTTTATTGTTTTTTGAAAAATATATGCCCGTTCTGAATTTGATGCCAACAACACATTCCAAAAAAGTTGGGACGGGGGCAACAAAAGGCTGGTAAAGTAGTGTAATGCTTAAAAAAACTCTAAGTGGTTGATTGTCAACAGGTAACATGATTGGGTATAAAAGAGCATCCCAGAGAGGCTGAGTCTTTCAAAAGTAAAGATGATGAGGGGTTCAGCACTCACCACTGTGAAAGACTGCACAAGCAAATAGTGCAACAATTCAAGAATAACGTTTCTCAATGTAAAATAGCAAAGAACTTTTGCTTCACATCATCTACAGTACATAATATCATTCAAATATTCAGAGAATCTGGAGAAATCTCTGTATGCAAGGGACAAGGCCAAAAACCAGTATTGGCTGGCCATAATCTTTGGGCCCTCAGATGGCACTGCATTAAAAACAGACATGATTCTCTAGTGGAAATCACTGCATGGGCTCAGGAAAACCTCTGAACACTGTCTGTGAAAACAGTTCGGCGCTGCATCCACAAATGCAAGTTAAAACTCTAAAATGCAAACAAGAAACCGTGTATAAACAGGATCCAGAAACGCTGCCACCTTCTGTGAGACTGAGCTCATTTAAAAAAAACACTCAGCTTGTTATCAGTGCACAGTTCAAAAGCCAGTATTTATGATGATATGGGGATGCATTAGTGCACATTGCATCTGTGAGTGCACCATTAATGCTAAACAATATAGACATGTTCTGGCAACATATGCTGCCTCCAGATGACGTCTTTTTCAGGGAAGGCCTTGAATATTTCACCAAGACAATGCCAAACCATATTCTGCATGTATCACAACACCATTGCTCCATATCAAAAGAGTCCGGATGCTAAACTGACCTGCCTGCAGTCCAGACCTGTCACTCACAAAAAACATTTTAACATATTATGAAATGAAAAATTCATAAAACATTTCACTTTCAAAACTACAGCAGTCAGTCTCCTCAGTTCCCAAACTCTTACAGGGTGTTGGTAAAAGAAGAGGTGATGAAACACAGTGGTAAACATGCCCCCCGTCCCAACCTTTTTGGAATGTGTTGTCAGCATCAAATTCAAAATGTGCATATATTTAAAAAAAAAAACAATAAAATTTCTGTTTCAACATTTGATATGTCATCTTTGTAGTATTTTTCCTTTAAAAATATGGTTCATATGATTTGCACATCATTGCATTCTATTTTTATTTACATTCTGCACAGCGTCCCAACTTTCCTGGAAACGGGGTTGTAATTTATAAAGATGCTTCCAGGATATTTTCCATAACTTACACACATGACTTACATTACATACATAGCAGCTACTGCCCATGGAACATCATCTAAGAATGGCCCACAGCTGTCAACATCCTCAACACTAAAGTCAACAGAAACACACTCACAGAATCCATTACTCAACCTTATCATTCGATCACAAATTTACTGTAATACTGGAAGTGAAGATCACAGGCTGTTAGAGAATAATGCATCTAGTGCAGATCAGTTTCTATTTAGTAAATAGAGCACTTTATGTATTCAGCTGAGAAAAAACACTCAGAAATATATAATTTCCTTAATAGCCTAATTTGACACTTTTCCAAGACTTTACTAACATTCGCAGGACGTTTTACATATTTTTCCCCAGGTGGTTTATTTACTGGAAAGTAGTCTAGAAATTTCCAGGTTTTGTGAGACACGTGGGAACCCTGACTTTTGTATTTCACACACGTAAATATTTATGATATTCATCAAGCACTTCACGAACCTAGGCAGCTGGTTAGAGCGAGACAAACACAACCATGCGCAGCGCACAGGCGCCCCCTAGTGTTTAGCGTGTAAGACTTGGAGTACAGAAAAAACACGACGTGTCCTTTGCAAACAAGTGGGCTCGTTTAGCCGAATTTTTTATGTAAAATGAAGACAAAATTTGTACATCTTCTGACGCTATAGCTGAAAATCACAGGACCGGACAGGAATTCATCCAGTGAAACTATTTATCAACATCTGACTTATTCGGTTTTCTCTTTAAAATCAAACACAATGCATTTTTGTTAATACTTTATTTAGAAAATGGACAAGAAGCTTTATTGAACATTAAATGATCAATCAGTTTGTTCATTTTGTCACTAAAACCTATACTAAATCAAAACCTATACTAAACCTAAATCAATACTACTGAATGAAGAGCCGTTTAGGAGCCAAAAGAGTCGACTCTGATTTGCGAGCTGAGCCGATTGATCTGATTCACTGAACAGAGCCGGAATTCTTAAAGATCATCACCCACCGACGCGCTGAAGGCAGCTTTGCCTTCCAAAGCGAGTCCCCGGAAGTGAGCTGCTTAGGCACGACAGAACCGTTTGAGAGAAGCTCTCGATTCACTTCCATTCACTTTTGACAGTCTTCAGTCCGAAGATAAAGACACACCTAAGCCGTTTTAGACTATTTTATGGCCCTGTCCTCTTCTAGAGAGACTGGACTGTGTGTCCTTTGATCCACAGGCTTGACCATCACTTTATAGCTCCAAAATAAACGTTTGTCCACCACAGTACAGAAAATAATGTGATAAATCTGCGACCCGAAAGACTGCGCTGTAATACTTGACGTAGAAGCTCCTCAATAATACTAAAGCACAGAGCGGGTTCAGTGCATAAGGATAGAAGTACAAATTTTATTTTAAAATTGGATTAATTGCTAAATTGATTGATTTAATCTTTATTTAGAAAACCTGAATACAGGTCTTTGGTTCAGCAGCATCATAAATTGGATGTGGTGATTAGAATAAGACAGAAGATCTCAGATATTTGGGATGTAGAGGTGAAAGTAGTGAGGCTGGATTTGGGAAATACAGTTTAGAAAGAATACAATAGATCTTTGGAGCTGGCTCCACATACTGTACTAGAGAAAAACAGAGGATTTACCAAGAGTGTAAGAGTTCATGTTATCTAGAACTCTGCAGGTATTAATCCATCATTCCAGACTTTTTACCATTGTTTTATTCAGTTCCTCTAAAAGGCTGATTGTCCTGTGTAGTTTTATAGGCTGAGCTTTGTGAAGAGTGTTTACACCGAGTGGATGAGCCTCATTGACTCTGTATTCGCTCTCACTTCGTGACGTCACAATAGGCGAATCGATGACGTCACAACATGCGAATGGGCGCATATAAATACTCCGATCAGTTGATGCAGTAGATCATAACGATGATGAGCTGCTGCAGGTAGGCTGTGATTTCATTCCTCTGATTCTGACTCTTCCTACTTTTTCATTTTATTACTATTATTATTATTATTATTATTATTATTATTATTAAAATAACAACACTGATCAACTACTCCAACATAAAGGCTTTAGGTCAATTTTTTTTAAATGTCCAGAAAAAGAACCTACAGTAAAAAAGAACCCACGTGAATGAGAGAGAACATTTGTAGTTTGGAGTTTACTTATTATTATTATTATTATTATTATTATTATATAATTTTGACAATAATATTATAAGAATTAATATTTTGTCATTTAATAATATTGATATAGTGCAATGACATCAATGTCATATATTTAATTTTTATATTAATTAGTAGTAGTAGTAGTCAAGGTAGAAGTATTATAGTTATTATATATTATTTTTATTATTTGTATTATTATTGTTGTTGGTGGTGGTGTTGTAACATTTTTTTAACTGAAAACAACATTTGATTTCTAGAAATGTGAATAAATCATAAGACAATGCAGAGTCAGCGAGGAAGCAACGTCACTGGGGAAGAAACTGCTGGGAAGCCCCCACAGGAGCCCCCATCTCCACAGAAACTGCGCTGCTTCCAGGATATCCTGGACATCGTCTTCAGTCTGACTGATCAGTATGTTTCTTCTTTGGCTTTCAGTTTGATTCTCTGATAGTGAATTTGATTCTCTGTTAAAGATTCTTTAACACACTAATCGTGGAATAAATGTTTTGTAGGGAATGGAGGACTTTGAGCGAGGATGTGCCGCATGCAGTAAGTATCAAAACATAATGACTAACACATCTTTAAGAATGAGCTTTAGTCAGTTTTAGTTGGTGAGACGCTGAGAGAAATGAAAAATCCTGAAACATCACTGATTATTTACTGATGTGTTTCGTAAACAGGGAACAAAACTGCAGTTTGCATCACTCTGCACAAAGATCATCATCTCCGTCTCCAAATCAGCAGTGCAGAGTTACCTGCCTTCTCTTCTGCGTGTGGTTGGGATGGAAGCCGTTCTCATGGCAGAGGAAAAGCTGAGGAAGAAAGCTGAATATGCTTCCATCAATCCATCTGGCAGCAGCACTGCAGAAGAAAACTTAGACAAAAGGTGAGACCAAAAAGCCCAAGAAGTCAACTTCTCATCTTCACTCAGCCCCTTTACACTGACTGACCACTCAAGGCTTGATGGCTATCACTGATTTCTACAATTGTTCTCTAATCTGACTCTAAAACAAAAGAAGAATGATTAAGTGAATAACCTGATAATCAGCTGTATTAGAGAAAAAGTACTACTGTTTGAAAAAACTCCTGAATTTGACTACAGATCAATCAAACTTTACTCAAATACATGGAACTGAGTAAATGTAGCTATTTACTGTCCAACTCTGCTGACAAACTCTATGACTTTTAGCTGTGGAAGATATAATTCCTTAGTGCCAAAGCATGTAGGCTAAAATTCAAAATCATAATGTGTAGTTTTATATTTTTATGATTAACGTTGGTACCAGTTGTTTTGGAAAGCATATTAAAAACCACACGAATGTATTATGTCATGATATATATTTAAACCTGCACACAGCTACTGAAAAGAACTTATAAATTTATACATACTCTTATAAAAGATGGTTCTTTAGTGGTTCTTTAGTAGTTACAGTTGTTTGATAGTACCTTGACCACTCAAACAACCATTTGCATGCTTTAAGGGTTCATTGCATTGTGAAATGGCTTGACATCATTACAACAGAACAACCCAGTTTGATAATATAAAACATTTTTCTTTGAATTTTTTAGCAGCTACCAAAATGTAAAAGACATCAACTGTTGTGTTACAAATGAAAAAGAACATGATGTTAACGACTGTTTTCGTCGTGTGTTTGTCTCATTATCTTAAACTAGATCTCCAGTGGATCCATCTGATCTTATATGCCACATTGTTGAGGATTTTGTCAGTGAGGTGAAAATGGCGATGGAAGAATCAATCTGCAAGGTCGCCTCCTGTAAAGAATCCTCATGGTCCAAGGACTGGAAGACAACGTGCAGTCTAGTGGCTAAAGAAATGCTGAAAATTCTGGAAGGTAAAATGAGACGTTCTCAACTTAAGGACACAACAGATCTGAGAGAGGCACAAGACGAACCTGAATCAGACACTGAAGCTCTGACGGGTAAGATAATCGTGGTGGTGCTTGATGTCCTGGAGGGAAACAGCTCTGAGAGAACTGATCATAAAACCAGTGATCTGCTGAGGGCCACTGCTGAAAAGCTCATCCAGACTGCCTCGACCTTAGAAGTAGAGGAACCCATGTTTGTGGACTACGAGAAGCAAAAAGTTCACCTGCCACCTGAGGAGCTCCAGACAAAGGCCACCAGGGCTGTAAGTCAGCTACTTCTCAGTAATACTGGGATTTGGGACATGAGCAGCAGCTCCCCTGAGATGCCCAGCAGCCTCGCCAGTGAAACAGATCTGGACTCAATGTTAGAGGCAATGGCTCGCTCAGGGTTCCCAACTGATTTGATGCGAAGTCATCTGGATGCCACGTCTAGGGACATTGTTAACACGATTCAAGGCAATATGGACACATTCTCATCAACTAGTCCCTCTATGAAAATCAGGAAATTTCTTCGTCCTCTAAGCAGCGACACAGCTAAGGACTCCATTTTTCACAGAATTAATGAGAAGCTGAAGATGTTCTTCAATGTGTTCAACCAATTTGTGAAGAAAAGAAGTACAGAGCTTCAACAAAACACTGTACCCTCATCAAATGCTTCACAGACCTCTCTAATAGATCATCTCACAGTCAGCTGCACAAATGATGTGATTGGTGGGATCACACGTCTTTATCATGCAGATGATCTAAGTTCTGATTCCCACAGATCTACAGGGGGCAAAACCTCACAACTGTCAATGGCATCCAAACTGAGAGTCCACAGAGTGACGCAGGAGCTAGAAAAAATGATCACTACTAGCAGATCTTCTTCCAAAAGGAGTTTGGAATGCACTGATTTAGAGGAGAGTAAAGACATCTCATCTCCTGAATCAGTGATTGTTGACAAAGAAGCTGGATCTTGTAGCTCTCCTTCACTACAACGTATTGAGAGTCTTTTCAATAGCGAGTTTCAGGAGAAGGCAACACAAGTTGTAAGTGATGCTCTCCTCAAAACATGTGGAAAAGTTTCAGTCGCAGTGTCAGTTCACTCCAGCAAGGAAGAAAGCGATGGTGTCATATTAAAGGAGGTAGATATGCCTGAGAGCCAACCTGTCCAATCCTACTCATCATCAGTTCTTGTGGAATCAGCTGCATCAGACATTACGAACACCTTTTTGAATGGTTTACAGAAAACGTCCTCTGATCAGGTGGATCATGAAAGTATAACAGAACCAACTCCTTCACCAAAGACCTTCCGTTCTGCTGCTCGTAGACTCTATAGAAACGTGCAGTACAAGATTTTTGGATTTCTTTTGAGGCTCCAAGAATCGCAATCAGAAAAAGAGTCTCTCCTCTCATCAAGTGAGTTTGGAACCAACAATCAGAGACTGAAACCAGCAGAATCTTTACACACAGATGACAGTAAAACACCTCCAAGAAACCAGGCTGATATAGATTCTTGCACAGATGACATAATTTACAACGTCCTGGATTTGTACAAGAAAGAGGTACAGCTTGTTGAGTCCAGCTCATCTGAAGAGTGTAAAGTCATCAAGTCTGCAAGTCTCCGTTCAAGTGACCAGAATGATGAGGGTGTTTCAGAAAAGCAAAAAATCCATGAGTTTAGCAGCTCAGACGTCGTCCCAGTCTTCTACCAGCCTGAAGTAAACACATCATCAGTCACGTCTGAAGGATTTCTAACTAAGGCCATTCAGGTGGTGAGTGACGTTCTGGTGAAAAGCACATCACAGCAGGTTTCATTTTGTGCATCAACATCATCTAAATCTTCCTCCAGAGATTTACACAGTGCTGCTGTAGATGTTGCAAGAATCGTCGTTGATGCTTTGGATAAACTCGTTGAGTCGAGTGTGATTACTAGCAAAAGTGACTCGGATACTATAATTAGGTCACTTGTTGCACTTCCAGTTGAGCCATCTACAAAAGTGCTAAGTACATCTGATATTTCGGCGAGAGGGTCTCGTTCAGCCCCCTTGAATTTGTTTGAAAGGGTGCGAAGTTATCTTCGGGCGCTTTTCATGACTTGTTTTGAGAGCCAGACAATTTGCCCAACACAGGGTGATTTGCAGCTCTCTACAGTCCGCGGTGCTTCTCACGTAGATGATCTCACTGTTACATCCACAAACAGCATTATTAGTGAAGTTGTCCATCTTTATGACTCAGATGCATCCCCTGAGTGTCAAGCCCAAAAAGGAGATGAAGACTCAGTGAAAATATATAACATATTTCAGTGTTTGGGAGACATTGCCAGATCTAGCACATCCTCATCAAAGTCTAGTGCATTGGGCAGTGATCTCAGAGAGTGTAAGAACAGGCCTTTCCCTGAACTTGACTCTGATTTTAAAGACACTGCACTTGATTGTAGGTCTTCACACCGTTCTGTTGAGAGCCTTTTCAGTGCTCAGTTCCAGAGCAAAGCAACACAGACTGTTGGTGAAATACTTCTAAAAAGTGTGGAAAGACTTTCTACCTCAGGTTTCACCCAGTCATTCCAGTCCTCCTCCAGCTCAACTGCTATTCAGCCGTCTGTTGCAGCCTCTTCCTTATCCATTCAAGCCCAGTCGACAGCTTCAGATATTATCAGAAGCTTTTTGAAATACTTGCAGAAGTGTTGTCTGTCTGTCCCATCAGATAGTGCTTCTAGTTCATCTACACCAACTTCTAAGAGAAAGGAAAGTGTACCCTCTGCTTCTCGCAGCATATATAGAGGTGTGCAGAAGAAAGTTTTTGGATTTCTACTGGGGCTCCAGACGTCATTTTCAGAAAGAAGCAAGATTTCCCCACAAGATCAGCCTACAGGAGGAGTAGAGCTGGAATCTGAGAGGGTTTTATCAGTCAGATCACCTCCTCATATAATATCAGCAAGAATCCAGAATAATTTAGACTCTTGTACAGATGAGGTTATTGGCAAAGTTGTGGAGTTATACAAGAGTGAGCTACTTCTGCCAAGCTCCTCTGAAGTTCCTCTCCACAGCTCAAAATCACTTCCAGAACAGCCTTTCAGACTGATAACTGTTAAGCCTAAGAGCTTCCTGACCGATGCAGTTAATAATCTTTTAATGGGTGCTGCTAGACAGAGAATCTCTCACAAATCCATCAGTACTGAAGAAAATGAAAATACTTCAGAGAGAATTCAAGCCACACCAACCACCTCCCACCACAGCATGTCTAAAACTTCTAGAAAAACTCCAAGCTCGTCAGTATTTACTGTGTCAGAGAGAACTACTGACCCTGAGTACGACGTGATTGAGAAGTCTGATTCTGCTGCTGAAACTGTAGCAGTGCCCCAGCCTCAGTCTCTCCAACAGACGAACCAACTGCAACATCCGATTTCTGATGAAACCATACGATGTCATGCAGATAGACTAACCAACTTTGAGGTTCTCAGACATATAAAAGGGCCATCACGTGTTTGGAAACGTTCCTCAGACTCTGTTCTAGATGCATCTTGGGTGAGGAAGAATCTGCTGAGGGATCCAGTCCAAGTACCTTCATCGCTAGTCTGCGTTTTTGTAGATGAATCAGTTAAGACCTTACTCCTACACTTGCTAAGTCTGAACTCAGCAAGTACAAGGGCAGGTTCTAAAGGCCAGGACAGACATTCAGACAAGTCAGCTGGCTCACAATGTGCCGTCACTGATTCAGAAAGCCGTTTGACTAAGGCGCTCACAGACTCACAGAGCAGAATAGAGGATCCTCTGTTATTGCTCGTGGATTCTGAGCAAACTAAACCTGAAAGGAGTCAGGACGTCTCTCCATTGGATTTCAAGTCACCTGCTGTGTCACCCACAACCTCAAGCAGGGCTGGCAGTAAGATGGTGAAAGAGACGTTGGATAATCACAGCATTTCTAACAAGGATTATGAAACCTACTCTTCCAGCTCCAGCCCATTAAATGACCACCGTTCCTCGGATCCAAACCCTGTGGCTGTGAAAAAGAGCAGTCGAGGATTTCATTTCATTCTGTGTAAAAAAGCTCCCGTCTTCAGTCCTGGAGTAAAGGTAGTGGACTTTTTAATTATTAATAACTGGATGATCAGAAATCATACTAATCATATGAGTTGCTACATTATGAAGTATTGTGTTAAATATAAGACTGTGTGTTATTGTTGTTAATGTTGTTTTTTTCTGTTTTCTTTGTTAAATGTTTGATCATCTAGAAATCAAGTAAAGTTTGTCCTGCTGGCATGATGTCTGACCATCATCAGTCTACCTCGTCCTCTGGAAATCTTCAGAAGTGTAAGTACATGAAACAATACACACAGAGCCGTTAATTCACAGTGGACGTGCTCAGACCAGTGTGTCATAAGCTGAGCCTCACAGTGTTGCTCTTTTATTCTTCTATACGTAATGTAGAATATAATAGAATTAACTGGATGTTGACTGTTTTGTCATTTGCTGTTGTTCTGATTTCTCTTTTGCAGCTGAACAGAGAGAATCAGCCTTTAGGAAAACACGCAAACGTCTGTCCAGGATCTTCACGGCCATCCGCAAAGCACTGCCCAACCCCTTCCAGTGCATGACTCCACCATCTTAAGCACTTAGCACAGGAGTGCTCAATCCTGGTCCTGGAGATCTACCACCCTACAGAGTTTAGCTCCACCTTTAATCACACCTGATCCAGATAATGAAGACATTCAGGAGCACCTGAACATTAGAGGCAGGTGTGCTGGGTCTGAAATCTACAGGGTGGTAGATCTCCAGAACCACGATTGAGCACCCTTGATTAAGCATGTGTCTTAATAAATGCATTGCAGCAAAGCCATGTGTGTTTTTCATTTGACACATTCTTCTTCTTCTTCTTCTTCTTCTTCTTCTTCTTCTTCTACTTCTTCTTCTTCTTATTATTATTATTATTAGTTTGGGTAGTACATAGACAGATGTCCCGTGTTGAAATCAGTCTATTTACACTGTCCAACAGGTTCTAGATGTTAAGTAGGAAATTACGTGGTACAAACTCCACAGTACTGTGCAAGTATTCCAAATGTCATACACTCATATGATGTAGCTGTTTCTGCTGATTCTTTAACTTTTACTCCAGAAAATCTTTGTATTTCATGCTGTTATTTTACGCCATATTTGATGTTTACATATATCAGTACTTGGAGGTGTTTCAATTTTCCTTTTTTTATTTATCTTAATAATACTAATACTACCACTACTGACATTACTACTACTAATAATAATAATCTATAGTTGTATAGAACTTTTCTTGCTTCAGGCCATCTATAAAAAGGCGCCTCTTTTGAAGTTGCTTTATTTGCAAAGGCACAATGTATAAGCAAGAGGGGACATGTGGCTAAATAAAGACAGAAAAACATGAATGTGGTTCAATAATCATTTACACTGTCTGGAATAAATGAATTAGACACAGCAATGTCAGAACAATGGTTCTATATAGCACCAAAAAGGTTCTTCTATTGTTACAATTTCAAACAATGGAAAAACTCATTTTGTTGCAATATAGAAACATTTTCAAAAAGTTTCTATATAGACACATATATGACATGCGCTCCATCAATCTGAACCATTTCACTATGTTTATGTGTTCGTTATTCTATATAGGCCAGGAAAGTTTATTTATAAAGCACCTTTCATACACTGCTGTCATTCAAAGTGCTTTACAAATGAGAAAATACAGTCATTTAAAAAGTAAAGTAGAAGAGAATAGAAATTAAAAACATGAGTAAAAGATGTTTAAAACTATAGATATAAAAGTGAAAATTATTAAATAAAAATCAAATTAGAAATTAAACTGTGATTTTTAAAAATCTAATTAAAATTGTAACAATTAGGTTAATAAAGTGCCGTTACAGAGGAGAGTGTCCAGAAATGCTAACAGTGTTTAAACTGAGATGAAATCCTGCTCAAATAGGACCGTTTTAAGCCTGGACAGTTGAACAGATATGTTTCAGTCTATTTTTAAAAACTCTTACAGTCTGAGCTCATCTCACATCTTCAGGAAGTTTATTCCAACTGACAGCAGCCTAATGGCTGAATGCTTCCTCATGTTCAATTCTGGTTCTAGGTACTGTCAGGTGGTCAGACTCCACTGATCTCCACTGTTTCTTTTAGGCCTATATTTTACCAGCATATCAGTGATGTAAGTAGGACCTTGTCCATGTAATGATTTATAAACAAAAAGCATTTTTTTATCTATTCTGAGTACTGCAGTGATGAGGTCATATCTCTTTGTCTTTGTTAGCACTCTGACAGCAGCATTCTGAATGAGCTGCAGCTGCCTGACCGATTTTTAGAAAAGACCAGTAAGGAGGCCATTACAATAATCTAGGCTGTTGGAGATTAATACGTAGGTGATATAAAGAACCACTGTATTTACTAAAGAGCCCTTGAAGAACTGTTTTTTTAAGAGTGCAGACATAAATGTTAGAGAAAGAATAAGAAATAGTAAAACATAAAAAATCTCACTGACTGTATTTTGGCCCAACATCACCCTGATCTTCCTCAAAGTCGCATCAACATCTTGAGTCAAGAAAAGAAATTCACTTCTTCCAGCACGTCTCACCAGAGTGCCTGGCAGTGATTGAACATTAGTTCAAGCCATATTCTGTGCAGTAATTTTATTAGATGAAATTATCTCACAATAATGTCAGATAATGTTGTTGGCTTTAAGAAATAATGCTTAAAACAAGCTCAATTTTCTGTTTATATAGTGAGATAATTTGGTGCAAAGTAGATTAGTAAGTAACCCTTATTAGTCCCACTAGTGGGAAATGTTACCTCCGCATTTAAACCATTCATGCAGTGAAACACCACATACACACTAGTGAAAACACTAGGGGCAGTGAGCACATTTGCCCAGAGCGGTGGGCAGCCCTATTTGCAGCATCCGGGGAGCAGTTGAGGGTTAAGTGCCTCGCTCAACGGTACTTCAGTCACGTACTGAGATATTTTCATAATGTGAAAGAGTTTTTTTAAGTGAAAGATTTTTCAAGTAATAAAGTAAAAAAAAATAATCATTACTAATCATATTGTCTGTGTGTGTGTGTGTGTGTGTGTCTGTCTGTGTGTGTCTGTGTGAGAGATGCTGACTATGTGGTGTGTGCCAAGCATTGTGTCAAAGGCCTGGAGAAACACACACAGACACGGAGATCCTGTTTGTACTACACACTATTAAGAATGTCTTTGAGAAGAGAAACACATCAGTTGTGACCACATTAATGGTTGATTTGATTGCATAGTTAATTACACTGTGCTGTGTTTGTTCTCTCTCTGTGTCCAGGCCTCTGTGGGTACATGCAAGGCCTCTCTGTACATGCTTGGGCTTTGTCCTTCAGCGCTACATGTTTCAACCATGCCTGTGAAACACTGCTCAGTCCCTTCTTGAACATAAATTGTAACTATGATACAGACTCTTGACCACTGTGTAGGAGCCTTGGCCTGCGCACACACACACACACACACTTGCTTGCTTAGTCGCAATTAGGAATAACCTGTTTAGTCACAATTAATGGATAATCAATAGGTTTGTTCTCTCTTGGTCAATGAAAAAGTGGAAAACAGGGATAAGTTAATTGATGTGACATGATGCAATCAAAACATAGGCAAGTGTATTTTAATTTATATATAACGGTAATCAAATATATTGCCTTAAGGCCAGTGATTATTATTTTATGTGATGATATATGAATTAATAGAACTGCAAGGGCTGATGAAGGATGATGCGGCACAGAAGAAAACAAAGGTGTTTGTCGCAGAAGGCCGAGGCTGATGGAAGAAACAATGTGTATGTAAAAGGCACTAAATTGTTACTGTTATAATAGAACTCAGTACGGTCAGAGTTGCATGTGATGGTAAGACAGATCAGGTAAGATGAGCTAAAGGGGGTCTGTACCCCCTCCAGATCAGTATAACAAGGTTTGATTTTTTTGTGTATGTTTTAGTTGCAGCCCAGGGTAACTCGGGTTAACGCTTTCATTTGTTAATCCTTAATCTTTAATAAAAGATTGTACCTTTCTCTGAGATTCTTGGTGGTTAATTGTTTTCTGTTTTGTATTTGGTGAAGTTTTATTTTTAAATTAGAAGCATGTTATTTTTTCCAGGAAAAAATAATGAGATTACATTAACAGGAAGTCATAAGTAATGTAATCTCAGTACATTTAAAATGAAGATTTTAGTAACTTAGGTATGAAACTGTCACTGGGGCATTTCCCTTCTTGTCTCTAGGGTGGTTCCCTCAAGGGTACATCTCAGTACCTTTAGTCAGGGAACATATCTGTACCATAATCCGTTGAAATCATATTTTCTAAGTTGTATTGACTCCACATACCCTGTCTCGTCTCCAGGCTTTTTATTTTATTGATCTGTTTTTAAACATTAGGTTATGAAAAGGTACAAATACAAACTTTTCAACTGGGAAAAACTTATTTAGGGTTCACAATTGGACCGTAAAACCACTGTTATGCCTTTGAAGGTACATTTACATTGTTTGTATCTTGATGAACGATAAATGTACCTGCACAGAACCTTTATTTCTAACAGTGTACATTAAAAAATGAAGTTAAATTTGGGAGTGAAGCGACAAACTTGTTCCTCTTCTCTTGTAGTTTATTTTCCCCCCTCAACATTAAAGACCGTCTCCTCCACACTGCAGATTAGCTCTTAATGGCTTTGTTCATATCAGTCTGTCTTTATGCAGCTGTGTCATCACACAACAACATGCAGTGGTCCATTATAACCTCGACTGGGGGATGGCGCTGCACTGACGCTACTAAAATTACCACTACAATCACAAATAACAGCTACTTTTAAAAAGTATATAATTTTCAGAGTAGGTTATTTAACCTAAACACGTATAACATATCTAATTTGTGTTTTTATGGGGTCCTTGGCTCAAGGGGTCCCTAAGCACCTGCCTATGTTTGCCAAGTGCGAAGCAGGGGGTCTCCAGAGCAGAGCAGGGGGTCTTCAGGAGCAGAGCAGGGGGTCTCCAGGAGCAGAGCAGGGGATCTCCAGGAGCAGGGCTGGGAAACACTGATCTGGATCTTGCTGATTATGTTCTCTAATGGACCACCATCATCACACACGACACTGTTAATCAAAATGGAGGCCAAAATCTTTAATTATTTCACATTACAAGCAAACTGACTGTGTAGTGTGTGGATCATTCTACTGAACTGGTTCACAGCCAGAGTTGAACATTTCAGACTTTTAACTGATTTAGACTTTACACACTAAAAAATGGAGGTACGATATAAGTACTGTCTTGTACTCCGAGGTACACTTTTCACAAATGTGCCCGCAAAGGTATAATATTGGACTTCAAAGGGTCAGATATGTGCCTTCTGATTTTCTGAAAAGTTAGGAAAAAAGTCTTTCCTAACAGTAAAAAGTACAGATTTGTACCATTTAATGACCAACAAAAGGTACATTTGGGATGGGCTACCTCATTTGCACATCATTATGAAGACATGGCAGTAAAGGCTTATGAAGTCATGCCTATTTTATATAAATGTAGTATTAAGTATTAAGATACACACACACACACACAAACATGTATATATATATATATATATATATATATATATATATATATATATATATATATGTATATATAATATTAAAATATATCACGTATCACTCCACACACACACATGTATATATATATATATATACATACACACACACACACATATATATATATATATATATATATATATATATATGTATGTATGTATGTATGTACACACACACAACTTTGTTATTTTTGCCGGCGCTGGCGCTGAGGCAAGTTTCAGTTGAGGAGCTTTTAAAAAAAGTTGGTGGAGGCAGGCACTGACGTAACGGCGGAGGAGGCTCAGAAATTCAAAGGTAAGTGCGTTGTAATCATAGTAAGTGACTTTAACGTACTCACTTTGATAGGTAACGTTAGCTAAACTACTTAAGAGCGCTAGCTAGCTAGCTAATTTAATGAATCAACAGCTTCGTTATGCTGTCTAGCTAATAAGGTTACCTTTTTAGTGAAGGTGTAGAGGAAGTTAGCCCCTAATATTTTAAACAAACTTCGAAGTTGTATTAACTAACAGTTATGTTTTCAACATTTATTTCAGCAGTAGGCCTGTGAGTTGCAGTGAAATGCAAGCTAGCTAACGCTAACTAAGTTGCTAGCTAATGATGCTAACCGACTTTTAAAAGAGCGGGAAAGGCTGTGGCAAGTCCAGTGAAACGTAGGCTAACACTGAGGAGCTCTCATGACTCCAACTGTAGCAGGCGAGTCCTTTATTTTTAGTTATAAATGGCGATATTTTTGTCTTTTTTTGTAAATGTCCGGAAGAAAGCCGAGTAAGCACTGAATTACCTCTTTTTGTGCTTTTGCGTGCTATACAACCCATCTCAAGGCATTCAACAAGAGAACTCACGAGTGCGTCACATCGTCAGCTAGCTAGCGTCAACTATATTAATCCGTCATTGGCCGGGAATTATTTAGCCACCGTCTCATTGGCGTGTTAGCTCTTTCAAACAAGGCTTGCTAAGGTTACCTGAGTCTTTCTAAAAAATCTATCATCGTTAGCCTCCTAAGCTAGCTCTTGGCTGATAAAGAGCCTGGCACTACAGGCAAAGAGCATTTTTTACGACCAGTATAATTTATAATTGGTTAGTATTAGTTTTATATACGTTAGTAATTAGCTAACCGCTAGTTGTTTTGGCTCTGCACGTCGTAAACTAGCAGGAGGCTGAAGTTGGCGTCTTATTCGAAACTTCCGGCGAGTTTGGTTAAAATTAAAAGTTAACATAAACCGCCTAAGGAAGCGGATTCTGTGTTTTTGGACGTTCTCATTCAAGCTTTTTCGCCAGGCAAATGTTACTCGTGTTTGGTGTGACCCTGGCTCTGCTGTGGAAAAAAAAAAGGTATTTGCACACGCCTTAGCCATTTACTTGGATCCGACCTGCACCGACCAACATGCAAACGTTCAGTTTAATTTAACTTTGATTCTGTTTCACACACAAGTTATACGTTAACGCTAATCATTTAACCGCTAACTAACAAACCAAATATGTCCGAGTCCCTGAGGGCTGGCTTGCAGCCTTGAGTGCTGAAGTAGTTAAATCTGTCTGTCGTCACGTAACGATAAATGCATGCTAAACTGTCTGCACCTGTACTAGCTATAAGCCCACTGAGCTGTCCGTGTCGTTGACTCGAAGAGCAAGCCTTGTTTGAAAGAGCTAGGCCAATGAGACGTTGGCTAAATAATTCCCGGCCAGTGACGGATCAGTGTAGCTGACGATGTGGCGCACTCGTGAGTTCTCTTGTTGAATGCCTTAAGATAGGTTGTATAGTAACAAAAGCAAATCTACCTGCCAGTTGTAGTTATCCAGCCTTTGACTTTTTTTCAGTTTACCTCCCATCTTCAAAGTATTAGATTACTTTAGACTGTGAACCTTTTTTTTTCTTTTCATTTTAGACAAATGATGTGGACAGAGAGACTGTGGACTTGCAGAAGCCATGATTGTCTCTTTGACAAGTCTTTCAAAAAACAATTAAAATTCAGAGACTTTGTGTGTCGAAACAAGGAGGTGACTCTTAATTTGGAAGTCACACCAGAAGTAGAGCACCTGACTCAGAGTGAAAGGTGAGGATTTTTAACAATGGATATTACTTTTCTCAAAATGTATTCACCACCTGTTTGCTATGCTTTATGTTTTTGGTTGACTCATCCATCAAACAGTAGAGTTGAATTGGATTAAACCAGCTTCAGATTGTTTTTACCTCTTATCTGAGTTTTAGTCTCATCCTATATAGTCATATAGTAGTCATAGAGACAGGCGTTTCCTTTTCATTTTTCAGACACGAACCAGTTTGCCAAAGACTACCTGCTGTCATATCCATTCCACATTTTCCAAAAGATATCCAGAGCCGTCTGGGTGCCAAAGAGCATTGTCAAAAGGTTCCAAGAGATCGGAACAAAATTATTAGAGCGCTGTATGAAATGATGGTACAGTACACAATGTAAGTTCTGCTCTATATAGCTCAGTGGACTATTATTTTTTTTATAATGTAAGCATTAGGGCTGCGCAGTTCAAACTAAAGTACTTTGTTTCAATTATACTGCACTATACCTTGTCGAACACTGAAAATGCACAAAAAAATTATGATGTGCCATTTTAAAGAATAACCATTGACCAGTTGATGTACAGTGGTATGCAGATGTTTGAACACCCTGAGTCAAATCACATGCTTTGTTGATTTTCTAAGTGAAAATAAGTTCACATCTTCCTAAGGGAACAAATGTAACTCATGTATTACTGTGAATTTCAGTGCAAAATTTCTGGTTATTTGATGAGTTAGACATAAAAGAAAAAATAAAACAAAATATGCCTTTACTTTTGCACAGGCCACAATTTGTTTTGTATTTTTTGCAATATGTTAAATTCATCAAATGAATAGTTTTTTTGCAGGAAATTGTGCAGAAGTAGCTCTGTAGAGATTGAATAGTTATTTTTACTTAGAAAATCAACAAAACATGTTATTTTTATCGGGAGTGCCAAATGTTTACATATGATTTTGTCTAGATTGGCAGAGTTACTGGACAGATTTGATTCATTTTGTTGCTGTTGTTGTGCAGGTATCCAACCAATGCAGAGTATGTTCAGGTTGCCAAAGCTTTAATCTTGAAGTACCCTGTCCAGAAGGATGTTGAGGGGAATGGTTATGTAAGTGTTTTTTGTGGGTTTTAAAAGAAGTATTTTGTTATTTTTGAAAATGGTAATCGGCTACTTGATAGTAGTAGTTGGTATAATGTTGGATTGGTGTAATATTTTAAACTTATTAGTGATCTGGTGATTACTGAAAACATGCATGTTTTCACTTAATGCTGTTCATCAACCAGCACACCTGGCATACGTCACTCAAGCTGAAGTTCAAGGCAGAACGGGCCCCACTCATTAATGACGCAGAGGTCCGCTAAATTTAAAGAGATGTTTCACCAAGCAAGGAAGTCAACAGGTGGATCTGAAACTTTGCGTGCTAAGCAAACTAAGCCATTATCAGTAAGTATCTATTTATATTGATTTTTTTTAACAAGGGAGAGATTTGAGTAATGCACAAATTTTTTGGTTGTGACTGGTTACTTGCATCTTTTTTTTATTATTATTTATTTATTTATTTATTTATTTATTTTTAAAGGAATCATGCATTGTTGGAGAGGATGCTATGTTTGAGACTCACATAGCCATCAAATGCCCCAATGTTAGCTATTGCTGGCAAGTGCTGGACCAACATTAAATAGGTATGAATTTATCTTTTATATGTCTGAAGACCTATTTATTTTTTAATGCAGATCATAAGGATTGGCATATATTAGCATTTTACTATATGGTCTATATCTATTTGTCTAATATGGTTTTGTCTATTTTATGTTATGTTACGTTATTGTTTAGTTGTATGATGAGGTTGATGCCATCCATCCTTTGACGGTGAACATGTATCGCCGCTTCAGCGAGGGATTTACAGCTGTACTGCCTAATTTGTTGAAAGTAGTCAAGGGGACATCGCCATTGAAAAAACTGTATCTGGAGGCGAGAAAGGAAGCCCTGGCTGAGGACCTTCCGGGTTGTGATTTTGACCCAGATATATTGTTATTGCATCAGTGTTGCCTCTGTGCTTTGAAATGTAAATTGTTTAAGTAAGTACAGGATTGTTATTAAAGCACCCCCCCCCTCTTCTCTTCATGATGTAGGCATTGACTTCAGGGGCGGACTTGTTCTTTTACCATCCATCTTCAGGGAAAACGTTAACCACCTCATTACTCTTGGAGAGGTAAGAACTGGTGCCACACAAACTGATAGGGCCCCCCTTAACAGAAAGTCAGGAATATGTTTTTTAGTGTACCATGCCAGATCTGTTTTATTGTCATGCATTTTAACTCCTGCCCACCAACACACACTCACTGACTCAAGTAGACAGAATATTCTCCATGACGGGGTGTCATTAGCTTTCACGTAACTTGGATGCAGTATTGAAAGAGTCTACACTAGCGGGATCTGATAAATGCATGTATGTTGCAGTTTTTTGCTACAGCCTTTGTATTATGATTGTTTACTGATGTCAGAAATGTTCACTCAATAACAGTAACTAGCTAGGTTGTGGAGATGAGCACAGGCAGAAAAAGTGGTGCTTTGCATCAGTGGCACTCTTCTTGTTTCTCTACAGGGTAAACCTACAACACCATATCCAACAATTCAGCTGAAAGATAAGGATTGGAAAACTGCCATTTCTAAACAAAGTCCTAGTGTGGTGAAGGTTGATGGAGTTGAAGTGTGCTCTTGTACTGCAATAGATGAGGCCTTCATCACAACCTTCTGTATGTATTACACCTTCAACATTGCATACCCTGGATGCCTGAAAAACACAGTGACATTTCTCCAGAGGTGCATTCTAAACATTAAGGAGGATGGAAACAAGCCAATGCCAGTAACTGTGACTCGAGTGATCAACCTTCTGTTCTAAATCACTTCACTGGACCAGTGCACAAATTGCCCACTTAGAACATTTATTCTTGTGAAGCTCATACAACACATCGGACTTGTACATGCACATGAACCTCACATAACTTGTGGTATAAATGACTGCCGGTCTGCTTTTTCCAAGTATTCTTACCGAAGGTATGTGTACAGAAAACACAAGCACAATATTTTCCCTCCCCTGAGAGCAGTGAGGAGGTTATTGAAGAAGAGGTTGACCTTTTTTATTTTATTAAACATAAGTCTTTTCATTTTTTCATAACATATATTTTTGCAGGTTCTATAATAATTTTCAAGTCGTCCTGCTGTTTTGCCTGATTTTCTTGGTTTGTATAATTTTATTTGTACTTGTTGGATTTTTTTCATTTAATATTTCTTTTGTTTCTTCTTCGTTCAGATTGGGCTATAGGCCAGGTGGTCAGTGGCTTTCTCATCATTGCCCTGGGTTCTTTGCTGAGTTGTGGAATTTTGATTTTTTTCCTTTCTTATTTGTTGCACTTTGTGTGAAGAGTTTGTGTATGTTTCGAGTTACACTTTAGTTAAGAGGTGGTACAGCTTTTAATTCTCCCTCGCAGGCAGCCACTTACCCAAGAGCCCTACCCTTAACTAATTCTCGTTAATGTGGGCTTTTTCCCTTTTTTTAAGAAAAAGCTTGTTGTACATTTTTTGTAATATTATACTTTTCTAGCTTGATGTTTAAAGTAGGACCTACCACATTGTGGAAATTGTAAGTTTATATCTTATGTCCTTTGGTTTAAATGAATAACATTTTTGTCCCTTGAAAGGTATCTGTGTACTGAGAACAAAATAAATGGGGTCTTTCATTTGGAGAGGCACATCCTTGTTGCTTATTTTTAAATATAAAGAATCTGTGGCATAGAATTACGTTAGAGAGGAATATCTTATACTCTTTTGGTCACAGATTTTTGTCACTAAAATGCAGGGGCTCCATTTATGGACTTTATATGGGGTTTTTTTTTGTAGTGACAAGAAAATGTGGCAATTTCAATTTTTGACAAGAAGTGTTAATAGAACATGAACTGACATTAAAACTGTGTAAAAATATGCATCATAAACACAGCTGTGCTTGAACTAGTCCTGCTATGAAATACAGTTTTGTGCTGGCAGTATTATTATTACTGTAACTATTATGTCACATTACTATGTTATGTAGGACTAATCTCTCTTTCAGCACCTGTATTGTGAGTGAAAATAAATATATGAAACATACCATGCTTTGACTCAGATAATTATACTGAAGAAATTTTAAAAATAAGGAAGTTTGTGAAAAAGTAGTGAGGCTGGATTTGGGAAATACAGTTTAGAAAGAATACACTAGATCGTTGGAACTGACTCCACATACTGTACTAGACATAAACAGAGGATTTACCACTACAAGTTCAGTTCAACACTGTAAGAGTTCATGTTATATAGAACTCTGCAGGTATTAATCCATCATTCCAGATTTTTTACCATTGTTTTATTCAGTTCCTCTAAAAGGCTGATTGTACTGTGTAGTTTTATAGGCTGAGCTTTGGGAAGAGTCTGTTTACACAGAGTGGATGAGCCTCATTGACTCTGTATTCTTTCTCACTTCATGACGTCACAATTGGCGCTTCGATGACGTCACAACAGGCGAATGGGCGCGTATGAATACTCTGATCAGTTGATGCAGTAGATCATAATGATGATGAGCTGCTGCAGGTAGGTTGTGATTTCATTCCTCTTATTCTGACTCTTCTTATTTCTTCATCTTATTAATGTTGTTGTTGTTGTTGTTGTTGTTGTTGTTGTTGTTTATTATTATTATTGTTATTGTTATTATTATTGTTATCTTTAACCTAACAACACCGATCAGGTACTCTTCAATACAGTCTTTAGTTCTAATTTATTTGTCTTAAAAATGTCCAGAAAAAGAACTGACAGTCAAAAAATAACCCCAGTGAATCAGAGAGAACATTATAGAACAACGTGAATGAGATAACAATTGTAGTTTGGAGTGTTTATAGTAGTTATTGTAGTAATTATTCTTCTTCTTCTTCTTATTGTTATTATATAGTGGATATACAGTGGATTATTATAAAGGCTTTAGTTCTAATTTATTTGTCTTAAAAATGTCCAGAAAAAGAACTTACAATCAAAAAAAACCCGGGTGAACGAGTGAGAACATTCTAAAACAACGTGAATGACAGAAAACATAATAATAATAATAATAATGATATAATTCAGTGGATTTTCTTACATCTTTCTTCGATGTGCACTAGTGCACAAAAAGACGCAGGGCTCGATTTTTCCGTCGTGTTTTCGTTTTGTAAACTATTTTTCACGCAAGGTATTAAAAGCAGAGCGTTTGGATTCAGCTCACCACAAGGCGGCGCTGTAGATCATGAGAGGAGCGCAGCACCTCGTAGACACATTAAGGCCGAATGAAGGCGATAAAAACACTTTTAATCGGGATTAAATTCTCATTCTGCTACGATGAGATTATTCAGGACTTTCTTTTCTTCAGAGCTGAACTGTGAGAGACTCAGTATCGACCTGAAAGCTGTTTCAGTCACATAAACAGGCTGTTTTTCTGATTTTCAGCTCATTTATGGGAGATAATAAACAGTTTGGGCGCCTCTGATCCAATAAGAGACAATTCTGCACATTTGAACACACAAACGCTGTTTTTGAAACATTTTACACATTAAAAATATAAAACATGAGGCTGACACAGTTTATATTTAATGTTTATTTGTTCTGAATGTAAAACTCAGCAAATAATAGAAACTGCAGTAAAATTAGCAGAAAAATCTCATATTTCAGTGTGTTGACTGTAGAGGATGTGTTACTTACTTTCACTGAGAAAATTAACAACACATAGAATTACAGTTCAAACTTTCACACACAGCTAAAATGTCTGATTATAATATTGACAATTATGTTATAATAATTAATGTTTTGTCGTTTGATTGCATTAATGTAGCTCAGTAACAACAATATCAACAATGCAAAAATGTGTATAATTATTATAATTATCATTGTTATTAGTAGTACAGATATAAATAATAATAATAATAATAATGTTATTGTTACTGTTGCTCTTGTTGTTGATGTAACATTTTTTTTAACTGAAAACAATATTTGATTTCTAGAAATGTGAATAAATCATAAGACAATGCAGAGTCAGCGAGGAAGCAATGTCACTGGGGAAGAAACTGCTGGGAAGCCCCCACAGGAGCCCCCATCTCCACAGAAACTGCGCTGCTTCCAGGATATCCTGGACATCGTCTTCAGTCTGACTGATCAGTATGTTTCTTCTTTGGCTTTCAGTTTGATTCTCTGATAGTGAATTTGATTCTCTGTTAAAGATTCTTTAACACACTAATCGTGGAATAAATGTTTTGTAGGGAATGGAGGACTTTGAGCGAGGATGTGCCGCATGCAGTAAGTATCAAAACATAATGACTAACACATCTTTAAGAATGAGCTTTAGTCAGTTTTAGTTGGTGAGACGCTGAGAGAAATGAAAAATCCTGAAACATCACTGATTATTTACTGATGTGTTTCGTAAACAGGGAACAAAACTGCAGTTTGCATCACTCTGCACAAAGATCATCATCTCCGTCTCCAAATCAGCAGTGCAGAGTTACCTGCCTTCTCTTCTGCGTGTGGTTGGGATGGAAGCCGTTCTCATGGCAGAGGAAAAGCTGAGGAAGAAAGCTGAATATGCTTCCATCAATCCATCTGGCAGCAGCACTGCAGAAGAAAACTCAGACAAAAGGTGAGACCAAAAAGCCCAAGAAGTCAACTTCTCATCTTCACTCAGCCCCTTTACACTGACTGACCACTCAAGGCTTGATGGCTATCACTGATTTCTACAATTGTTCTCTAATCTGACTCTAAAATAAAAGAAGAATGACTAAATGAATAACCTGATAATCAGCTGTATTAGAGAAAAGTACTACTGTTTGAAAAAACTCCTGAATTTGACTACAGATCAATCAAACTTTACTCAAATTCATGGAACTGAGTAAATGTAGCTATTTACTGTCCAACTCTGCTGACAAACTCTATGACTTTTAGCTGTGGAAGATATAATTCCTTAGTGCCAAAGCATGTAGGCTAAAATTCAAAATCATAATGTGGAGTTTTATATTTTTCTGATTAACTTTGGTACCAGTTGTTTTGGAAAGCATATTAAAAACCACACGAATGTATTATGTCATGATATATATATTCATACCTGCACACAGCTACTGAAAAGAACTTATACATTTATACATACTCTTATAAAAGATGGTTCTTTAGTAGTTACAATTGTTCGTTATAGTACCTTGACCGCTCAAACAACCATTTGCATGCTTAAAGGGTTCATTGCATTGTGAAATGGCTTGACATCATTACAACAGAACAACCCAGTTTGATAATAAAAATATTTCAATACTTCAGTCAATCTGATGAGCTATTTCACAAAACAAAGAACTGTTTAAGCATGCAAAAGATTCTTTGAGATGTCAGGGTTCTTTAGACAACCACTGTGTTCACTAAAGAACCTTTGAAGAACCCTCTTTTGTAAGAGTGTGAACTGTTGTGTTACAAATGAAAAAGAACATGATGTTAACGACTGTTTTCGTCGTGTGTTTGTCTCATTATCTTAAACTAGATCTCCAGTGGATCCATCTGATCTTATATGCCACATTGTTGAGGATTTTGTCAGTGAGGTGAAAATGGCGATGGAAGAATCAATCTGCAAGGTCGCCTCCTGTAAAGAATCCTCATGGTCCAAGGACTGGAAGACAACGTGCAGTCTAGTGGCTAAAGAAATGCTGAAAATTCTGGAAGGTAAAATGAGACGTTCTCAACTTAAGGACACAACAGATCTGAGAGAGGCACAAGACGAACCTGAATCAGACACTGAAGCTCTGACGGGTAAGATAATCGTGGTGGTGCTTGATGTCCTGGAGGGAAACAGCTCTGAGAGAACTGATCATAAAACCAGTGATCTGCTGAGGGCCACTGCTGAAAAGCTCATCCAGACTGCCTCGACCTTAGAAGTAGAGGAACCCATGTTTGTGGACTACGAGAAGCAAAAAGTTCACCTGCCACCTGAGGAGCTCCAGACAAAGGCCACCAGGGCTGTAAGTCAGCTACTTCTCAGTAATACTGGGATTTGGGACATGAGCAGCAGCTCCCCTGAGATGCCCAGCAGCCTCGCCAGTGAAACAGATCTGGACTCAATGTTAGAGGCAATGGCTCGCTCAGGGTTCCCAACTGATTTGATGCGAAGTCATCTGGATGCCACGTCTAGGGACATTGTTAACACGATTCAAGGCAATATGGACACATTCTCATCAACTAGTCCCTCTATGAAAATCAGGAAATTTCTTCGTCCTCTAAGCAGCGACACAGCTAAGGACTCCATTTTTCACAGAATTAATGAGAAGCTGAAGATGTTCTTCAATGTGTTCAACCAATTTGTGAAGAAAAGAAGTACAGAGCTTCAACAAAACACTGTACCCTCATCAAATGCTTCACAGACCTCTCTAATAGATCATCTCACAGTCAGCTGCACAAATGATGTGATTGGTGGGATCACACGTCTTTATCATCAAGATGATTTAAGTTCTAATTCCCACAGATCTACAGGAGGTAAAACCTCACAACTGTCAATGGCATCCAAACTGAGAGTCCACAGAGTGACGCAGGAGCTAGAAAAAATGATCACTACTAGCAGATCTTCTTCCAAAAGGAGTTTGGAATGCACTGATTTAGAGGAGAGTAAAGACATCTCATCTCCTGAATCAGTGATTGTTGACAAAGAAGCTGGATCTTGTAGCTCTCCTTCACTACAACGTATTGAGAGTCTTTTCAATAGCGAGTTTCAGGAGAAGGCAACACAAGTTGTAAGTGATGCTCTCCTCAAAACATGTGCGAAAGTTTCAGTCACAGTGTCAGTTCACTCCAGCAAGGAAGAAAGCGATGGCGTCATATTAAAGGAGGTAGATATGCCTGAGAGCCAACCTGTCCAATCCTACTCATCATCAGTTCTTGTGGAATCAGCTGCATCAGACATTACAAACACCTTTTTGAATGGTTTACAGAAAATGTCCTCTGATCAGGTGGATCATGAAAGCATAACAGAACCAACTCCTTCACCAAAGACCTTCCGTTCTGCTGCTCGTAGACTCTATAAAAATGTGCAGTACAAGATTTTTGGATTTCTTTTGAGGCTCCAAGAATCACAGTCAGAAAAAGAGTCTCTCCTCACATCAACTGAGTTTGGAACCAACAATCAGAGACTGAAACCAGCAGAATCTTTGCACACAGATGACAGAAAAACACCTCCAAGAAACCAGGCTGATGTAGATTCTTGCACAGATGACATAATTTACAATGTCCTGGATTTGTACAAGAAAGAGGTACAGCTTGTTGAGTCCAGCTCATCTGAAGAGTGTAAAGTCATCAAGTCTGCAAGTCTCCGTTCAAGTGACCAGAATGATGAGGGAGTTTTAGAAAAGCAAAAAATCCATGAGTTTAGCAGCTCAGACGTCGTCCCAGTCTTCTACCAGCCTGAAGTAAACACGTCATCAGTCATGTCTGAAGGATTTCTAACTAAGGCCATTCAGGTGGTGAGTGACGTTCTGGTGAAAAGCACATCACAGCAGGTTTCATTTTGTGCATCAACATCATCTAAATCTTCCTCCAGAGATTTACACAGTGCTGCTGTAGATGTTGCAGGAATCGTCATTGATGCTTTGGATAAACTCGTTGAGTCGAGTGTGATTACTAGCAAAAGTGACTCGGATACTATAATTAGGTCACTTGTTGCACTTCCAGTTGAGCCATCTACAAAAGTGCTAAGTACATCTGATGTTTCAGCGAGAGGGTCTCGTTCAGCCCCCTTGAATTTGTTTGAAAGGGTGCGAAGTTATCTTCAGCCGCTTTTCATGACTTGTTTTGAGAGCCAGACAATTTGCCCAACACAGGGTGATTTGCAGCTCTCTACAGTCCGCAGTGCTTCTCACGTAGATGATCTCACTGTTTCATCCACAAACAGCATTATTACTGAGGTTGTCCATCTTTATGACTCAGATGCATCCCCTGAGTGTCAAGCCCAAAAAGGAGATGAAGACTCAGTGAAAATATATAACATATTTCAGTGTTTGGGAGACATTGCCAGATCTAGCAGATCCTCATCAAAGTCTAGTGCATCGGGCAGTGATCTCAGAGAGTGTAAGAACAGGCCTTTCCCTGAACTTGACTCTGATTTTAAAGACACTGCACTTGATTGTAGGTCTTCACACCGTTCTGTTGAGAGCCTTTTCAGTGCTCAGTTCCAGAGCAAAGCAACACAGACTGTTGGTGAAATACTTCTAAAAAGTGTGGAAAGACTTTCTACCTCAGGTTTCACCCAGTCATTCCAGTCCTCCTCCAGCTCAACTGCTATTCAGCCGTCTGTTCCAGCCTCTTCCTTATCCATTCAAGCCCAGTCGACAGCTTCAGATATTATCAGAAGCTTTTTGAAATACTTGCAGAAGTGTTGTCTGTCTGTCCCATCAGATAGTGCTTCTAGTTCATCTACACCAACTTCTAAGAGAAAGGAAAGTGTACCCTCTGCTTCTCGCAGCATATATAGAGGTGTGCAGAAGAAAGTTTTTGGATTTCTACTGGGGCTCCAGACGTCATTTTCAGAAAGAAGCAAGATTTCCCCACAAGATCAGCCTACAGGAGGAGTAGAGCTGGAATCTGAGAGGGTTTTATCAGTCAGATCACCTCCTCATATAATATCAGCAAGAATCCAGAATAATTTAGACTCTTGTACAGATGAGGTTATTGGCAAAGTTGTGGAGTTATACAAGAGTGAGCTACTTCTGCCAAGCTCCTCTGAAGTTCCTCTCCACAGCTCAAAATCACTTCCAGAACAGCCTTTCAGACTGATAACTGTTAAGCCTAAGAGCTTCCTGACCGATGCAGTTAATAATCTTTTAATGGGTGCTGCTAGACAGAGAATCTCTCACAAATCCATCAGTACTGAAGAAAATGAAAATACTTCAGAGAGAATTCAAGCCACACCAACCACCTCCCACCACAGCATGTCTAAAACTTCTAGAAAAACTCCAAGCTCGTCAGTATTTACTGTGTCAGAGAGAACTACTGACCCTGAGTACGACGTGATTGAGAAGTCTGATTCTGCTGCTGAAACTGTAGCAGTGCCCCAGCCTCAGTCTCTCCAACAGACGAACCAACTGCAACATCCGATTTCTGATGAAACCATACGATGTCATGCAGATAGACTAACCAACTTTGAGGTTCTCAGACATATAAAAGGGCCATCACGTGTTTGGAAACGTTCCTCAGACTCTGTTCTAGATGCATCTTGGGTGAGGAAGAATCTGCTGAGGGATCCAGTCCAAGTACCTTCATCGCTAGTCTGCGTTTTTGTAGATGAATCAGTTAAGACCTTACTCCTACACTTGCTAAGTCTGAACTCAGCAAGTACAAGGGCAGGTTCTAAAGGCCAGGACAGACATTCAGACAAGTCAGCTGGCTCACAATGTGCCGTCACTGATTCAGAAAGCCGTTTGACTAAGGCGCTCACAGACTCACAGAGCAGAATAGAGGATCCTCTGTTATTGCTCGTGGATTCTGAGCAAACTAAACCTGAAAGGAGTCAGGACGTCTCTCCATTGGATTTCAAGTCACCTGCTGTGTCACCCACAACCTCAAGCAGGGCTGGCAGTAAGATGGTGAAAGAGACGTTGGATAATCACAGCATTTCTAACAAGGATTATGAAACCTACTCTTCCAGCTCCAGCCCATTAAATGACCACCGTTCCTCGGATCCAAACCCTGTGGCTGTGAAAAAGAGCAGTCGAGGATTTCATTTCATTCTGTGTAAAAAAGCTCCCGTCTTCAGTCCTGGAGTAAAGGTAGTGGACTTTTTAATTATTAATAACTGGATGATCAGAAATCATACTAATCATATGAGTTGCTACATTATGAAGTATTGTGTTAAATATAAGACTGTGTGTTATTGTTGTTAATGTTGTTTTTTTCTGTTTTCTTTGTTAAATGTTTGATCATCTAGAAATCAAGTAAAGTTTGTCCTGCTGGCATGATGTCTGACCATCATCAGTCTACCTCGTCCTCTGGAAATCTTCAGAAGTGTAAGTACATGAAACAATACACACAGAGCCGTTAATTCACAGTGGACGTGCTCAGACCAGTGTTTCATAAGCTGAGCCTCACAGTGTTGCTCTTTTATTCTTCTATATGTAATGTAGAATATATTAGAATTTACTGGATGTTGACTGTTTTGTCATTTGCTGTTGTTCTGATTTCTCTTTTGCAGCTGAACAGAGAGAATCAGCCTTTAGGAAAACACGCAAACGTCTGTCCAGGATCTTCACGGCCATCCGCAAGGCACTGCCCAACCCCTTCCAGTGCATGACTCCACCATCTTAAGCACTTAGCACAGGAGTGCTCAATCCTGGTCCTGGAGATCTACCACCCTACAGAGTTTAGCTCCACCTTTAATCACACCTGATCCAGATAATGAAGACATTCAGGAGCACCTGAACATTAGAGGCAGGTGTGCTGGGTCTGAAATCTACAGGGTGGTAGATCTCCAGAACCACGATTGAGCACCCTTGATTAAGCATGTGTCTTAATAAATGCGTTGCAGCAAAGCCATGTGTGTTTTTTCATTTGACACATTCTTCTTCTTCTTCGTATCATTATTATTATTATTATTATTATTATTATTATTATTATTATTATTATTATTATTAGCTTGGGTGATACATAGACAGATGTCCCATGCTGAAAGCAGTCTATTTACACTGTCCAACAGGTTCTAGATGTTAAGTGGGAAATTATGTGGTACAAACTCCACAGTACTGTGCAATTATTCCAAATATCATGCACTCATATGATGTAGCTGTTTCTGCTGGGTCTTTACCTTTTACTCCAGAAAATATTTCTATTTCATGCTGTTATTTTACACCATATTTGATGTTTACATATATCAGGAGATCTAAGATCTCATGCTGGAATATAAACAGATGGTCATTCTGTGAAGTACACAGATGCTTAATCATTTAGAGCCTTAAAATCTAGTGGCAGAACTTTAAAATCTATCCTGAAAGACACAGACAGCCAGTGCAGTCCTTTCTAAATGGGAGTGATGTGATCTATCTGTTTTGTTTTTGTTAGAATCTGTGCTGCTGCATTTTGTACAAGTTATAGAAGATGTTTTGTTTTCTTAGGAAGCCCAGTAAGAAGAGCTTTACAGTAATCAACTCTGCTTGTACCAAGTATATAAGTTTCTCTGCATTGCTCTGAGATAAAAAAAAGGCTGAACTTCATCAATATTTCTTCTAAACACAATTTCTAATTTTCTTTTATTCACTTCTCATTTCTTTTGTATTTATATAGCTCAAACTGTAAATGCTTACCTACACAATAACACTTAACTCTCAAACCCAACATGAAAATAAACTGCACTAAATCACAAATACTACTATATGGCCAAAAGTTTGTGGACATCCTTCCTAATTCAGTTCAGGCATTTAAGCCAATCCCATTGCTAATGTGTACAAAATTAAGAAAAAGGCCGAGCAGCCTTCATAGACAAACACTGACAGTAGAAATGGTCATACTGATAAGTTTGGTGACTTTAAATGTGACGCTGTCATAGGATGTCACCTTTGCCACAAGTCTGTTAGTGATATTTCTGCACTGCTAGATCTGCCCTGGTCAACTATAATTGCTATTGTGAAATATTGTGAAAAGGAAGCATCTATGCGCAACAACAGCTCAGTCACAAAACAGTAAAGTGGTGTAAAGCATGCTACCACAGAACTCTGGAGCAGTGGACATGTGTTCTCTGGAGTGATGAATCATGCTTCACTACCTGGCAGTCTGATGGATGAATCTGGGTTTGGTGGATGTTGGGAAAAACGTTACCTACATGAATGCACACTGCCAACTGTAAAGTTTGGTGGAGGAGGGATTATGGTCTGGAGCTGTTTTTTCAGTTTTTAAGTCCCTCAGTTCCAGTGAAGGGTAATGTTAATGCTACAGCATACAAAAACATTTCAGAGAATTACATGCTTCTAACTTTGTGGCAACAGTTTTGGGAAGGCCCTTTACTGTTCCAGCATGATTGCCACATTCACAAATTGAGCTCCATAAACACATGGTTTGACATGTTATGTGTGAAGAATCTTCAATGGCCTGCACAGAGCCCTGACCTCAACCCCACTGAACACTTATGAGTGAACTGAAACATCAGTTGTGAGTCAGGCCTTGTTATCCCACATCAGTGCCTGACCTCACAAATGCTGTATTGACTGAATGAGCTCAAATTCCCACAAACACACTCCAAAATCTTGTGGAAAGCCTTCCTAGAAGAGTGGAAGCTGTTATACCCACAAAATAGGACCAACCACATATAATATCCTTTTGAAATTGAAAGTCCAACATCTCATATGGGTGTGATGGTAAGGTGTCCACATACTTTTGGCCATAAAGTGTGTATTGGACAATAATCAAAGCTCAAAAATGATAAGATAACTGATAAGACAATGATAAGACAAACTCCTGACTGAATGTATATTAATGGACTGATCACAACTGATTCCCATCTGAGCTGAAGTTCTACACATCTATAAAAGGCGTCTCTTCTGAAGTTGTTTTATTTGCAATGGTACAATACATAAGCAAGAAAGCACCTGTGGCCAAATAAAGACAGAACAAACATGAATGTGGTTCACTAAGCATTCACAATATCTGTGACCTTTTTTCCACTTTATTAGATTATGTAAAGTATTGCATTTTTCCTTTAGCATAAAGATACGCCAACCAGCCACTTGATTAAGTATACCTCTTTGTAATTACACTCACTTTTCATTTTATTAGCTCCATGTACCACATAACTGCACTTTGTAGTTGTACAATTACAGACTGTAGTCCATCTGTTTCTCTGCATACTTTGTTAGTCCACTTTGATCCTGTTCTTTAACAGTTAGAACCCCCCACAGTACCACCATAGAGCAGGTATTATTTGGGTGGTGGATCATTCCCAGCACTGCAGTGACACTAATGTGGTTGTGGTGCGTTAGTGTGGCACCTCCTGATTTTGGTATGTGACAATTATCCTCAGACCAACGTTTTCCAGTGTCGTCCTTAGGTTAATGTTTCTCTCGTCCGATCAAAGACGGTATAATGTGTGACATCATCATGTGCGCTCCTGTATTTTTAATTTTTTTCATCTGCCGTGCTCCTCTGCCTGCATTGTGCTGCTCATCTGTTCGTTTTTTGAAAGAGATTCTCCATCAACAGCCATGTAAGTTATACATCTTTCTTCGTATTGTTGGTTTTGCTGATTTTTAATCAGACATAGATTCATGTTTGCAATTTAGAAGCAGTGCTTTACTTTAGAAGCTTCAGTGATTAGCAGAGAGTTAGGTGGCCAACATAGCTAATTATATTAGCAGTTAGCTTGGGTTACCTAACAGCTACTTAAGGTTCATGGAAGCAGCTGCCTTTTACACTCTGTTTGTTCACTCTCCTGTTCACTTTAGTCAAATCTTGCTGTTTTTCTCATGCCAAGTAAAACCTAATCTAGATGGTGAGGGTAACAAACAGATAGCTGTCCTGTTAAAATTTCTTATCTAGCTGACTAGTTATGTCAGTGTAGCCAAAATGAGGGTCATACACTGTCACTCACTCATCTAGTTAGATTACTATGTATGTAAAAACGTTTTAAACACTGATTAAGTTCAGTGAATCATTTGTAGCTTTAGGTTGTAGGTTGATTTAGGAGCTTTCTGTCATGACCTCAGGCTGTCGTTATGTAGGCTAAATCACCCTGAGGATAACATTGCTGTGGAAAACAATGATGACCCCAGGCTTTTGTGATTTTGTGATACATGTCAACCATAGGCTAACGTAACTGAGCATTATAATGATGATCTCAGGCTTTTACAGTATATATCATATACATATATATATATATATATATATATATATATATATATATGGACGTATGGACTTTGGAGTTGCACTTCAAAGATGTTGTCACTTTTCAATGCAAGGAGCCGTTGGTCAAAGAATCAAGTCCCAGATGTTGGCACTCATCCAGGTAAGAGGAAAAAATTGTTATGTAAAACATCTGAATTTGGATACCCAGATTTGGATATCTGCCAGTACTGGAGATTATTATTATTACTATCATTATAATTATTATTTGTTGTTGGCATTATGTGTAAAGTTATATGAGGCTATAGTGAACCACATAAAACTTGTTATTAGCAAATATACCTTTAGATGTACTCCAAAGCAACTTATTTGAACTGTAGCTTCAAATTAACCTATGGAGTTTTTTCACCAACAGACAGAATAAATTGTACCCACACTGCACTGCTACATTTACAGCTATAACATTACTACTAACTTCACACTCACCAGCAAACATGCTGTCCAACTCGCTAGCTAGTGGTTTTTCTTGGGCTTGCTTGCTCTCTCTCTCGCTGTCTCTCACTCGCACACACACTGTCTCTCAACCTCACACTCGCTAACATTACACAGACAAGCTATGCACTGAGTTATAAATGAGTATGTTACTTGTTATAGCACATTTTACTTTAAAAAACATCTTGATGGTCCATTTTCTTATGAGGCAGGCAACTCCTGTCAAAACTCGTGTTGGATCACCCCCTCCCCCCAACTCCTGCCCCCCCCCCCAACTTTATTGAGTAAAAAATGTGCATATACTGTATGTTTTGGTCTCAGATGTGATGCTGACAGTGCAAAATGTGGCTGAATACTTGGTCTGTTACACTGCATAGTTTTAATACAGAGGGTGTTGGGTTTGCGCTGGTGTCATCAGGCTATGAATTTTGATCAGGTTTTACATTTTGATAGGATCCATCTGCCTCTGTGGAGAAAAGGAGAGAAGTGGTCCTGAGATGCCTGATCAAATGCATGGTAGAGAGACAAGAAGAACTCATCAGTGACCACCACATATGTGTTTTGTTTAAAGCTACTTTTCTGTCTATATGTATGTATTGAAACTGTGATAATATAGGGATGATTACCATTGCTCTCTAAACATATTTGACTTAGATTAGGGATGAACAGTCATCAGGATATTACATCAGTAACATTCATCATCGTAAATTAAGATTGGCCAACACAGCAGGGATATTTAAAGATGCTGTATGCCAATGCTGTCGTACTTCCTGAAGGTCCATATCTGTCACAGAGCATGTGAGTGGAGTGGATTGATGAGAATTTCCACTACTCTCTTACAATTGCTTCTGGCTGGTCTGCTGCATATTGCTCTGTGCTCAACAGAGATTTCACCCCACTCAACGAAAATTGTTTACTTCTTGTTTAAAAAAAAAAACATTCACTGCTTGTTTCCCCTGCTTCTCTGTCTGTCCTCTTTGTGCGCAGCTGGTGTGTCTGTTTGACTGACACATACATGCAGAGCTGAGAGGCCACAGTGGATAGAAAGAAGCACAAAATCCAGCAATGTGGTTAACCTTGTGTTAGAGTTAACCTTAAACACCACTTTTAGTGTGAGTGGTACCAGAGTGAATCTGGAGTGGGATGGAGCGGGAGATAAGGCGCTGCTCTAACTTCATGAAAAATTTGGTCCTCGCTCCATACAAAATCCCTCTGCTCCACTCTGCTCACATGTTCTGATCAGAGTATCTGTCCAGTATCCGTCACCTATAGCAACAAAGGTAAAATTTTGACTTTGTGTCTGATCTATCTTTTAACCTGTTGATGTGTTTATCATTTTACCTGTCTCTCTGACCAAAACTCTTTATTGTTCTTTGTCTCCACCAATAGAGTTGTGATGAAACCAATGTGCACGCCGAACTCAGCAGTTGCCTGATGAAAATGTATATGTGCCATCGGCCTGATGCCATTGGCATCATCATCCAGTGATAAGAGGTCTGACCAACCTATCAAAAGCATGATGCCTGCTCTTTGGACTTGCCTATGCCCTGGACATATCAGAGACTTTTTGTTGGAATGATACTCCAAGTTATGTGACAGAATTACAGTTAACGTGTTCTTTTTGTGTTCATGCTAATGTGCTTCAAATGAAAATGGACTTTGGACTGTGTTCTGTACCAATCATTACCTCATGAGGTAAATAGACAACAGTATTGTGTGCACAAATCAGAAGTTCTTCAAAAATAATGTTTGTTCAAAGTAGGGCTGAAAAAATATAGTCAAAAAGCCTTATTTGATGCGATTATTTTGACAGATACTGCAATTTTGTGCCTAATTGTTAATTCCTACTTAAAAATCCACATACACTAGACTCATTATTTGACAATTTTTGATGATTTTTTTTTATTGATGATTTTTCTTAACATTTATGGCCACAAATATGGTCTGTTTTCCAGTCTTTGTTAGAAGTGAAACCATTTGCTAAACATTAAACAAATATTATAATGTTAAATCTGTATTCCATCTTGTTTTTCTTAATTTGGAATAGTGATTATTTTTGACAGGTCTGTCTAATTATGTACAGCCAATCAAAAGGTAATGGTTGTGATATAGAAATTATTACAAGAATTATTATAGAGAAATGTATGCAGCATCATTTGTTTACCAGATGTTGTAGCCTGGATTCAATTTAATGGAGTTTATACACATGATCAGTTTAATACAACTAAGAACATTAAGTTACTCAACATTGTACATAGGTTGCTACAAGTAACCTGTTCTCATTTTAATTAAATTACCTTTACCAAGAAAACTACGTTTGTCTAAGTAATATGAGTAGTGTTAGTTGACTCAGCTTGACTTTCCTGTAAGTAAGTAATGTTATTGAGTTCATGCTGCTAAAAAGCCTTGAAGTTGACTTAACGCAAAAGGTCCAATGCAACCACTTACCTCACTTTTTATATTAGATAAAGGTGTATATAAAGTGTATATTTTCACTCACAATACAGGTTTTGAAAGACGGATTAACAATGTCCTACACAATAGTACTAGAAATGTGACAATAATGCGACATAATAGTTACAGTAATAATAATATAATACTGCCAGCACAAAACCGTATTTCATAGCAGGACTAGTTCAAGCACAGTTTTGTTTATGATGGATATTTTTACAGAGCTTTAATGTCAGTTTATGTTCTGTTAACACTTAGCGGAGCCTAATTTTAGCCACACCCCTGCATTTTAGTGACAAAGTTGTTCTTCTCTAACGTAATTTTATGCCACAGATTCTTTATATTTAAAAATAAGAAACAAGGATGTGCCTCTCCAAATGAAAGACCCCATTTATTTTGTTCTCAGTACACAGATACCTTTCAAAGGACAAAATGTTATTCATTTAAACCAAAGGACATAAGATATAAACTTACAATTTCCACAATGTGGTAGGTCCTACTTTAAACATCAAGCTAGAAAAGTATAATATTACATAAAATGTACAATCGATTAGTTGTTTCTTAAAAAAAGGGAAAAAGCCCACACTAACAAGAATTAGTTAAGGGAGGGGCTCAAGTGTAAGTGGCTGCCTGCGGGGGATTAAGAATTAAAAGCTGTACCACGTCTTAAGTGTCACTTTAACAAACACACTCATCTAGTCACACAAAGTGCAACAAATAAGAAAGGAAAAAAATCTAAATCCCAGTGCAGTGATGAGTCATCTAAGCTGCAACCCAATTGCTGCAAAGCCATAGACCACCTGGCCCAATCTGAACGAAGAAGAAGAAACAAAAGAAACATTAAACGAAAAAATCCAACAAGTAAAAATAAAATTATACACAGTTTATGTACAACCTCAAGATGCGACACGACACTTAAGGCCTTAAAACCTGTGTTGAACAAAAGGCTAACAAACAAAGATACAAACCAAGAAAATCAGGCAAAACAGCAGGACGACTTGAAATCCTGCCTTTAGACAAAAGGAAAATTATTATAGAACCTGCAAAAATATATGTTATGAAAAAATGAAAAGACTTATGTTTAATAATTATCCTTATGATGGGGGTACCCTTACTTAGTTGGACACAGCAACTCAAGAACCCTTCTTCAGTGGTATACAGCATAACAGTGAAGGCCTTCACCACAAAATAGCCAACCAATCTGGAGTCAATTATGGGCCCACAGGAGCACCTAAAGAAATAAAACCTCAGTGCTCCACATTCAGGTAGTGTCTTTAAATGAGTTAGTATAAAGCAGCTCTAAAGAGTCGTTTTAGATTGAGTCCCATCACCCCTAAAAATAAGAGTAAAAAGTCGTTTTGTATTTTTAAAATGGAAGTGTGTCTCTGATAAGCAAATGTTATGACCTACTTTCTCTCTCCTATTCTTCCCTGCCCTGCTTTCCCTGAAGACATGCAGTAGCGGCACTAGAGCCAGTTACAGTGTGACTGTGTGGTGTGGTGGCTCCAGTCAGTAGCGCAGACGAGGATTTCTTATCATTCAGCACCAACACATTACACTCATTAGCAGCAGTGCTTGTTTTTGCTGCACTGAATCTCAGATGACTCTTTATGTTGTTATTATTAGCTATCTGATGTTTTTTTTATCTAGCTAGCTAATGTTGCAGGTTGTCAATCAACGACTGTCAACTGTTTGAATTCCAGTGAAAGAAGCTCACTGTTGTGTCATTGGTAGGCCAATGTGTTGATATTAAAGCCAAGGTGCTAGACGTGTACTGTCTGTATGCATATCAGCTAATTTATGATATAGAATGAGAAAAGATATGATCAGAAAAAATGGGGGTCCTTGTCTCATTAACCTCTGATCCTAGATTCGCCCCCGGGCTAAACTAACAAATTCCCTTATGTTTAAAGCAACTTCATGGGGATGATAAATTCGTAAAAGGCACTACTAAAACTAAAATATATTCAAAACACCACCTACCTCCTGTAGCATAAGATTAGGGCCTACCCAGTAAAGAGGAAAGCAGTAATATTACACTGCCCAATGACTGCAAGAGATCTGACCATCCATTGAACTAAAATCACAACTAAGATATTGTCCTACCTTAAGTTGTCCACAGCACCAACAACAATGTACCAGAGAGGCAATGGAAAGAGCGAATATTCTGCCTGCCATAATAAAACCCCCTGAAGGAGTACTGCACCCCTCATAATAAAATGCTTCCAAATGCTTCGCCCTGCCACAAATCATTTGTTTTAATAAGATAAACATTATTAAGGAAACAGTTAAAAGTCTGAAATGTTCAACTCTGACAGTGAACCAGTTCAGTAGAATGATCCACACACTACACAGTCAGTTTGCTTGTAATGTGAAATAATTAAAGATTTTGGCCTCCATTTTGATTAACAGTGTCATGTGTGATGATGGTGGTCCATTAGAGAACATAATCAGCAAGATCCAGATCAGTGTTTCCCAGCCTTGCTCCTGGAGATCCCCTGCTCTGCTCCTGGAGACCCTCTGCTTCGCACTTGGCGAACATAGGCAGGTGCCTAGGGACCCCTTGAGCCAAGGACCCCATAAAAACACAAATTAGATATGTTATACGTGTTTAGGTTAAATAACCTACTCTGAAAATTATATACTTTTTAAAAGTAGCTGTTATTTGTGATTGTAGTGGTAATTTTAGTAGCGTCAGTGCAGCGCCATCCCACAGTCGAGGTTATAATGGACCACTGCATGTTGTTGTGTGATGACACAGCTGCATAAAGACAGACTGATATGAACAAAGCCAATAAGAGCTAATCTACAGTGTGGAGGGGACAGTCTTTAATGCTGAGGGGGGAAAATAAACTACAAGAGAAGAGGAACAAGTTTGTCGCTTCACTCCCAAATTTAACTTCATTTTTTAATGTACACTGTTAGAAATAAAGGTTCTGTGCAGGTACATTTATCGTTCATCAAGATACAAACAATGTAAAAGTACCTTCAAAGGCATAACAGTGGTTTTACGGTCCAATTGTGAACCTTAAATAAGTTTTTCCCTGGTGAAAAGTTTGTATTTGTACCTTTTCATAACCTAATGTTTAAAAACAGAGTGTGTGTGTGTGTGCGCAGGCCAAGGCTCCTACACAGTGGTCAAGAGTCTGTATCATAGTTACAATTTATGTTCAAGAAGGGACTGAGCAGTGTTTCACAGGCATGGTTGAAACATGTAGCACTGAAGGACAAAGCCCAAGCATGTACAGAGAGGCCTTGCATGTACCCACAGAGGCCTGGACACAGAGAGAGAACAAACACAGCGCAGTGTAATTAACTATGCAATCAAATCAACCATTAATGTGGTCACAACTGATGTGTTTCTCTTCTCAAAGACATTCTTAATAGTGTGTAGTACAAACAGGATCTCAACTGTTCCCCGGATGCTGCAAATAGGGCTGCCCACCGCTCTGGGCAAATGTGCTCACTGCCCCTAGTGTTTTCACTAGTGTGTATGTGGTGTTTCACTGCATGAATGGTTTAAATGCGGAGGTAACATTTCCCACTAGTGGGACTAATAAGGGTTACTTACTAATCTACTTCGCACCAAATTATCTCACTATATAAACAGAAAATTGAGCTTGTTTTAAGCATTATTTCTTAAAGCCAACAACATTATCTGACATTATTGTGAGATAATTTCATCTAATAAAATTACTGCACAGAATATGGCTTGAACTAATGTTCAATCACTGCCAGGCACTCTGGTGAGACGTGCTGGAAGAAGTGAATTTCTTTTCTTGACTCAAGATGTTGATGTGACTTTGAGGAAGATCAGGGTGATGTTGGGCCAAAATACAGTCAGTGAGATTTTTTATGTTTTACTATTTCTTATTCTTTCTCTAACATTTATGTCTGCACTCTTAAAAAAACAGTTCTTCAAGGGCTCTTTAGTAAATACAGTGGTTCTTTATATCACCTACGTATTAATCTCCAACAGCCTAGATTATTGTAATGGCCTCCTTACTGGTCTTTTCTAAAAATCGGTCAGGCAGCTGCAGCTCATTCAGAATGCTGCTGTCAGAGTGCTAACAAAGACAAAGAGATATGACCTCATCACTGCAGTACTCAGAATAGATAAAAAAAATGCTTTTTGTTTATAAATCATTACATGGACAAGGTCCTACTTACATCACTGATATGCTGGTAAAATATAGGCCTAAAAGAAACAGTGGAGATCAGTGGAGTCTGACCACCTGACAGTACCTAGAACCAGAATTGAACATGGTGAGGAAGCATTCAGCCATTAGGCTGCTGTCAGTTGGAATAAACTTCCTGAAGATGTGAGATGAGCTCAGACTGTAAGAGTTTTTAAAAATAGACTGAAACATATCTGTTCAACTGTCCAGGCTTAAAACGGTCCTATTTGAGCAGGATTTCATCTCAGTTTAAACACTGTTAGCATTTCTGGACACTCTCCTCTGTAACGGCACTTTATTAACCTAATTGTTACAATGTTAATTAGATTTTTAAAAATCACAGTTTAATTTCTAATTTGATTTTTATTTAATAATTTTCACTTTTATATCTATAGTTTTAAACATCTTTTACTCATGTTTTTAATTTCTATTCTCTTCTACTTTACTTTTTAAATGACTGTATTTTCTCATTTGTAAAGCACTTTGAATGACAGCAGTGTATGAAAGGTGCTTTATAAATAAACTTTCCTGGCCTATATAGAATAACGAACACATAAACATAGTGAAATGGTTCAGATTGATGGAGCGCATGTCATATATGGGTCTATATAGAAACGTTTTGAAAATGGTTCTATATTGCAACAAAATGAGTTTTTCCATTGTTTGAAATTGTAACAATAGAAGAACCTTTTTGGTGCTATATAGAACCATTGTTCTGACATTGCTGTGTCTAATCCACTCATTCCAGACAGTGTAAATGATTATTGAACCACATTCATGTTTTTCTGTCTTTATTTAGCCACATGTCCCCTCTTGCTTATACATTGTGCCATTGCAAATAAAGCAACTTCAAAAGAGACGCCTTTTTATAGATGGCCTGAAGCAAGAAAAGTTCTATACAACTATAGATTATTATTAGTAGTAGTAGTAATGTCAGTAGTGGTAGTATTAGTATTATTAAGATAAATAAAAACCTTGTGAAATTGGCTATTTGGCATTTTAAGAGGTTAAGATAAAAAGGAAAATTGAAACACCTCCAAGTACTGATATATGTAAACATCAAATATGGTGTAAAATAACAGCATGAAATACAAAGATTTTCTGGAGTAAAAGGTAAAGACCCAGCAGAAACAGCTACATCATATGAGTGTATGACATTTGGAATAATTGCACAGTACTGTGGAGTTTGCACCATGTAATTTCCCACTTAACATCTAGAACCTGTTGGACAGTGTAAATAGACTGATTTCAACATGGGACATCTGTCTATGTATTACCCAAACTAATAATAATAATAATAATAAGAAGAAGAAGAAGAAGAAGAAGAAGAATGTGTCAAATGAAAAAACACACATGGCTTTGCTGCAACGCATTTATTAAGACACATGCTTAATCAAGGGTGCTCAATTGTGGTTCTGGAGATCTATCACCCTGTAGATTTCAGACCCAGCACACCTGCCTCTAATGTTCAGGTGCTCCTGAATGTCTTCATTATCTGGATCAGGTGTGATTAAAGGTGGAGCTAAACTCTGTAGGGTGGTAGATCTCCAGGACCAGGATTGAGCACTCCTGTGCTAAGTGCTTAAGATGGTGGAGTCATGCACTGGAAGGGGTTGGGCAGTGCTTTGCGGATGGCTGTGAAGATCCTGGACAGACGTTTGCGTGTTTTCCTAAAGGCTGATTCTCTCTGTTCAGCTGCAAAAGAGAAATCAGAACAACAGCAAATGACAAAACAGTCAACATCCAGTTAATTCTATTATATTCTACATTACGTATAGAAGAATAAAAGAGCAACACTGTGAGGCTCAGCTTATGAAACACTGGTCTGAGCACGTCCACTGTGAATTAACGGCTCTGTGTGTATTGTTTCATGTACTTACACTTCTGAAGATTTCCAGAGGACGAGGTAGACTGATGATGGTCAGACATCATGCCAGCAGGACAAACTTTACTTGATTTCTAGATGATCAAACATTTAACAAAGAAAACAGAAAAAAACAACATTAACAACAATAACACACAGTCTTATATTTAACACAATACTTCATAATGTAGCAACTCATATGATTAGTATGATTTCTGATCATCCAGTTATTAATAATTAAAAAGTCCACTACCTTTACTCCAGGACTGAAGACGGGAGCTTTTTTACACAGAATGAAATGAAATCCTCGACTGCTCTTTTTCACAGCCACAGGGTTTGGATCCGAGGAACGGTGGTCATTTAATGGGCTGGAGCTGGAAGAGTAGGTTTCATAATCCTTGCTAGAAATTATGTGGTTATCCAATGTCTCTTTCGCCATCGTACTGCCAGCCCTGCTTGAGGTTGTGGGTGACACAGCAGGTGACTTGAAATCCAACGGAGAGACGTCCTGACTCCTTTCAGGTTTAGTTTGCTCAGAATCCACGAGCAATAACAGAGGATCCTCTATTCTGCTCTGTGAGTCTGTGAGCGCCTTAGTCAAACGGCTTTCTGCACCAGTGATGGCACATTGTGAGCCAGCTGACTTGTCTGAATGTCTGTCCTGGCCTTTAGAACCTGCCCTTGTACTTGCTGAGTTCAGACTTAGCAAGTGTAGGAGTAAGGTCTTAACTGATTCATCTACAAAAACGCAGACTAGCGATGAAGGTACTTGGACTGGATCCCTCAGCAGATTCTTCCTCACCCAAGATGCATCTAGAACAGAGTCTGAGGAACGTTTCCAAACACGTGATGGCCCTTTTATATGTCTGAGAACCTCAAAGTTGGTTAGTCTATCTGCATGACATCGTATGGTTTCATCAGAAATCGGATGTTGCAGTTGGTTCGTCTGTTGGAGAGACTGAGGCTGGGGCACTGCTACAGTTTCAGCAGCAGAATCAGACTTCTCAATCACGTCGTACTCAGGGTCAGTGGTTCGCTCTGACACAGTAAATGCTGACGAGCTTGGAGTTTTTCTAGAAGTTTTAGACATGCTGTGGTGGGAGGTGGTTGGTGTGGCTTGACTTCTCTCTGAAGTCTTTTCATTTTCTTCAGTACTGATGGATTTGTGAGAGATTCTCTGTCTAGCAGCACCCATTAAAAGATTATTAACTGCATCGGTCAGGAAGCTCTTAGGCTTAACAGTTATCAGTCTGAAAGGCTGTTCTGGAAGTGATTTTGAGCTGTGGAGAGGAACTTCAGAGGAGCTTGGCAGAAGTAGCTCACTCTTGTATAACTCCACAACTTTGCCAATAACCTCATCTGTACAAGAGTCTAAATTATTCTGGATTCTTGCTGATATTATATGAGGAGGTGATCTGACTGATAAAACCCTCTCAGATTCCAGCTCTACTCCTCCTGTAGGCTGATCTTGTGGGGAAATCTTGCTTCTTTCTGAAAATGACGTCTGGAGCCCCAGTAGAAATCCAAAAACTTTCTTCTGCACACCTCTATATATGCTGCGAGAAGCAGAGGGTACACTTTCCTTTCTCTTAGAAGTTGGTGTAGATGAACTAGAAGCACTATCTGATGGGACAGACAGACAACACTTCTGCAAGTATTTCAAAAAGCTTCTGATAATATCTGAAGCTGTCGACTGGGCTTGAATGGATAAGGAAGAGGCTGCAACAGACGGCTGAATAGCAGTTGAGCTGGAGGAGGACTGGAATGACTGGGTGAAACCTGAGGTAGAAAGTCTTTCCACACTTTTTAGAAGTATTTCACCAACAGTCTGTGTTGCTTTGCTCTGGAACTGAGCACTGAAAAGGCTCTCAACAGAACGGTGTGAAGACCTACAATCAAGTGCAGTGTCTTTAAAATCAGAGTCAAGTTCAGGGGAAGGCCTGTTCTTACACTCTCTGAGATCACTGCCCGATGCACTAGACTTTGATGAGGATCTGCTAGATCTGGCAATGTCTCCCAAACACTGAAATATGTCATATATTTTCACTGAGTCTTCATCTCCTTTTTGGGCTTGACACTCAGGGGATGCATCTGAGTCATAAAGATGGACAACCTCAGTAATAATGCTGTTTGTGGATGTAACAGTGAGATCATCTATGTGAGAAGCACTGCGGACTGTAGAGAGCTGCAAATCACCCTGTGTTGGGCAAATTGTCTGGCTCTCAAAACAAGTCATGAAAAGCGCCTGAAGATAACTTCGCACCCTTTCAAACAAATTCAAGGGGGCTGAACGAGACCCTCTCGCCGAAACATCAGATGTACTTAGCACTTTTGTAGATGGCTCAACTGGAAGTGCAACAAGTGACCTAATTATAGTATCCGAGTCACTTTTGCTAGTAATCACACTCGACTCAACGAGTTTATCCAAAGCATCAATGACGATTCCTGCAACATCTACAGCAGCACTGTGTAAATCTCTGGAGGAAGATTTAGATGATGTTGATGCACAAAATGAAACCTGCTGTGATGCGCTTTTCACCAGAACGTCACTCACCACCTGAATGGCCTTAGTTAGAAATCCTTCAGACGTGACTGATGACGTGTTTACTTCAGGCTGGTAGAAGACTGGGACGACGTCTGAGCTGCTAAACTCATGGATTTTTTGCTTTTCTAAAACTCCCTCATCATTCTGGTCACTTGAACGGAGACTTGCAGACTTGATGACTTTACACTCTTCAGATGAGCTGGACTCAACAAGCTGTACCTCTTTCTTGTACAAATCCAGGACATTGTAAATTATGTCATCTGTGCAAGAATCTACATCAGCCTGGTTTCTTGGAGGTGTTTTTCTGTCATCTGTGTGCAAAGATTCTGCTGGTTTCAGTCTCTGATTGTTGGTTCCAAACTCAGTTGATGTGAGGAGAGACTCTTTTTCTGACTGTGATTCTTGGAGCCTCAAAAGAAATCCAAAAATCTTGTACTGCACATTTTTATAGAGTCTACGAGCAGCAGAACGGAAGGTCTTTGGTGAAGGAGTTGGTTCTGTTATGCTTTCATGATCCACCTGATCAGAGGACATTTTCTGTAAACCATTCAAAAAGGTGTTTGTAATGTCTGATGCAGCTGATTCCACAAGAACTGATGATGAGTAGGATTGGACAGGTTGGCTCTCAGGCATATCTACCTCCTTTAATATGACGCCATCGCTTTCTTCCTTGCTGGAGTGAACTGACACTGTGACTGAAACTTTTGCACATGTTTTGAGGAGAGCATCACTTACAACTTGTGTTGCCTTCTCCTGAAACTCGCTATTGAAAAGACTCTCAATACGTTGTAGTGAAGGAGAGCTACAAGATCCAGCTTCTTTGTCAACAATCACTGATTCAGGAGATGAGATGTCTTTACTCTCCTCTAAATCAGTGCATTCCAAACTCCTTTTGGAAGAAGATCTGCTAGTAGTGATCATTTTTTCTAGCTCCTGCGTCACTCTGTGGACTCTCAGTTTGGATGCCATTGACAGTTGTGAGGTTTTACCTCCTGTAGATCTGTGGGAATTAGAACTTAAATCATCTTGATGATAAAGACGTGTGATCCCACCAATCACATCATTTGTGCAGCTGACTGTGAGATGATCTATTAGAGAGGTCTGTGAAGCATTTGATGAGGGTACAGTGTTTTGTTGAAGCTCTGTACTTCTTTTCTTCACAAATTGGTTGAACACATTGAAGAACATCATCAGCTTCTCATTAATTCTGTGAAAAATAGAGTCCTTAGCTGTGTCGCTGCTTAGAGGACGAAGAAATTTCCTGATTTTCATAGAGGGACTAGTTGATGAGAATGTGTCTATATTGCCTTGAATCGTGTTAACAATGTCCCTAGACGTGGCATCCAGATGACTTCGCATCAAATCAGTTGGGAACCCTGAGCGAGCCATTGCCTCTAACATTGAGTCCAGATCTGTTTCACTGGCGAGGCTGCTGGGCATCTCAGGGGAGCTGCTGCTCATGTCCCAAATCCCAGTATTACTGAGAAGTAGCTGACTTACAGCCCTGGTGGCCTTTGTCTGGAGCTCCTCAGGTGGCAGGTGAACTTTTTGCTTCTCGTAGTCCACAAACATGGGTTCCTCTACTTCTAAGGTCGAGGCAGTCTGGATGAGCTTTTCAGCAGTGGCCCTCAGCAGATCACTGGTTTTGTGATCAGTTCTCTCAGAGCTGTTTCCCTCCAGGACATCAAGCACCACCACGATTATCTTACCCGTCAGAGCTTCAGTGTCTGATTCAGGTTCGTCTTGTGCCTCTCTCAGATCTGTTGTGTCCTTAAGTTGAGAACGTCTCATTTTACCTTCCAGAATTTTCAGCATTTCTTTAGCCACTAGACTGCACGTTGTCTTCCAGTCCTTGGACCATGAGGATTCTTTACAGGAGGCGACCTTGCAGATTGATTCTTCCATCGCCATTTTCACCTCACTGACAAAATCCTCAACAATGTGGCATATAAGATCAGATGGATCCACTGGAGATCTAGTTTAAGATAATGAGACAAACACACGACGAAAACAGTCGTTAACATCATGTTCTTTTTCATTCGTAACACAACAGTTGATGTCTTTTACATTTTGGTAGCTGCTTCTTATTGGGCTGTTAAAGAGAAATGAGACAAGTGGCACAGATTATAGTTCACACTCTTACAAAAGAGGGTTCTTCAAAGGTTCTTTAGTGAACACAGTGGTTGTCTAAAGAACCCTGACATCTCAAAGAATCTTTTGCATGCTTAAACAGTTCTTTGTTTTGTGAAATAGCTCATCAGATTGACTGAAGTATTGAAATATTTTTATTATCAAACTGGGTTGTTCTGTTGTAATGATGTCAAGCCATTTCACAATGCAATGAACCCTTTAAGCATGCAAATGGTTGTTTGAGTGGTCAAGGTACTATCAAACAACTGTAACTACTAAAGAACCACTAAAGAACCATCTTTTATAAGAGTATGTATAAATTTATAAGTTCTTTTCAGTAGCTGTGTTCAGGTATGAATATATAACATGACATAATACATTCGTGTGGTTTTTAATATGCTTTCCAAAACAACTGGTACCAAAGTTAATCAGAAAAATATAAAACTCCACATTGTGATTTTGAATTTTAGCCTAAATGCTTTGGCACTAAGGAATTATATCTTCCACAGCTTTTTTTCTAATACAGCTGATTATCAGGTTATTCATTTAGTCATTCTTTTGTTTTAGAGTCAGATTAGAGAACAATTGTAGAAATCAGTGATAGCCATCAAGCCTTGAGTGGTCAGTCAGTGTAAAGGGGCTGAGTGAAGATGAGAAGTTGACTTCTTGGGCTTTTTGGTCTCACCTTTTGTCTGAGTTTTCTTCTGCAGTGCTGCTGCCAGATGGATTGATGGAAGCATATTCAGCTTTCTTCCTCAGCTTTTCTTCTGCCATGAGAACGGCTTCCATCCCAACCACACGCAGAAGAGAAGGCAGGTAACTCTGCACTGCTGATTTGGAGACGGAGATGATGATCTTTGTGCAGAGTGATGCAAACTGCAGTTTTGTTCCCTGTTTACGAAACACATCAGTAAATAATCAGTGATGTTTCAGGATTTTTCATTTCTCTCAGCGTCTCACCAACTAAAACTGACTAAAGCTCATTCTTAAAGATGTGTTAGTCATTATGTTTTGATACTTACTGCATGCGGCACATCCTCGCTCAAAGTCCTCCATTCCCTACAAAACATTTATTCCACGATTAGTGTGTTAAAGAATCTTTAACAGAGAATCAAATTCACTATCAGAGAATCAAACTGAAAGCCAAAGAAGAAACATACTGATCAGTCAGACTGAAGACGATGTCCAGGATATCCTGGAAGCAGCGCAGTTTCTGTGGAGATGGGGGCTCCTGTGGGGGCTTCCCAGCAGTTTCTTCCCCAGTGACGTTGCTTCCTCGCTGACTCTGCATTGTCTTATGATTTATTCACATTTCTAGGAATCAAATATTGTTTTCAGTTAAAAAAATGTCACATCAACAACAAGAACAACAGTAACAATAACATTATTATGATTATGATTATTATTATTATTATTATTATTATTATTATTATTATTATTATTATTTATATCTGTACTACTAATAATGATAATTATAATAATTATATACATTTTTGAATTATTATAACATAATTGTCAATATTATAATCAGACATTTTAGCTGTGTGTGAAAGTTTGAACTGTAATTCTATGTGTTGTTAATTTTCTCAGTGAAAGTAAGTAACACATCCTCTACAGTCAACACACTGAAATATGAGATTTTTCTGCTAATTTTACTGCAGTTTCTATTATTTGCTGAGTTTTACATTCAGAACAAATAAACATTAAATATAAACTGTGTCAGCCTCATGTTTTATATTTTTAATGTGTAAAATGTTTAAAAAACAGCGTTTGTGTGTTCAAATGTGCAGAAGTGTCTCTTATTGGATCAGAGGCGCCCAAACTGTTTATTATCTCCCATAAATGAGCTGAAAATCAGAAAAACAGCCTGTTTATGTGACTGAAACAGCTTTCAGGTCGATACTGAGTCTCTCACAGTTCAGCTCTGAAGAAAAGAAAGTCCTGAATAATCTCATCGTAGCAGAATGAGAATTTAATCCCGATTAAAAGTGTTTTTATCGCCTTCATTCGGCCTTAATGTGTCTGCGAGGCGCTGCGCTCCTCTCATGATCTACACTGAATCCAAACGCTCTGCTTTTAATACCTTGCGTGAAAAATAGCTTACAAAACGAAAACACGACGGAAAAATCGAGCCCTGCGTCTTTTTGTGCGAAGCACTAGTGCACATCGAAGAAAGATGTGAGAAAATCCACTGAATTATATTATTATTATTATTATTATTATTATTATTATTATTATTATTATTATTATTATATAAAGTACAAAATGTTCTCTCTCATTCATTTTGTTCTAGAATGTTCTGTGTCTTTCACCCGGGTTCTTTTTGACTGTCAGTTCTTTTTCTGGACATTTTTAAGACAAATAAATTAGAATTAAAGACTGTATTGTAGAGTACCTGATCGGATGTTGTTATGTTAATAACAATAATAATAGTAATAATAATAATAAGATGAAGAAATAAGAAGAGTCAGAATCAGAGGAATGAAATCACAACCTACCTGCAGCAGCTTATCGTCGTTATGATCTACTGCATCAACTGATCAGAGTATTTATATGCGCCCATTCGCCTGTTGTGACGTCATCTAAGCGCCCATTGTGGCGTCACGGAGTGAGAGAGAATATAGAGTCAATGAGGCTCATCCACTCAGTGTAAACAGACTCTTTACAAAGCTCAGCCTATAAAACTACACAGTACAATCAGCCTTTTAGAGGAACTGAATAAAACAATGGTAAAAATCTGGAATGATGGATTAATACCTGCAGAGTTCTAGATAACATGAACTCTTATAGTGTTGAACTGAACTTGTACAGTGGTAAATCCTCTGTTTAAGTCTAGTACAGTATGTGGAGCCAGTTCCAAAGATCTATTGTATTCTTTCTAAACTGTATTTCCCAAATCCAGCCTCACTACTTTCACCTCTACATCCCAAATATCTGAGATCTTCTGTCTTATTCTAATCACCACATCCAATTTATGATGCTGCTGATCCAAAGACCTGTATTCATGTTTTCTGATAAAGATTAAATTAATAAAGTAACAGCAAAAACTGTATTTCACAGCTACAGTAGTTTAGAAACAGACACAAAAGCAAGTTTCCTGATTTCTTCCTGATGTTTAAAGACCTATATTTTCACTTGTAATACAGATTTTGAAAGATTGATTAAGAATGTACTACATAATAGTACTAGACATGTAACAGTAATGTGATATAATAGTTACAGTAATAATAATATAATACTGCCAGCATAAAACTGTATTTCATAGCAGGACTAGTCCAAGCACAGTTTGCTCTTGATGGATATTGTTAGAGCGCTTTAATGTCAGTTTATCTTTTATTAACACTTTTTTCAATTATGTTTTTAAAATGATCTTTTATGTTTCTTTTAGAGTAAAGTTGAAAGATTAGATTTATCTTGAGGTTCACCCCTTACAATCCAAGATTTATTACACACTCAGGCTTATCATTCAGTAACTGCATGGACATAATGCCAACTGGCTGAGCTATTCTTTGGTTATAGAAGTGTGTAGTAAGACTTTGGTCCTGCTGGTGGGGCATGGCCATTTAAGGGGTTAAATAAAAGAAATATGTAAAAAAGCTGTCCCATGTTTTCATATAACTACCAAAACACAAAGAATTTTACTCTGTAGGCGGAAACTTATTTTAGCCACACCCCTGTATCATGGTGACATGGTAAGCTATTACATCCCATTGTTTTGAAATTGTGCCCTAAAGCCTGAATATCAGTGTGTTACATTAAGAATTACCACTCAAAGGAAATAGACTTCAGTCTAAAGTCAGTTAGAAGTCTGAAATGTTCAATTCTGACTGTGAACCAATTCAGCAGAATGATCCATACACTACACAGTCAATTTGATTTTAATATGTAATAATTAAAGGTTTTTCCATTTTTATGAACAGTGGCGTGTCATGTCTAATGACAGTGAGCTACACTCAATGAGACACTACAATTGAAACAAATAATCACATCTTTAAGTTTTATATCCACACAGATTTATCTGAAAAGGGTTTAAGTAAATCTAAATTATTTAGAATAGTAGCCTTCAAAATGTCCAAATGTCCAAAATGAAGAATTCTGTTCCATATCTGTACATTTGGAAAGATTATATTTACAATATTATGCAAAGAAAATGTATTTTAAATGTATTTCTTGGACTTTATTATAAATTCAAAACTTATGAGGAAGGGACCGAGGGGACCAGCCTTATTCCAAGACCCTCCGTAAAATCTGTAAAACGAGGGTTCCAGAATGACGTCTGTCCCTCGAGGCAGAATTCTGAAATTAATGGATTTTTTATTGCAACTTTTAATTACAATCTATAAAACATAAACAACTGAGAAGTTAATGGATTTATAGAACAGAAGCGCTAAGTTAAGTCATGATGTCATCTCTGTGCGACTGCTTCGGTTTCTCTCTGCTGAATGGAGTAAGTTTGGGAGCGTACTGAGCCCTGTGGAGAGATGAGTGCTGAAGAAAGGGCTTTGAAAGCCCATTTTGGGTTCGAAAAGTTCCGGTCCCGGCAGCAGGAAGACGTGGTGAAGGCGGTGATTAAAGGTACGAGCTGTTTTCGTTTAAAGACAAGCAGAAGTGAGCCGGCTACTGTCTGAAGTTTGACGTTACTCTCATCTCTCTCAGACGCTAGCAGAGCGGCTAGCTTAGCTTACACTGTCACAAACCACCACGTCGGCGTCTGTCTGTTATGTCTGCTATATTTTCTGGTCAGCCAGCTATAAAGTGTGAGCACGTAGCTATGTTGTTTAAAAATGCTTACTTTTAAACAAAAGTTTTAGTTAAAGTCCCCTTTTCCACCCATTTTTCTAAATGTCTGAAGAAGTCAGTCCTTGAGATGTAAACAAAGTCATTCAGAGAAGATTGATGTGAAACGGTTCACTGTAGGTAGAGAAACTTAACTGACTCTGATTTCTTTACAGTGGTCACAATGTCTGCAACATAAATATAGCCATTTTATTTACTGCCCAAAACAACCAGTGAATCTACACGTGCCTTCTGAGTTGTTATATGTAATGCTGCTGATGGTAAAATAGTCATAAATCTGATATAAATAAAAATAAGTTTTCTTTAGGGACTGTTTTGACTTAGAATAGCTGCATATATCCCTCTACAATAAATGGATTCAAATAAATAAATTAAATCCATTTAAAGCCCAAACTTTATCGTTAAATAATGTCTCAGACATCAGGCGCTGTATTCATACCCATTTCATGTAATAATTTTCTATGGGGAGCTTTTAGAGGTGGACTTCTGGTTCCTATCACCACCTCTGTAAACAACACTGTTAGTTTCTCTAGAACAGAGCATTTCACATCAGCCCACTCTGAATGACTTTGTTTACATCTCAACCATTTAATTGTGTAGAATTATTTGGTGAAGTTCCCTTTTAAGTCTAGCTGCAGTGGGTGTTGTTAGTAGTAGGTCAGCACAGTTATATTGGTATGTGTTGTTGATGTTATCTGCTTAAAGACTAGACTGCATTATTATTATAGAAATAATTTCCTATACAGCAGAATTTCACTTTTGTTGTGATTTGTAATTACCTTAATGACTGGAAACCCCTGCCTCAACTCTCAACTTTTTTCTGGAGTTGTAATCCTGCCTTGGATTTGTTTTGAATTTCTGACCATAACTTAATCTGCTGTGGTTACAGATTGTGGTTGGGGCTGCATTATATAAACAAAATACCATATTGCATCTATATGTATCAACATATAATGCAGTATACCTTCCAATATATTGCAAACACATTAGCGAACCTTTATGCTGACATACCTGCATTATTTTTGACCAAAATCAAATTTGTGTCTGTTGGATGATGTGTGTGCCTTGATTCATCCCAACACCCAAAGAACATTTGTGATTGTTCAGAATACTGAAAACCCATAATAAAATGTTCAAGAATTGGTTAGTGTGTCATTTGTATATTGCACAGTTCTGCCATATCTATATTGCAAAAGCCAGTATTGTAATAACCATTAGCAAAAAATATATTGCTCAGCCTAAGTCAGTAGTGTTTGTGTCTCATCATGAAGAGCGCTAATCTGTTTTGGTCTTGTTTTTGAACCCAGGTGACCGGGATGTATTTGTGTGCATGCCAACCGGGGCAGGGAAGTCTCTGTGCTACCAGCTGCCGGCAGTGCTGGCCACAGGCATCACTCTGGTCATATCACCTCTGATTGCACTCATACAGGCGAGCACTTCTTCTTTGGTGGCACACGATTCTACACATTTACTTCTGATAAGTGTATTGATAAACAATAATGTTTCTCGAACTTACAGATAAATGGAACCATATAATTTGTTGAAATCACGTTAATGATTTTGAAAAAGATTGGGATGATATTTATGCAATAGAACACGAGGAAGTGTGTCATCGCGAAATAACATCACGGCTGTGATTTGGTGATGTTATTCGCGATAACACACTTCCTCTTGTGTTCTATTGCTTTTATACAACAGTTAAATAAATAAAGTAAGAAATAAATAAATTGGGCCATGAACGAGGCATTTCATATGTTTTAATGTTAGCAATTCCTTCCGCCAAATTATAATTCCTTAACAAGCAGCTTGTTGCTACGTCAGGGTAGCCAGCTCCTTACACAGACCATCTGACAGTTTCGGGAATGGCTGTAGGTCAAATGTGATCTTAATAGTATCCATTTTCTGTAAAAAGTAAAAAGTAAAAACGTTCAAATGACTTGAGCGTCTCCTACAGCTGTCAAAGTCATTGCTTAGCAACAGCGTCTCAGCGGAGTGATAGTGTTTATGAAAAACCTGTGAGGTTGTAGCGAAATAACAGCACGGTTAGAATGCTTCTCAACCAATCAGCTTGTGTGGCCGGAACTAACTGTTGTAGAGCTAGACATGTTCTGGAATTCACAAATAGTTCTGTATGATATTACATAGTGAACATCATTATGTGAACATTTTTTAAAGGCATCTTTATGACATTCAAAACATCTTTAAAGAAAAATAAATCAATATTGTGATAATATTGTAAACCGTGAAAAAGGTTAGGCAATTATCACGATAAAGCAATTTTATATCAGCACAAACCTACCTGGGACAGAAGATTTAGGCTCCTATGTGAGAGCATCTCATGCTGTGTTATGCCAAGCGATTTTAGAAATATTTGAAATTTTAATGTTCATTTGGAAATGTTCTCTGAGCTCAGATCTGAAGAAATGTTTCAAGTTTATAAATAAAATCCAGTCTTTTATATCCAGTTGCATTTAGGACTGTGGATTTTTAACAAAACAATAGAAAAACTAAATTTGATTGTGAATAAATGTATGAAAATTAAAGGTTATCAAAAATGTACAGGAAGCTAACAAAATGAAACCACACACTGTAGGTAGATGTTCATCCAAGGTATAACTGTACAAATGTCATCACTTTAGACCAATCAGAGCAAGTTCTGTGACATATTCCTTTATATGAATAAACATAGTTGTTGGGCATGAATGAGTTACTGTTACACCTGCTCAGTGCTTGGACGACTGAATAGTAGTAATATGACAAACGGAACGCAGTAGACTTTAGCTGTCTGCCTTCCCTAGAATTTAATAGTGTATCTGTTAAAGAGAGACTTTAAAGTGAAACATTTCCAGATGATGGTCTTTGGTTATAAGATGTCATGTACATGCTTCTGTCACAGTATTGCATTTATTTATTTATTTGTTTATTTATTTATTGATAATAAAAGTGGCACTTAGCAGACAGGTCACTGAGTCACTGCTAGGCTCTTTTCCAACACTGTACGAGCCTCTTTAGTGCTGATTATGTGTCTAAGGTCTGATGAGAGCTTGACAGTTTTCCACGTTGGAAATCTTTGGGGACAAACTACGTAGAGCTTTAGGATGGACATTGTTAGTATTCGAATGGCCAGGTTTTTTTTTTTTTAAATAAATAAACAGTGTTAGAAATTTTCACTGAGAAAATATTCTGTATTCTAATGAACAGAATGTTTGTTTATTGTTATCTGAGCATTTGGTTGGTTTATTGAATTCTCTTTGTGTTTTTCGTATGTAAGATTTCATACCAGCTGACTTAAATAATAAAATAATAAATAATAAAAATAACAAACTCCAAAACCTTGTTAAGCAATTAATAAGGTTAATTACTTGCTTGTTAATTCTCTTCTTCTTACTTCTTTTCTTGAGTGCCTTGCTATCCCTTTACTGCTGTAGCACTGAGAATTTCCCCATTGTGGGACTAATAAAAGATTATCTTATCTTAATATGGATTTGCACAAATTTGATATCTTTTTGCTTTTTTAAAAGTTTGTATTTTCTTGTCATGTTAATAACTGTTAACAATTTTATCTAGTATAACAATAACTTGAACAGTTTATAATACAGTTGGTTTTAGCATGTGGTTTTGCTTAGATGTTGCTTTAAGATGAGTTTTCACTGATTGTTTCCTGACATTCTCCATGGCTCAAGGCAGATGAAAAATGATTTAAAGTTTACATAATAATAAAAAACAACATCTTATCACACTTGCTAGATTGCTAGCACATAGAATTATATTACTTAATTGGAAAAAAGGCACCAGCCCATTCAACCCCGAATATTCAACACCTTCCATTAGAAAAATCAAAAAAAGGAAAGGAAGCATATTTTATATTACATGGCAACCTTTTATAAAGTATTTCAACAATCGTGCACTGAACCTGTCTTAAAAGTAGTGGACAATTTGAGCATGTAATCAGTGGAAGTCTGTGTATGTGTATTTAAATAATGAATTATTTCTTTTTTTTCTTTTTTGTGCTAAAGAAATCAATGTTTTATACCAAAAAAACAATAAATAGTTGAATTTTTTTTTTCAGACTACATAAATTTAAAAATACTTCATCAAATTACATAATGTGACAAAATATTAACACATTCATGCTAAGTTTGACACAAAAAAATAAATTATTAAATGTGCCTTAACTTTTCCACACGCCACATTTTAAGTTTTGTTTATATGTTAAATTCAGTAAATAAGCTGTTATTATGCATTAAAATGTGCAGAAGTGTGTTCTCTGTAGAGGATGTGTTAACTTATTTTCGCTTAGAAAATCAACAACACGTAATTTGACCAGGAGTGCCCAAACTTACGACTGTACACTTAACCTTATTCGAATCAGTAAACAAACACTAAGATGATATTTTGTTTTAGAATGTCAAAATCCTACATTTTTGTGAGTGTTGTCAAGATTAATTATGACCTCTGTGTCATGTTCAGATGTTCCCTGTCTCCTCTTTCTGTCCTTACAGGATCAGGTAGAGCACCTTAAGGAACTGAACATTCCAGCACGTTCCATTAACTCCAAGCTTCCCCCGGGTGAGAGACAGCAGATTCTGGCTGATCTGGAGAGTGAAAGTCCTCGACTCAAACTCCTCTACATCACTCCTGAGATGGTGGCATCCCCCTCCTTCCAGCCCTGCCTGAACTCGCTGTGCTCGCGGGGGCTGCTGGCCTGTCTGGCGGTGGACGAGGCTCACTGCGTCTCTCAGTGGGGACATGACTTCCGGCCTGATTACCTGAAGCTGGGCGAGCTGCGCACCCGTCTGCCTGGAGTGCCCTGCGTTGCGCTGACGGCCACAGCTCCCAAACGAGTGCAGGACGACATCACTCGCTCGCTCAGGCTAAGATCACCACTCACCTTCGCTACACCTGTATTCCGGAAAAACCTGAAGTATGACGTAATATTTCGAGATCTGCTGCCTGACCCATACGTTCATCTTCATGCATTTGCTAAAGAAGCACTCGGCGGAAGCACAGCAGAGAAGGTCAGCCGCAGTCCATTTCTTCTTTTATGAACATGCTGTGCATTTAGAAAGGGTCCGACAATTGTTTTCTACATTTCACAAATATATTCTGTTTATTGGATCAGTGGGAATCAGAGGTTTTAATGGAAAGTATTCCGATGATGTCATGCTTCTAACATTTTGGTAGGCAACTTCAACTTCATTCAGCAGCATAGTGGCTGTTTGTAATGAGATACCAAAGCCATAACCAATCCAGCAAAGGCAGTAACTGTTTATATCTCATTTTTAAAATATTTTAACCAATATATTTGATTGTATTGCCTTTTATTTGATTTTTTGCTGCATTGATGGCAAATGAAAGCTGTAATTTAATCCACTGCGTTACTAATGCCATGTCCCAAACTGCATATTAGCACTCTAAATAGCACACAAAAAAATAATGTAGCACCATTAGAAGTGCACTCATTAGTATAGTAAGTAAAGTATAGAAGTATGTGGTTTGGAAAGCAGCATCATATCAGCCAGTGAGGCATGTTCAGCAAGCTAGCAGCTACGGTGGCTATTTTTGGCTCACTTTCCAAGCAAAAATTTAAGGTATTTTTGATTAAGGATGCATTTACTGAGGTAAATTCTTGCATTTATTGAGATAAGCTGATATTGGCTTCTTATTCACAAGCTACTGTTTTTGAAATTCAGTGTAACTGCAGCACCATGTAAGGAACAGAAAATTTGAATAAGAAGCAAAAAAGAAGCTAACCAGCTTTATTTATATGTATGTGTTCATTATTTAAGAGGCAGTTTTGATAGCCATTTGTTTGTGTAAAATCTTACTCACTTGAATTTTCTGAACTTGAGATGTAACTAAATGCAGGTTATATGGATCAAGTCCACCAATAATCTTCTCCCTGTAGGTTTTTCTGGAGACGGCATCTAAAGTGTCCTAGCTTTTTGTCTTTTTGGTCTTCATCCAATGCTGTGAATATGCTGAAGTGTTATTTCGTCTTACAATTGATGCCAAAGTTTAGTTACAGTTTGACCTAATACACTTCCATTGTGTTAGCTTAACAAACACAGCTGCAAGAGCAGTTCTTCACACAGCAAACATGTCTGTCAAATCAAAATACTATTACAATACTATTATCGATTAATGGATGAGTCTAAAATTACTTTGCAGTACATTAACATACATTCAAGTTAAAATACTCTTTTGTTGAAAAATATAATTACACAGTTTTCCAGTTACTTCAGAAGAAGTCAATCAGCCAAGACATGTTTGGTGTCTAAATTTTGCTGGAGCTACGAAGCCGTACACTTAGAACATTCCTTCTCCTACAGCACTTCCATTTTTTTGGTTTTGTTGCAATAGTGACAATATGTTGTTATTAGAACTAGAGGGAAGGTGTCATCATGAATAGCATGATGTGTTATATTGTTTTTATACAGCAGTTCTGCCAAATTAACAAAAAAGCAAAGAAGCCCTAAGTTTTACATCAAATGTGCTTTTATATCAGCAATTCCTTTTGCCAAAAAGTAGCATCCTTTTGCGTTACAGATAGCAAAGTTTGTTTTATTTTGGACCTTCACTGGATATTTCACATTATCACCTTGATTTCTCATTAATTAAACCTCCAAAAATGATCTAACCTAAATTTTCTCATTCCTAAAAGGCCAAAGACAAACTAAAATGACGTATTTTTCCAAAATGGTTATCGTTTAATTTCTCTAAACATAAGGTTTCAGAAACGCATGTTTTAGACATTAAAAAGTGCACAAAATGTTTTCAATGTATTTAGCTAAAAGAAAGCCAAATCATTTGTAGTGAAGAGATTGGCTACCTTTAAGCTTATTACAAATATCAGTTAAGGGAAGCCAGTTTATTTGCTCAAAGTTATTTGATGTGTTTTTGCCTTCTTTTAACTAAATATATGAGAAATAAAACTTCAGACATCCAGATTATGCACCTTTTATGTGGTCCCTTAATGACAAAGCTTTGGTGATCTGCGTTATGTTCAGTGAAATCGAGAAGAGAAAGTTCATGAAAAAATCAAGGACAGAGAGTCCAACAAATGTAATTTTCTGTGTTTGTACTTGGTAAAGCTATAAAGCAGTCATTACTTAGGAATCTGTGCTCTGTGGGATGATGCAGTTGTGAAAAAAGTGGCTCGAGCGCTAGATCAGATTGTGCCATCAGAACTAACTGCTGTATAAAACCATTTTAGCTATAGTATCAATGTCTATTCATATACATTTTGTGGTTTTAATTTCAATGCTGTGAGTCATTAAGCAAATAGCTGTAATTATTTGTACATATTGTTATTTATTATTTTTAAATAGCAAATTGCCAATACAGAAGAAGTGTTGCCATAAGGTGCAGCCCTGACTTCAGCATTTGTTTTGCGAAATATGTCAGAAATAGTTCTCTATTTTGTTTTGTTTTAAAACTGTGTAGAAATGTCTTACATTGATTAAATTCTGGAATACAAGCCTTCACCCTCAGAAAAGCTGTGTGGCTCATGAGCCCCAACAGACCTGAGAAGGCTTTACACTAGATGTTGGAATATTGCTGTGAGGATTTGATTGCATTTAGCCACAAGAGCATTAGTGAGGTCAGTAATGATGTTGGATGATTAGGTCTGGATCACAAACGCCACTCAAACTCCTACGAACATGGATGGAGCTCCAGAGTCTTATTCTGTTTCCTCACATAAATTGTGAATCATTCTGGTTGGGATTTGCATGAACAGTAGCCCAAAAACTTATTTGGACCTTTGTACTGTACTTAAAATGTGTTAATTGTGTTAGGAAACAAAATTTCATTTATTTAAATTGATATTTATTTTAAACAGACCTTTCCAAAACTTTCCTTTTGGCAAAGTATTCTTTCAAAAGGCCACTGCTATCTTTTAGATTGCTGCAAGGCTCCGAACTAACTTTTCCACTGGTCGCACTGGTGCTATCAACTTTCTAAGTTGGTTACACCAGCACATGATTTGGTTGCACCCTGTTTTTGGTAAAGGTATTAATCCTTGCATGCTGATGAACAGTTGTCTTCATTTGCATACCCTAATTTTGCATTGATGTAAAGATTGACACTCGAGACTTGATATTTGTGAAAAATTTTAATCTGAACATTGTTTTTCTGCCACAAGCAAAGGATGACAAAATAGATCATCTTCTAATATATAATTTTAAAAGAAAGCTTGTTTCATTATCAGTGCACTGTGTGTGTGTGTATGTAGCTGATGATGAAAGTGCAGATAGTGAGAGACTGACTGAGCCAGTGTAGAAAAAAAGTACTACTTTCAACTACAGCGGTGCTGGAGGGGCACCTAAACAGCGTTATGATCATCATGCACTCACACGAATGCGACCTCATGAAACTTTAACTGACAGACTCTGAAAAAATGGTTGCAGTCTAGAGCTCTGTGCTGCAGATATGCATCCAAAATACCTTTGTGCTCTTCTGAGTTTATGATCCCATCAACGAACACAAGCTTACTGACATTATTGCATAAAATGGCCCCAGACTTTGATGTTTCTTCCTCTGTGCTTTACTGAACTCTTTTTGCATTCTGGCTGGAATTCTTCTCCAGGCCTTCTCCACATTAAGACTCCACCATCAGTCTGATGTGCTATATTTGTCTGAGGGAAAAAAAATACCATTTTACTTTTTATGACATAACCTGAAGAACTTTAAGGTGCCCAAATACTTTTTTAATATCAGTTCTGCTACTGTTTTTGAACAGGTTTTTGGCTTGATCTATGGCAAAAGACTTGCCCTGACTTATCCTATCTTATCCTTTCAGAAAGCGTTGCAGATGATGTTTTGTTCTACATTTGGTTTGTGTCTGCCAAATGTCAATTGTGCACTTGCACTCGTTTGTTTTTGTTTTTTTTTTTAGGGCAAAGGCGTCTTCCTTCCTGACATTATAATTTTTTGCAGTGTAACGGTTGGTTCATGCAAAACAGTGTTCAGTGTATCATGTGGTGTCAGTTAGTACCACACTGTTAAGCAGAGCCTCTCTTACATTTGACCCTGCTTAAGTCAGTGTGGGGAGGCTGCCCATGATATAATGTATAATGTATGTCCATGATATAATGCCCATGTAATATGTTGCTCTGTGAAATAAGTGATTAGCAATTAGGGTTATGCACAGTTCAATGTTCAAAATGTCTTTTTTTTACCTCTTTTTTTAATGAATGAATGAATATACCAAATAAAATCTAAAAAAAGACAAGCTGTATTTCACTATTTGACCACATGGTGGCAATAAATATTTTCCCATAGTACATCCAACATCCACATTAAGCAAAAAGCAAACTAAAGCATATCACTGCAGCATACTGTGTAGTACTGAAGCCCCGCACAACTGGGCTGTGGAGCAGTGATGGAGCTTCATTCCATACCTTTGGGATGAGTTAGAGTGGCATTTGTGATCCAGAACTAATAATCTAACATCAGTACTTGACCTCACCTATACATTTGTGGCTGAATACAACGAAATTCTTACAGCAATATTCTAGTGTAAAGCCTTCTCAGAGGAGTAGAGGCTGTTACTGCAGCTAAGAGGGACAAACTTCTTATTAATTCCCTTGACTTCAGAGGAAACTTTGGATGAGCAGGTGTCTACAAACCTTTGGACAAAATTGTTGTTTTATTTGTGTAGTGTTTTTTGTAATGGTATTTTTTGTGTTGTGCTCCATGTTACAGGGCTGTGGGATTGTGTATTGCCGCACACGAGAGAGCTGTGAGGATGTGGCTCACAGACTAACTAAGCTTGGGATCCTGGCTAGGCCCTACCATGCAGGTGACCCAGCAGAATCTATCCCTTAAACCAGTGTTTCCCAACCCAGTCTTCAGGGCTGCATAGCTGGTCCACGTTTTTCCTTAATCCCTATGTGCTGGGAAATAGGTTGGAGCAAAAATGTGGGCTGTCTGGAGGCCCTGAGGACTGGGTTGGGAAAACACTGCCTTAAACCACTACTCTGTGCTCTTTAGGCTTTCCTAATAGAAGTACAGTAGATCCTAATTAGGGGGATTTTGTTTGATATTTTCTGTCTCTTTGAGTAGGGCTGAAAACAGGAGATCGCACTGAGTCACAGGCAGACTGGATGGTGGGGAAAGTTCCTGTCATTGTTGCTACTATCAGCTTTGGGATGGGTGTAGACAAGGCCAATGTCAGGTGAGTAATAATGTTTCTTTTACCAAATATGTGAACACAACAGTCAGTTCACTGCAAACTGGAACTTTTAAGGGGTGTACCAATGTTGAATTTCTGAGTTGATGTCCGTAACTGGAAACACCCTACATTTAACTTTTTTTGTATTTCGTAGTCTTATCCGTGTATGAAGTGCAGTCAACATAAGACGAGTTACATCCTTAAAGATGATCGATTCGTTTTACGTAACCATTAATACCTAAATCACAGTTTTCAGTATCATATTTCATTATATGTAAATATTTCACCTTACTTACTAGGGATGTGCATGGATAATTAGATACTCTGTTAGAGATTCTAGTATTCAAACACTGAAATCACCATTTGGGTATTCATTTCGTTTCATTATGGGAAGACAGACAAATTATACTGACCAGCAATGGAAATGCAGTTTTTAGCATATTTCTCAAAATGCACATCCCTGTTATTTAGCATAAGCTCTTTTTGAAAGCCACTTAGTTGGGTGCGTGTAGCTTTAGGAGTCCTAAACAAGGACTATTATTACTGCAGTAGTGATCTTTCTGTCCGGACAGGGAATTAAACCTAAAATCTTGAACTGTTCTAGTAACTTTAAAATGCCAAAAACTTTGAATTATAAAATATATTGTATTTAGATTTGGTCAACATGTTTGTCTGTGTGTGTGTGTGTGTGTGTGTGTGTGTGTGTGTGTGTGTGTATATATATATATATATATATATACACACACACACACACACACACACACACACACACACACACACACTGAGTGTTTTTGTTTCTTACAGATTTGTAGCTCACTGGAACTTGGCCAAGTCCTTGGCCAGTTACTATCAGGAATCAGGCCGTGCTGGACGTGATGGCCTCCCCTCATCTTGTCGTATTTACTACTCTCGTAAAGACAGAGACCAACTCAACTTCCTGATCCGAAAAGAGGTCTCCCGCAAACAGGCAAGTTGTTTTTAAAGCACCACAGCTATCTGCAGCAGTGGAATGTTTTTTTGGGTAGATTTTTTAACTTTTTAACTAGTTTTCGGTAGGGGTGGGAATCTTTAGGCACCTCATGATTCGATTCGATTATGATTCAGAGGGCTGCGATGCGATTATAAAACGATTATCGATGCATCTCGATGCATCTTTTTTTCTCTACACAGGATTTCTATCTTCCTACTGTCTGAGGACTTGGTAGTTTTAAAGCAAAGTATTTGTAATGATCCATAATGTAAATGTATTATGGATCATTAAAAATACTTTGCTTTAAATATCTAAAATATCTTTTATTAATAAATCAAATGGAAGTGATGTGGCAAGTGAACTGGAAGGCTCTCATTCAGAGACGCTGCTGCCACTCATCTGCGATAAAATGCACTGTTACCCAGAAATAAGATCCAGTGGTAATGGTGTGTCCACGCAGCACGTTACAGCCGTCCTTCCCGTTTTCTTTGGTGATTTTATAACCTCAGTTTTGGTCTCGTTGTAGAGAGTGTGTGTGTGTTGGGGGGGCGGCTCCAAAGTCTGCAGCATAGCGCGAAAGCCCTGGTTCTCAACGACTGAGAACAGACAGCAGATCACATAGCCCCGAGGTCTGGCCTCGCTAGTAGCGAACGAAAAAACAGAGATTCAGACGAACATTTGGAGGACTTATTCGCATTTATAAGCAGCGCGGTTAGTTAAATCTGCAACGAGAGACTGTCTTTCTCTAAAAAGTTGCGAAAATGAACTCGCTTCTCTTTCGAATTTTCCTGTTCCACTTTAAATGGTGCAGCAGTTACATTCGGCGCTTAAGGCAGAATTTAAGGTGGAACGGGAAAATTAGAACGAGAAGCCAATGAGAAGCGACTTCAGCCTCGTAAAACAGCCGGATGTTGAGAGACATTTTACAAGAAACTCTTCTAGTTTTGAAGAAAAGTTTTCTGGCGGAGATGGAAGGAAAGCAGCTATAGCGAAAGCTTAAAGCAGAGCGAAGTAAATCTGCGCTCTCGTTTATATTTGTAGTCCATACTGGACATTAAATGTTGTGGCTCCCAAGGTGGTTTGACTTTGTTGAAAGGCAAAATGGCTCTTCTTAACATTTGGGTTGTGCCTCCTGATCTAACCTGGCTTTTAATGCAGAGGGAGCCGGTCAGATTTCTCACTCACCCAGTCGTGTTTTTGTTATGTGCCGCCAGAGACTGTCCGGGCGCTGCACTTCCACACTTCCAGTTCCGCCTTTTGCGTTCCGTCAACATTACGTTATAAATTAAATATTTAGAAAATCGATTTTTGACATTAATGAATCGATTCAGAATCGTTCACGTCCGTATCGCGATGCATCTAAGAATCGACTTTTTCCCGCACCCCTAATTTTTGCCTTAGCACAAATGTAGTTGTAGTTCAAAACAAGTTTTGTGTCTGAAGTTTAGTTTTAGCTTTAGTTTTGCGCTGAAATGGAGGTTAATGCACTTTTGCACACACACATATATCGCTGCTGACATATATCTCCAAAATGGCAACTTTACCTACTTTACTTTTAATGTAAGTCAATGGAACCAGAACTTTTTTTCCAAGTCGTTTTGGGTCGTTTCTTTTGGTCTGTTCATGAAATTTATAAATAATGTAAAGGACAACAGGCATTTTCAAATAACGTCAAAGAACAAAAAATGGAGATACAAGGTTTTCTTTCGACAACAGCAGTGTGGTCCATTTGCTAAGCTGTGTATATTTGTAGCTCAGCAAAAATAAATAAATACATTTTTCTTTTTCCTCCTCAGCCAACATTGAAACTGTAAACAGTGTCAGTAGACTCATTCATACTACTTGCCTAGTACTGTATTGTTGGTTGATAAGGCTGCTCTTTTTATTGTTTCTAATTTTGATGGGATGGGCTTTGTGGGTAACAGTGGACAGACCATGCATATTGTGTAGCTGAGTCCTCTCTCCAGTTGATACTGAAGTCACCGATAATGTCATTGGCAAGTTTTGCTGCACTTTTTTTCCCTCCTTAAATGGCTTTGATGGTCCCCCTTTTTTCTCAAGCTTTGGCATGATGCTGCACTTTATACGTTAATAAATAACCAAAGTTGACAGCTCTCTTTTAATTACCCAGTAAAAAGATGCAGTGTTGACCATGTCACATCACTGTGCCAGCCCACTTGGGTCTCGCTGATCTGTGGTACTGCAGAGAGCAGAATTAAACATCATACTCATACTAGGCAGTTGTGCTTTTGTTTTATGGTTTGTATCAGTGAATGTCAACAACAACATGAAATCAGTTAGGATGGCTTGAAGAAGCTAGTTGTTGAATGATTGAACTAGTTTCCTTTGATGATTTTATTATGAGGAGATTAAATATGTATGTTCTGTACCAAATGGGACCCAGTGTATAGCTGATGTGAAGTTTCGGAAAGTCTCAGCTGTGTCACACAAGTGGCAAAGCTTTGCTTAAGCTAAGGTAAGCCTGTGTCTGTTTTGGTGGAGTATTTTAATCAATAAATTAAATCTTAATATAGATGTCTATAAAAAGCAGATGATCAAATTCCAAGTTGAAGCAATACTTGTCTAATGAACTTTCTGACTTTTTTATCATGTTCTTAGTTGGTCTATTTATTATTGCCCTCATTCGCATTGTGGCCAAACTAGCCCTTAATAAATGTTCAGGAACTTGTTTGAGGCATGTGTACATATAGAGAAGTTATTTCAATATTTGATATTTACTCTAATATTTTTATTTTTACACTTTTAACTCCCTCTCCTCATTATTCACCACTATTGCAGTATTGTATTTGACAAGTTTTCGTCAACATTAACACATTCAGGTAATAAGAAGGAGCGAGAGATAACACGGCTGCAGTGTCCAGGATGTTTTTAACTACAGCATTAGAAAAAGAACTTGTCCATTTATGTTAGATAGAGTGAACTTGTTACGGCCTGTTACAGCTGACTCTAAAACAGTAACATTCTCTTTTCAATAGAATCACTGACTGTAGAAATGTAGAAGGATGAAACAGAAGTTAGGACCCTTCTTGGTTTATCCTGAAGTTAGTACGGTATTTAAGAAATTAAGTTGTTTCTGTAGTACTGTTTTCTTATCTGGAGTTAACGGATAAGATTATGAACTTTGGAACTGTTATTGTGTAATCGCTACTGCTCTAAATTTGATTCTAACTGAAGTTGCCATGGAGACTAAATAGATATGATAAATTTCAGAGCAAGGATATTTCTGTAATATGGCTCCAGGTTCCTATCACCACCACTGTGAACAGTTCCATCTCTTTGAGTTTCTTTAGAATGGTGCATTTCACATCAACCCACCATGAATGGCAACATATTAACAGTACAATTATTAATTTACTAATTAACTTGGAAAAATTGTTTCCCCTTTTAGTATTAGCAATACAAATTGTGCAGTGTCCTTTAACACTATTAGCCTCCAGCTGACTAGTCGAATGTTGTGGGTTGCGGGTAACATAAATTCTTTGCAATTTGACAGTTAAATGAAAAACAAAAAAATCAAATTTAAATAAATAGATAAATATCCAAGCAACACATTGTTATTCCACTAGTTATGCAAATTAGCATCTTGTATTTTTTGATGCACCTTATCATTCTTGCAATATAAAGTCACCCACAAAGTGTGATCTACATATTGACAGGTTATTTTTTATCATTTTTTATCATTGCTGACCCCCCCCAACGGTCTGTCTCTGGTTGTTTAGTATGTATTGATGTTTTTGTCTGTTGTGTATAAGCTAAGCCTACTTGATGTCTCACTCTTTCTATACTAAAAGCACAACAAGTTCATAGTGGACATGTCTCACTGTTATAATTTTCATCCTTTGGTCCTCAGATGAATCTGAACTCTGTGTAAAATTAATGGCCATCAAGCAAGGAGAAAATTAATCTGCCTACATAGATCACGATAATGACAGGCTAGAAGAGTAAATTGCATAAACAGCTGTTTAAACTGCTGTTGTTGTTAGCAAATTAGTTAATGCTGCTGGATATAGAAATAGTATCTTTGAAAAATTGCGTGTCTGTAATGGTTCAGAACACTGAAAATGAAAAACTGCCAACTTTGAGTCAGTCATGTTGGAATCTCATTTTTTGTTTTATTTTTTATTTTTTTTTCGTCCGCTCTGTTGTCGTTTTGATTGGCTGTTTTATAAAACTTGTCCTACGAGGTTAAATTTCAAATGAATTACAGTGGCCTTACGTTATGCATAGCTGATGTGTGGTTTAGTTTCATGTAGATTTCACGCAATTAAAGTTGCATAAAAGTTTCACCAGTTAAACCAGTCTTAGAGACAAAAAGTAGGTCATAAATATATGCGCAGTACTTGGCAGAAATGTTAGCATATACACGAGACTCATAGTTTAGATGCCTCTGACAGTCACGATGCCACTGGCAGTCATGCCCTTAGATATGTGTAATGTGTGTGTAACATGTTTGGAATCTGCTTCATGATGGCTCTCTATTTCAGGAGAAGCGAGGTTCAGAGAAAGAGCAAGACAAAGCTCCTATTCTGGACTTTGAGGCCATGGTGAACTTCTGTGAACAAGAGGGGTAAGGCTTCATAAAACAGAAACACTTGAATTTTTTATTTAGGTTTACAATTTAAAATGGATAAAGGGTCTGGATTTACCAATGCATTGCTCGTCCAGTCAGGCATAGAGAAGTGAATATGTCAGCAACAGTTACACAGCAGTGCAAGACTTTAAGGATTAATAAAACTTGCAAAATATCCTCAATACCTGGAATCCAGTGCAGGATTTTTCTGAAAGATAAGCATAATGTGTTCCTCTGAAAGTGATGACTTCCAGTTATTGAAGATGTGAAACAATAGTTTTGTTTTCATTTTTTATAAACCAGGAATTCATAGACCTTTAGGGACAATTCTGTATTAAATATAAGGCTATAGCCAGAATTTCTGGCTGTGTGTTGACTGTGCAAGTGACTGGTATTTCAAAACTTTAGTAGGGTGGGCTTCTTTTATGCAAGAATCAAAAGAACATCTATACACACACACACACACACATACAAAGACCTGACAATACTGTTCTATTTACTGACTGGCATGAGTTTCAGGTCAATTTGCATGTAAAAGGAGCACTGAAATTAGCAGTGCTTCATGTAAAATTCAACAAACAGTATTGCTGCTGCTTAAATGTATGTTGTACTTCACACTAGAGGTTGCACAACTGTTAATTAGGTAGTTGAGTAGTCATCATTACCAAATTTTTAAAAGGCGTGAGTGTTCCAGTCGTCTGTGAAAAGTATTTTGTTTGTAACTTCTTCATAGATGCTGTGGGTTGAAGTGTGAATTGTGTATTGCAGAATTTTTGTTGTGTTTCAGTAAGTTTCAGCCTTACACACTGTAACACACAGACTGTCTGATGTAAACTGCTCACTAAAATCACCACTCTCAGAATCTCACCTCTTACTGAGAATTGGATCTGGCTTTTCGAGCTTCCTTGCATCTGTCCAGTGGGAAACAAACAATTGTTTTTCAGACTAATTACTGGTAGCAAGCAGTTGCTTTTATACTCATCAGTTAGCCAATCTGAGTAAGAGGTAGGCCTAGTCGCTAAACCAGAAAACAATCACAGTTTAGGAAGTGAGTCCTTATTTTTGTAAACAAGACATCCTGATTAACTAAACAGGCATCTGCCAACCAGTAATGCATTTTATTTAGCGCAAGTTTGTTTTTGTTTTTGCACACGTCACACTAAACATTCTGCAATTGGTCGGTTTGCATGTCAGACAGTCCCGTCAGAGATGGTTCTCAAAACGTACCCAGTCTGGCTTATGAGTGTGTATTTCAGTGCAGTTTTATGCAGCTTTTGCAGTTGAATTGGTTTCATCTCGTGTAGTATCTCCACGCTAATAAAGTACTTTGGGTGGTTTTGTATTTAGCAGCTGAACTGTGACTGCAGGTATAAGCGCTAGTGTATTCCAGGCATTATCAACTAGGCATTCTGCTGCAAACATCATTGACAAACTGATTTATTGGTCAACTATTCTATGAAACTCCTACTTCACAAACAAATGTTTGAACCTCTGAGATCATCTTTTCATTTCACATTCACATTGATTTTTATTAAATGATGTGACTTCACCTAGGCCTTGTTGCAAAAGACAGTTTAGAAACAAGATAACCTATCTGAGTGTGGTTTAATGTCTGGAAGTGAGTGTTAGAAGATATTGTAATGACAGTACTGTTTTAGTTTACAAAAAAAAGTAGGTGTAGCTCCTTTACTAGTGTATATATAGTGGTATTTATTGTGAAACGTCAGTCACATAACACAAAATAAATAAATGAGGAAAACACTGCTGTCACATTTGATATTAAATAGTATTTGCTCCTTCCATTCCTAAGTTGGTTCCATTTAGTTTCGCATAGCATTGACACTTTTTCTCTTTTTAAAACAGTCTTTGTTGTTTAATATTACTGTTACACAATGTGTATACAAATGAACTGCCAGCTCTTGCAGCCTTGATTTCTTGCATGAACATAATTGTTGTTCCTTCACTTGACACTATGTACAGGGATTTACAGGACATGTCTCCTCTGAAAATGGAAGATGGATAATACCAATAAGCAATATTTTAAATGAGCATATGTGTAAAATAAGTATAAGGCTAGCCTTACTGTCCACAGGGATGTTTTCTATTGTTTGAGAGTCTCATGGTCAAAGGCATGAAAGGATCATAGATGCATAATACTGAATGGCCCCCAAAACATAGCAATTTCGTCCCGCAATGGTGTCCTCTCTTCATATCCCTTTCTTTTTGGGGCTCTGTCTTTCTCTGGTAGTCCTCCATCCTTTAAAGCAAGCTAAAATTGGCTGACTGAATTGTAATGACGGTTCAGATGACAGAGTCCTTACTTCTGGGTCTTCTTCCACAGCTGCAGCAGCACTGTGCACAAGCAAACACCACCAAGCTCAGGAACGTCACTGAAAGATAAGAAAACCCCTCCAGTCAGTGTGCACAAGATGGAACAAGGAGAATTCTATCATATTTTTTTTTCCCCACAGTTTTCGCATATTAAATTTGTTAAGATGTAAGTCATTAAGAGTGGTTTGATGTTAAATGTTCCATTCTATAAAAAGAGTTTAATGCTTCTAATGCTCCCTTACAGAAATTTATTACACTAAATCGTTACAAATCTACTGCCTGAGACACTGTTTTATGATAGTTTTGAGAAGGTTTTGGCCTTAGAACTTTATTAAAACTTTTGAAATCTACATTTTTTTAGTGATGCATGCGCAATTATGCATTGAAGGCCTACACTGAAGGTGAGTGGTAAAAGTTATGCAGCAATGGGGTGGGCAGTATGATGAAATTTGATCATTACTGTGAGAAATTATGTCACAGTATGCCTTTCTGAGCAGATCTTGGGTATTGTTAGTACTTAAAAAAACGCTCACTGACTATGTTTCATACAAAGTGAGCATAATTAGTCCTGTTTTATTGGATTCTGTGCAGTTTGTGAAACACTGGATAAAAATCATCACAGTTATAGATTTATTATTATTACTATTATTATTATTATTATTGTATTATTTATATGTGGCTCTACGGTTTCTATTATGTCTATTCCAACAATCTCACAAAAACTAAATATCCTGAAGCATATTGTGTATTTTGTAAATGTTTTAAAGTATCGTGATGTATAATATTTTGGCCATATCGCCCATCCCTATTTCAGCATTAATAAGACTTGTTAATATATTAGATCTGCAGTGACACAGTGTGCTTTAGAAGGCATACAGCCAGCTAAAAGTTGCAAGGTTGTTTAAGGAATGTAGGAGTTAAGGCTGGGTGGTAGGGCAATGTAATCAGATATTGTCGATGATGGGCAACAGACCCAAGGGCTGTGCTGAAAAGGCGATCATCACCATGTTGGGAAAATGCCAAAAGAACTAGGGAGGAATAATTTACCATTAAACAGCTTGTTAAATATATTAGGAAATTGGAGTTGCTAGGTTTACCTACCCCACAGCTCTTCCCCTTTCACTTACCTTATGTTAAGTTTAGCTTGAGTACATGGAACTAAAAATAAATGCCAACGTGCTTTTGAACTTTGCAGCTTCCTTCAGTGTGACTTACTTCAGTAAAACAACCAGATGGTAGTACCCTTAGAGCATCTAAGCTAGCTCTAGCCCTGGAACTTTGAGAAGTAGAGAAAGTTTTTCCGTTTCCCTTCTACAACCAGGAAACAGGATCAGAAAAAGGTTACATTTACTATTAAGACAATAGGTTATTATGGGGCCTTTAAAAGCGGGCAGTGGAAGAGTAAATTCCACACTGCCTCTTCTGCAGGTAAAGAGTGTGATTTGCTGTCTAAAAAAAAATGCTGTATTTTCCAAACAGCTTAGTCGATAATCACAATTGTTTAAGTAGAAAATATCATGGCAGTTATTAGACATCGCACACCCATAGTAGGAGTAGGAGGAACACCAGTTGTAGCCGATGGTATTCTACTGTATTATACTGTTATAGTCATGCTCAGTCTGGTTAGTCAAACCCTGAGCAAAGGAACTGGCCTTTCATTTGCTGAAAGTGGCATATAAATGTAAAAGATCTTAAGCCCAGGACAGCCTGCATTTCACACTCACAGTGACTGTCATTTCGCATCCAAAGTGTTGGAGTACGGAGTAAACATCACAGGCTGCCACTTTGCAAGCTGTCCACCTGGCACGTTTTTCGGCCATTTCGTTCATGCTGTGATATATGCAAAGGCTCATTCCTCTGCAGAGAAGTTGTTTTTGGTCAGTATCCCCTAGAATTAAACAAGCTGTTTCTGTTCATGTGACTTTAAGACTGATATGTGTAAATGAGCTCTGATCTGATTGGTTGCCTCTTTCAAAAAGCAGTCCAGGCTGAAATACACCTCATAACTTCAGAGTGAATGGGTGGAGCTAAACCGCTATAGGCTGAATAGGCAGATATATATGTCTTTTTTCCTGATTTAACAGAAGCAGGGAGATCAAAACAGGCTGCTTTTGTAGCTTAGTTACTAAAATTGGATGCCATCAAACTCTTTTATAAAAAAAGGGAGGCACATTTAATTTTCTATATGGGCCCTTTAAAGTAGGTGGGGCTCTGTGGAGTTTGTGTAGTGGTCACGTTTCTTACATGATGGTGGGGGGCATTAGCAGTCAAATAGCTTTTGATGCTTAATAAGGGCAGTGCTTCACACTAGTGGCACTCTGTGTTCTTATTCAGCCTTTCAGTTGCAGTCTTGATGTAAGTGGCTATTAGTATTTATTTTTTTATTTTGCACAGTAGTAAACAGTGCTTTGTATGCTGTGTGCTTAAAAGAGAGTTTAGTTTTCTTTTTACACTGTCTACGTACAGCATACTCAGACAGAGGCACATTATTTTCATTATTTCACAATTTCATGCAGTCCTAATTTTTACAGAGTCAGTCTACGTTTTCTACTTTGTCCAACTTTATGGGGGATTCTGGCTTAGTTTTTTTTATGTCAATGCTTGTGATTGGTCTAGACATTTAATTATGGATGTTGTGTGGAGTACTCCTTCGAGATTTTGTTGGAATGCATCTTTAGTTACAGTTTTAGCCCTGTAATTAAACTGAAATGTTCTCTCATTTTAGATAATGTGAAAGGCGTTGTCTCTCATCTGCCTCTTAACCACATTGGCCAAGTTAATCTGCTGCCAAAACACTGTATGACAGATAGTACATGAAGTTAAAGCAAATGTGGCCTGTACTTACAGACGAAGATAAGGAGGATGAGGAAGCCCGCTATCTCGTAGGTGTTTCCTTGAGGAACTCCCTGCAGCTTGGTCCAGATCTTTTGAAGAATGTTAAGTGTCTCCTGTTTGGCGTCCATTCCGTTAGATGGTCGCAGCTGTCTGCAGTTAACAGACAGCGTTATGGTCAATGCGTTGGGTCCGTACCTGATGTGGGTGCCTATTAGGGCTGCACAGTATATTTTGGTTTAATTCTCTTTGGCCCTAGCAGATGTCTCTGAGGGTTGCAACATGTAAATGAGACCTGTAACAAGTCACTGCATTTTCATGTGCTGTCATCCAGAATGCAATGTTCCTGATGAGTCTTTATGTGGGTGTTCTGATGAATCAAGGCGTTCACATGATGGTCAGAGTTATGGTTCTCCAGTGTGGTTTTAACATATTACAAGGCATCGCAATGTACAGTGGAGCAGTAAAAAAAAGCCCCAGTAGTCTCCCATTCAAAAATACATTTTACAAATGCAACTAATCAGGACTAAAACTGTAGTTTCTTTTTATTGAAACATGCTGCTGGTCAGAGTGGCGATATCCACAATATGCTCCAAAAAGTGTATTGCAACATATGACATATTTATCACGATAACGTTAAATAGCATCATATTGCCCACCCCTGATTGCAGTGTTCTGTTTTGGCCTGGCCACCCCCAAAACAAGGCCTTTCTAATCAAATCATGTATTGATTATTGACGGAGTACTAGGATTCTTTTTTAAGAAGCCTTCATTTAAAAATGGTTGGCTAGTCATTGGCATTTTTTTTTTTTGGGAAAGTAAATATTAATTCATGATTTTTTAGAGAATATTGATAATAATAATAATAATAATAATGAATTAATGACTATGACAAGCCATGTCACAATTGCAATTTATTACATTTTAATTCCAGAATTCAATTTTCTACTTGTAGCTCTAGTGCCCACTTTCAAAACCTAGTGAATACACAGACATAATCAGTCTCCTAGTTATGTCGGTTGTGCAAAATTAACCTTGTATCTTAACTGAGCATACACACAGCAGCCAAATGTTTGCTCTGTTTACATTAGGGGATTATAATCTGTGGCAGTTACAAAAATAAACTTTGCTGCCACTTATCAGCAGCGCATAAACAGCACAGGGTGGGTGCTAACAAACATGTAGCTTTCACCCATAGCTGCAGAGTTTCAGGGCTTTAGCAGTAGAAGAGAGGAACCAATGGTTAACACTATGTGTACCTGTCATCAAACATGCTATTCTTGTTCTTTAGGGTGGGGTTAAGACTGGGTTTTCTCCACAAGAATATATAGCTCAGGGTGGGGCTGCCACAGCCTGCTGAAAGAGGATTCATGGGCAGAAATGCAGCTTTCAGTTTAATTCCTGCGGAAAGACACGTCTTGCTTTTGATGCAGTGCCACTGTAGATTGAAGGCAAATGCAGTGTACAGGCTTAGGCTCTGTTGCTCTTTAAAATTTGTCTGTGGCTATACACAGTTGTGTTTTCAGTTGTTGGTTAGCTGTATAACATAATTAGCTAACTAGCTTGGTGGTTAGCTTGCAAGTTTTTTGCTATTTGGTTAGCTATATAACTTGGTTGGCAGCTAGCATGTTGTAGGTTGCTAGAGGATTTTGTTGTTTAACTAATTGTCATTTATGCTGTTCCTACAAATGTTTCAACAGCTGTTGTGAGATTGGCCAAGTTTTACAGAACATTGGCAAAAATGCAATTCAAACAAATGAGAAATGGGAGCACAAAACTAATTTTGTCAAAGTATATCGCTGTTGTCGGAAGAAAACCTCATATCTCCAAAATGATAACTTTACAGGAGAAGGACAAAACCTACTTTACTTTTAATGTAAGTCAATGGAACCAGACTTTTTTCCAGTAATGTTGGGCCATTTCTCTTGGTCCATTCTTCATGACATATACACACAATGTAAAGGGCAACAGGCATTGTCAAATTATGCCAAAAATCTGAAAAACGAAAAACAAAAATGGAGAAAACAAGGTTTTCTTACGACAGCAGGGATATGTAAATGTAGGTTTTAATTTATTTTCATTTTTGTTGTGTCAACATGAGCTAATGTTATCATGATGGCGTATTTGTTATTGTTGCCTTTTCCAACCTGCCTAGTTTCAGCTGCACTCTTAAAAAGATGGTTCTTCAAGGGTTCTTTAGTAAAGGGAATGGTACTGTTCAGAATCATGAGTTCTATATAGAACCATTTGTATGCTTAAATGGTTCTTTGCATGATCAAATCGTTCTTCAAATTGATGGAGAATGTGTTGTATATGGTTCTACATAGAACCTTTTTGAAAATGGTTCTCTATAGCACCAAAAGGGTTCTGGTATTGTTATGATGTGAAGCTTGTAACAAAAGAACTCTTTTTGGTGTTGTATAGAACCATATGCAACACATTCTCCATCAATCTGAAGAACCATTTCACCATGCAAAGAACCATTCAAGCATTAAATGGTTCTATATAGAACTTATGGTTCTAATAGAACCATTCTTTTTACTAAAGAACCCTTAAAGAACCATCTAGGTTGAAGGGGACATTTGACGGCATTTTGTAAAACGTGTCCGATCTCGCTACAGTTTGTACAAGTCATCTGACTTGGCTGTCAGCCAGTTCTTGCTAGTTGATATTTACATGGTTAGCTAAGTGGCTCAGTACCCAGTGTTTGCTAGTGTCTTACAGCATGTTTATCTAGTAACCACATCATGACAAGACCTATATGGTGCTGCTGAATGTTTCTCTTGACACTTTTAGTTACCAGCTTGAAAAATGTCACCATCTGTCACCATTGGTTTTAAGCTTAGTAAAAGTCCAACTATTCCTTATAAAGAGTCTATTAAAAAAGGTTGCATGCAACTTTTTCTCAAGTTTGTAAACTCTGAAAAATTCTAGCCATTGCTGCAGGTGTGGCTGGTAAACAGATACCAGTCCATTGACTCAGTCACATTGTTTTTGCACTTGTGTTCGAGCTGCTGCACCTTTTGTTGTTTGTAAGTCTGCTCTTTTGAGCGGCCACTCTGTTTGAACAGCAGCAGTGAGCAGTGGACTTTCGAAGATAACGCAGCAGCAGAGCACACCCAGTTGCGGACTACAGATTAAAGTTGATTTGCATTAGTCACATGTAGTGAGAGAAACTCAGCAAGGCCAGAACTCTTCATAACAAGATGAATTCCATGCACATTCCGCACCGAGAAGGCATTTTCTATTATATGAATGTGGTCTGGGTTGTAAAAGGAATTGCGCTGCCGTCTGGTATCCAGTCTTCAAGCACGCACAAACACGAAGGATTGAACTGATTGAATTAGGTGTGACTGTAGCCTTAGCTAACCCAACCATTTTGTATTTGATGCAAAACAAGAAATGTTCTCTTACCTGAGGGGAAAATGCTGAGTGGGCCTGTGTTTTTTGGGGTTTTTTTTTTTGCCTTTCCTTTAGCTCAAAGTGTAGAGTTGGGAGTTCCAAAGCAGACAGTTCACTGAAACTACCTCCACAGAGCTCTCCAGAGTTTCGTACAAGCTGTGTTTTGACTGCTGTCCAGTCTTGTTTTGATGGGTTCTCTATACTTCTGTAAGCGCAGGCTTGCCTCATTCACAGATTTTTTTCCAGTTTAGTTCACTGTTCTCGCAGGATTTGGAGTCTCTTCGTCGTTGTCAGTCTGTGGTTGCCCTCGGTCCAGTTTTGTGCAGTCCAGGCTGTGCTCCAAACGCAGTCATGCTGTTGCCGCTTTGTCAGTTAGACAGTTTTTTTTTTTTTATACAGGCTGTATTGGATGACTAACTGCTTGGGAGACAGGCGGATTATATATTTCAGCTCTGTGGTTTTGTACCTTCCTTTTGACTCTTCCTGTGTAGCAAGACTTTAGCTTTGTGCTCACTCACTGTTAAAGAAAGACAGTGTGAAACTCTCTCTCTCTCTCTCTGTCTCTTGTTCATTCTGTTTACCTCTCTCCCCCTACACCCCCTTTGTCTCAGTTGGACTGCCTACTTTCTCCTCCCCTCCGATCACTGTGGGAACTCCTTTTTCCTTTTTTTTCCCCCCTCCCCCCCCCGCCACCTCCAGTCCCTTTCATAAAGTACTCTGGCAGTACTTGAGCATAGCTTGGTTCTGTTTGTTCCTTTCTAGTTTGGGTTGTCATGTATTAAAGCAGCGGAATGTGTGTGTCTGTGTTTGTTACATAACCCAGGGCTAGGTAAGGGAGTTCTCAACATAAACAAGGAGGGAGTCTATGTTTCAAAGACCAAGACGAATGCAAAGTCAGTTTGCCTCAGCACAGGTTTCCCTCTTGACTATTTTGCGACTTTAAACTTTAAAAATCTGCCTTAAGCCTTTGGTGTTTAAAAATTCTACGATAGCCGAAGATCCAGTCACACCTTAATGACATTCAAGGGAGTGGCTGCCGTGTCCACTGAACATTTTCTGTTTTGTTTTTGTGGAATTTTTAACTCTGCAGTTTTCGCTCTAATCACATTTGCTTCCTAATTAGGTCTCCAGGGTTTGAGTCAGTTTGCCTCTATAACTTACAACATTAAGTTGCACTATTGATCTTTCTGTAGTGCTGGGAGATTTATCGGCTTTACTCTACAATCTCGATTTGTAGTTTTAGCAGTATAGATTAAATACAGTTTATGTAATTAAACTGCATAAAAAAGTTTACCTTTCTAAATCTATGGTTTCTGGGTATTATTTAAAGTAATAATATTTAGTAATATAAATCTTTATTTATGTAGCACTTCTCATTTTAGTTGAACAGGAATGTACGTGCATTTGAAAGATTAAAAACACTAAACGAAAAATAATAGCATGATTACAGACCACAGGTAAAAATGACTCATAATACTCTCAGCATATACCAGCCTACACAAAGATGTTTAAAACACCTGTCAAGTTAGCATTCCTAATATTCTCTGGGATGCTATTCTGGAGTACAAAAGCTATATAAGGAAATTCTCTTCCATAAGCTTCTGTAAGCCTGCCTCAGCTGAGTGAAGTAATTTGGACAGGCTATAACGCTTCAGCAGATCACTAAGATAGACTGTGTAATAGTATGTAAGATTCTCTTTCGTGGAGTTAAAGTAGAATAAAACCACTTCTGGTACCTCTGATTACACAACCAGTCTGATGTAATACATTAGACTGGATTGTAGTTGTCATGTTGAAATAAGCATTGTCTTTGTTTAGAAGGCAGCATATGTTGCTCCACAATGTGTAGATGTCTTTCAGTGGTAACGCTGCCTTCACAGATGTGCAAGTTACCCACTGATACACCCCCATTCTGTGACCGAACTTTACACTGGTAACAATCTGGTTGGTACTTTTCTTCTTTGGTCCAGAGAACACAATGTCCATTAGTTTCGTAAGCATCTGAAAAGTTTCTCTTCAGATCACAATACGTTTCCACTGTGCATCAGTCCATTTCAGATGAGCTTGAGCCCAGAGAAGTTGGCAGCATTTCTGGGCATTGTTGACATATGCCTTATATGACAAATGCAAGTTCAGACTGTACATATTAGTATAATCTAAACTTACATTTGTGGATGTAGCGATGAACTATATTTCTTTTTAGTGTGCATTACCAGTGTTCAGAAAGCATAGGTTCGTTAACTTTATTAGTGCAAACTTAAATATATTCAGGCACCTTGATACTGTGACATATGGGAAATATCGCACTGTTAAATTTTCAGAATGGAAAAAATATTTGCTTGAATTGAGCAGCAAAACAAGAAAATAGGAAACAAATGTCAAGTAGTGGCACACTGACTGGATTATTTAATAGCAGCACTGCTCTTACAGTTGTGTTGAACAGACGTGGCACACAGAAGGCCTTTGTGTGACCACTGCCAGATTTACAACGTCCATGTTGTTTCCATTCAGGGCCGAGGCCAGTCCCCCAGCCAGCTATTTCAGACACTGCTGTAACCTGAAACCCACTGGTGTGTGCTGCGGGGAGGAGTGTATTGCTCAGTGAGGGTGTGTGTGTTTGTGTGTGTACATGTGTGCTTGTGTTTCCATGCTTGACATCCGATGTCCTCACAAGATCAGCAAAATAAGTAAGCTTCTAAAAGAGAGAGTCTTAGAACTTAGAAATATTTTTATTAAATGATTTCATTTAAAAACTAGTATATAAATACTGTGTTATTATTTGTGGTTGAGGTAACAGTTTATAACTGTCCTCTTTGCTTTAGTGTAAAAATAAACCCCACTTACGACTGTCATCACAAGTATTGTAAAGAAAGTGTGCAGCACACTTTTGACACCCCCCCCCCATTTGTAATGAGTCACTGACTCATCATGTTGCACTCCAAAAATACTTGCAGTAATACTTTTCTTCTCTATATGCCAACTTTGTTTGGAATTCTATAGTGACTGTAATGGGTAAAAGGACAATGTTTGGATTGTATTCTATAAGATCCCAGCAATACAAATATAACACAAACTATACAGTCTACAAATGGACATCATAACTGTGTCACATTTGGTAAAAAAAAAAAGTTGAGTTAAATGAGGCAGTCAGCAAGTGGGTTAACAATCTTTAATATACAATGCTATAATATAATAAATTCATATTATTTTATAATCATATTAAATATAACTATATAGTTATCACACCAAATGGTACAAAGAACTACATCTGGTAAGCAAGAAGCAAAAGCCCAACAGTGATCGAAACACTAGCATTGCATATGGTGCAAGTGGCTTTTGGGCTATTTTCTGTGTCCACTTTAAAATAGTTCCACACTGCAGGCATTTAAACCACTCGTTAACTTCTGGAAATGTACCTCACTGCTGCATCTAATATCTGTGGTAATGCCTCAATGACAAAGGCATAAATTGAGCTCAGTAAGGAAAAATAGCCTTTGATTTGACTTCATTTTAAATATGCACTGAGCGGCTCTCAGATTGTTTCATGTAAATTTCACTTGTGTCCAAATTATACAACATTGACAGATTGCTGTGAATGTTCTCCTCTTCAGATGCAGACATGCCACTATCTCGCAGTTCTTTGGGGACCAGAAGCCCAACTGTGCTGGTGCCTGTGACTACTGCCGCAACCCTAAATTAGTGCGCGCTCAGCTGGAGAGAGCCGCCGCCCTCAGCACCAGGACCGGCCCCGCACAGAGCTCTGAACCTAGAGGGCCGTTTGGCTTCAACCCTGAGCTCTATGCTGGGGGAAAGAAAGGTTATGGCTTTGAGAGGTCAGTTCAGCCACCGTTAGTGGTCTCTGTTATTTATGGGATTGGGTAATTGATCTGAATGAAGGAGAGAGCAGACCACTAGCAATGACGTGATGAGAAGTCTGCATGTCTGCCTGTCAGTGCGTCTTTGTGTGTTTCTTTTTGTACATTTTCAGGACAAAAATAGGTAACACTGTAGAACCTTTGTAGATGCTCTTCTTGTCTTGAACTAACATTCAACTACATATCAATTATAAGCAACTAAAATTCAAGTTGAATCTATTAGATTCTATTAAATCTAAACTTAAGCCTAATCTTAAATCTAATGTAACAGAAAATCGACTCAGTTTCACCAGGTAATCTGTTAATAATTTGAGCATCTATAGATAAGCTGTGAAGGACTATCAAAATAAAATGTGACCCAAATCCTCATTCTGTAGGTTTGCCTACATTGTTAGGACCAAAATGAAAGCTTCATGTTTTTGAAAACTAAAAGGTGAAGGTCAGGTTAAGATTAGCCTTTATAAATTCTTATTACATATAAATATGTACATGTGCATAATGCATTTTTTATTATTATTATTATTATTATTATTATTAGAGGTGTAATCATTTAGGGTTTGATAAGTGGTGTTTTAATTCGACACAGCAAAAATGTAAATAATTCAAAAAAGCACTCTATATGTATAATTACATGTTGTGCCAACCTAACAGTCTAACCGCAAGCTTATAAGTTACGTTAGCCCATAGCTAATATGCTAGTCACGATACGATACAATATGCTATACTGCAATACAGTTTCATATAATACAAGATTGTGTGTTAAGTATTGTTACATCTACAATTATTACATAAAAGTACTTGTGTATACAATATATATTATGTATGTTACATACAGATAGTTTCATATGTATCATGCATATGCATTTGTTTGAGGCCACATCCTTCCACACATGTGTGTGTTTGTATTTATGTATGTATGTGTGTGCAGGTATGATGAGGAGTGGGAGGGCAGTGCAGAGGATGACAGTGAGCAACGGAAGAAAGAGTTTGGGATTCTGTTTAAGAAGCAGATGAGTTTACGGAAGGTAAAATTGGGTCATCATGTTTCCTTCTGTCTTACTCACATACTCACACAGCCAGCATACACACAGAAACAGAAAACACACATTAATGTCAGGTCCAGATTTTGCCCCTGTGGTTAGTTTCCTCTTGATCCAGTGTTCTTTCAGCCTTAGACCCACACCTCAATATTCAGACTTTATCATTTGCACACAGCGCGCCAACAACCACAAATAGTTCCTGATTTACTCAGTCTGAGTAACATTCAGTGCATTCTTTCCCCTGCTCTCTCTCTCTCTCTCTCTCCTCTTTTGTTTTCTCTTTCTCTTTTTTTCTCTCAATTTCTCTCACTTTCTTTTTTCTTTAACTTCTTTCTCTCTCCTTTGTCTCTTTCTGTTTCACTCTGTCTCTCCTTCCTTCTCGCTCATTCTCTCTCCCTCTCACTCTTTCTTTCTTTCTCTGTCTCTTGTATGTCCTGTCTTTTTTTTCCTGTCACTCTCACTCACTCTCTCCTCACTCATTTTCTATCTCTTTATCTCCCTCTTTCTGTCTCTTCTCTCTGTCTCTCTCTTTTTTCTCTTTTTCTCTCTTCTCTCTCTGTCTTTTTTACTCGCTCGCTCTGTCGCTCTCTTTTCTGTCTCACTCTCTCTCACGCACTCTGTCTCACTACCTTACACCCCCATACACACATCTGTTTTCCAGCTGTTAGCTACAGTGCTCTGTCAGAATGAAACTCACAGTTTTAAAAAGCAGAGCAGAAACATGGGGCGAGAGAAGGGGAAAAGCTGGTGTGTCTGGATTAGCCAAGCTCCTCAGTTTCCATATAGACTGTGTTCAGTTGTAGAATGTGGGGAACCCCTGTATTTGTTTGTGTCATTGAAAGGACGGCTGGCCAATGATACATCAGAGTGCTTTTATTAAAATGCTCTCAGCAATGCTGCTGTTAAGGAATTTGGACATAGTTGGAATCTTGAGTGCACTGTCTTGCAACAAATTAATACTGTAAAGCTTTCTTGTTTGTTTCTCTGTCCCATTCTGTTCTTATTTTCTTTTGTTTTTGTGTGCTGTTTTTGTTTGTCTTTATTTGCAGGGATCAGGTGACTCGAAAGAAACTTTTATTCCACCAGGTCAGTGCCCCCCCCACTGTAGTATTATAACTGTGACTGTTAGAAGTTAGGCCTTCAACTGAAGCCATGAATAAAACATGGAAATGCAGTATCAAAATTAAAATGAAAATGTAATATGTAAAATGGCAGTGTATTTGCATGTTTGCATTTAAATTTCCCACTTATATATGCCGTGGTTAAAATAAAAAAAGATTTATTCAGTACTGCAATTTTAATTTGCCATTTTGTATATTGGTACTGACATTTCATTTACACAAAGATTTAGATACTTTATGAGTAGCTTTATTTAAATAAAAATGTATTTCCACATCTGCATATCTATGCTTAATGTGGTTATGCACTAATTGTGTCAAATTATGAAAATGTTGTTTACCTTATATGCATTTTCACTCTCTAACAGTGCATTTAAATAGCATTATCAAAGAGAACTCCAAGCTAGAAAGAGGGCAAAATTCAAATGAAACAGCACCTCTCCTCTTTGTAATTATCTATTCTTGTCTGCTGCACTCAATCTGTGGCAAAATCATCCCATCGGGGTGGGACCGAAGCACGCTTTTCAGTAAAGGTTTTATCTAAAAACATGGCGGCCGAATAGTTTCTAGCTACTCCTACGTCAGCAGATAAGGTGAAGTAGAGAAATATAGCCACCTGTGATGCTGTTCAGTCGAAGTATTCTGGTTTATCAGACTGGTTGATTAATACGAGGCTGAACTTGAGTTCCTTCTCGCCAGCTTCTTTTTTCGAATTTTCGGGTCCAACTGAACCGGCACAGCAGTTACATTCTGGTGCCTCAATGTTGATAGTGCTGATCCTTCTCTTTCCCTTTGTACTCCCCCTGAATGTCTGAGCTGCTGAGCAGAGGGTGTAAGTAAATTAGGTAGGTTCTTTCTAGTTTGTTGGATAGTCTAAGTTGGCTGACTAATGCTTGCTTGAATGATTTGTTGCCTATTGTAGCCACATAGCCACAAATGCTAACAACGTCCAAATGATTGTCTGAATTCCTATTTGTGTTAGAAATTAACACTTACCACTGTCACTTTAACACCACCACGGTTACAGTAGTCAGTCCTGTAATCTCCATAATCCAGTATCTCACACAGATTCAAAGTCCTACTTATGCCAGAAAATAAAAGCTTAAAATAGGAGGGGGATAACTGTTTAGTTTAGAGGTTGTATATGTTGCCATGCCATGGGTTCTTAAACTTCTCACAACACAAAATGGTTAGCCAGCACCGGCGCAGGCAGCAACCACTGATTTTTCTTCTTTCTACATCTTCCAACCGGTGCTATAGCGCCACCAAATTAAACTGCCACTTCAATGCAAAAGCGCAAAAGACACTTTCTAGAGCCAGTGTTTGGTTTGTCTGTTCTGGGCAATGGCGCAACATAGCAGCACATTCTAAGTTAATGAAAACACAATGATCTGCAGTTACAGGTGATTGTATATTGATGAAAACATGTTTTGTATACTATATTCCATTTCTGTTAATAGATACCGCTAAATCTTACACACTTCAGCCTTAATGTCTACTTTGCATATAAGTCACACATTGCTCCAGTTAATTTCCTGTCAGGATTTACTTAACATCCTTAAGTTTCATGATGACTGCACTTATTTTGCAATGGATACATTTGTACGATCTTTTCCACACTTCCCCTGTGGTTTCATGTGTGAAATACAGTGAAATACTGATAGTGAAAGCTCATTTATCTGAAGCCCTCTAGATGGCCTTGTGCTTCTGGAGGGGAAGTGGAGCTCGGTTATTGCTCCACAGCTGTGAACTTTCATACAAAGTGCCATATTTCTCACATTCTACATTTTTTCCCATGTAAAGCCAGTGCCGAACCTAACCAGAGGATTACTATTGCAAGTCAAACTTCAATCTTTAAAGTAACTTAAAGTAACACCATCTTAGCCAGTTGAGCTTTTTTTTGTGAGATGAAAGTCTTGAATCATAATTGCATCATAGAGGTTACTCATGCAACTGAACCATGCTGCACAAAAAGAACGAGCTGAGTTCATGTGAGGGAAGTGGGCATAGTGCTTATGTCCACTGCTAATTTGTGCAATTCCCTACGTCTAAGCTGATTCAAATTAGGCCATTTTCTTATTTATTTGTTTGTTTATATATGTGTTTCTTTATTTGTAAACCATTCAGAAATAGACTAAAGAGTAGGCCATAACATTTATGCGTCATATAGAATTGAGAATTTGTCTTAAATACTATTATATTCTTTCATTTATTTTTTCATTTATTTCATTTTATGAAGTTATTTCAGTGTGTTTAATTACACTGTAAAAACAAAACTCTAAAGAACCTAAATTTATACTGCACTATTAAACTATGGCACAAACCTGTTATTTTGTTGTCTTTTTTACCCCAGATGCAGATTGTCCATTAAAGGAGGCCAGCAGTCAGAGAATCCCAAGACTCACAGTGAAGGTAATGGCCACTGGCAGCTGCTCCCACTGAAACACATTAGCATATGGCTCTGACAGTTTAGTCTTAATCTGGCGGGGCCAGCAGCTGCCAACTTGCAGGTCACCGCTGAACTGAAAGATCAAAGCAACTGCCAGGTTCACTTAAAGGATCTTCCCAAAATTATCCACAACATTCTGTGGAATGTTTCTACAGTGACTTCAGTGGAAACATTACAATGTGCCTGCAGACTAAAGAGTCAGAATAAGATCTTGTTTTTATTAAGGATTAAATTAAATCAGTGGAATGGTTAAACTTTTTTTTGGTTTTATCAAAGCAGGCCCACTGAGTAGTGTTTTCCAGATCTGCACTAGCATAAAGCTGATATTATACCACTTGCTACACAGTCATCAAGCAAAAATGTCTTTAAGCCTTGTTTGCCAGGAACAGTGCTCGAAATGCATGAGAACTGCCCCCTAGTGGCGAACCCCATGCATCACAGTCTTAAGTCTCACCTTGTGACATACTGGAAATCTTCAATGCAGAAAGGAGGCAAAAAGCCACTCAAACCCATCATTATGATTTTATCATATTTAAAGGATGTTGAAAAAAAACTCTTAACACTTTACTGACTGACGCAAAAAAGTGCCTGTTTCTGCTGTTACATCTATTCTTTTTTGGTAATAATGTGATTTATGAATGCTGTGGTTTTGTTTATTTGATATATAAAGTTACCTAACAAAGACAAAACTTCTCAAATTTTTATTTAGTTTGTGTCACAAACTACTATTTGTTAACAAGAAAACAAATGAATAGGAAAGTAAGTCACACATCAGTCATGCTTTATCAATACTCTGATTAAACAAATGAATAGCTTACCGATCTAAATTCTGTTTTAAATGATCTCACATGCTTACTCGGAAAAATACATGATGAAGCCTCGTGCATCTTTTATACGGTGATAGAAAACATGATAGCACTCAGAAAGCTCAGGTTCTACACGCTACAAATTATACAGTGATTTCACTGTTGCCAGTAAGGAGGGGGGGGTGATCATAACTCTTCTAGTGGCCTATTTAAACATTTTTTTTTGTTTGTTTGGTAGTTTTTATTTTTTGTGGGGGTGCAGAGCTGGTCAGATTAATGTGTTTAACCATGATAAAAGCACTGTAACATCACCTGGAGTGGCTTATTGCATTGTTATACAACATATTGTTACACATCAATGGTCACAAATAATAATAATAATAATAATAATAATAATAATGATATAAACTATTTATCAACTAAGCAATATAGTATACATATTGATATGCTTGGAATATACTCGCACATTAATACTGATTTCATGCGTCACATCTCGCATGTCAACTATCTGTTTAATTAAACAAAATTGGAACCTGAGGGAACATGTTGAAAGTAGTTTGTCTGTAGTTATTCATTTTCTGTGGGCGTGTGTGTTTCAGGCACGAGAGCACTGCCTGTCTCTTCTTCAGGAATGCCTGACAAACCACAGAGGCGGAGCAGATCACTCGATCAGGTATTGCTTGAGGATAGTCCTGTATCAGACATACTGCCTATTAATTGCTTGTAATTGGCTCAAAATAAGCACCCGAATCTGAAAATCGGACTGGTTGTTTAGTAGACATTCATACTAATTCACAGGCACATGCAAAAGTTTGAAGACTCCTAGTCAAATTATATGTTTTCTTGATTTTCTAAGTGGAAATAAGTTCCATCCTTTTTCGAGAACTCGCCTAGATATGGCATTTTGCCACAATTTCTGTGTATTTGCTGAATTTAACATATTGGAAAAAATATAAAATATGAGATGTCATAACGTTTGCGCAGACCAAATTTGATTTTTTCCAATATTTTAATTTCAGCAAATACACAGTAATTGTCCTTAAAAATGTACAGAATTCTGTTCTCTGTAGTTGATGTATTAATATATATAACTTACATCCACAAAATGTTATTTGACCACAAGTACATGTACTCCATTGTTCAAAAGTCTGGAATTATTGTTCAGAAGTTTGGAATCAGTATTTTAAGTAATATAATCAAATTTGGTTGCAGATACATAGTGTAAAATGACTCTAAATTGCTGGTCCTGTGCAACTTCACAGTTTTCAAATGATTTTCAATGGTAATGTATTTAGTATTAATGCAACCTTCTTTATAAATGCTTTATTTTTTGTTGTTGATGTTTAATGTTTTTGACAGAATCAGCTCAGCTTATTATTATTTTTTGTTTTCCTCCTCAGCTCTGACACGCTCTCTCTGGCTGTAGAAATAGAGCATGAAGTATTCAAATCTTGCAAGTCGGCAAACTTGTATAAGGCTGCGGTTCTCAAGCGGGTGAGTGTGGTTTTACTTATGTTGCCATCTTAAGGCCACAATACTGACAATTTATAGAAAAACAACTTATTTAAGAACATGTAAAGCTGTTGGAAGGATTAGAGAATTAATTGAAGATAAGCACATCATAAACAAGAGACGAGACTAAGTCTATTTTTACATCTGTTAGTTCCCACTAAACAATCTTGCTGGTTAAAAAAACATTCTGCACTAATTATATCTGAGAACAGCTTGTTTTTTTTTTTGTTTTTTTTTTTATAACCATTCTTGATTTTGGCTGACCAGCAGTTGTTAAGTAACAGCAGTGGTTTGTGGTGAAAGCACTTTTTTTGTAGACGAAATTGGTAGTTTTAAAAACATGGACTGTATTTGAAACACTTTTTTTTCAGTAGGGGCAAGTCTAGAATTTTACCATCACAGGGTCTCGTCTCGAGTTTTTTTCTTTTTTTATTCACCAGTCAGTTTTCCCTGATTAACCCTTAAAGGCCTTGACAATCAGCATAGGAATGCCGGAGTCTCGTTGACTACTAGGAGTGGGTGAGGTGAGGTGACAGGGTGTTTCTGTAGTGTAGTAGTCATCACGTTCGCCTAACACGTGAAAGGTCCCTGGTTCGGAACTGGGCAGAAACATGGTGAGGTAACAGGCAATTTACACAAACTAAACAACTTGTTTCTTTTAAAATGTTAGCCTGATTGGCTTTCTTGATGTAAATTTCAAGTCATGTGTCCTCTAATAGTAATGTCTATAGTTTTGTTCTTTTAGTGTATTGAGCCCTGAGGACCCAAACAGTGCTGGGAGTCAGAGAGTGCTTTCTTATTTATGGTTACATATGTCAGTTTTGCAGTGTTCATTAGTAATCTGTCCTCCACATTCTCTCAATACTGAGTATTAGCTGATTATATCAATTACATTATAAGTCTCTCTGGACAAAAGCATCTACCACATCCTGTAAGTGTGAATGTCTCTTCGAGCATGAAGGATTATGAAGTTAGAAGAAAAAGCTTTGTGTCAGAATCTTTAGTACAGTTCAAACCAGGAAATCACAAAATAAAGAGGAGAACTTGAAGGTTATTTTTTAAGCACTGCAGTAAAAGTGCCACATTAAAAAAATTAAATCTGAGGATTTCAAAAGAATGAATTTGAGAGGGAATTTTTTTCAGCAGAGCTGCCCCTCTAAATAGGGTCTAGAATCGCCCCTGATTTATGCCATCTTTGTATTACTCTTTATTGTTTAAAAGCAGCAGTATCAAAACTGTAGTGATCTGTGTAGCCCAAATCATAGCTATGATTTTATTCATGATAGCACACTCCCACTTCTTCTGTTCTGTTTTTTAATTTTTGCACAAAGTTCAAAAGTTGTTTATATTCATGCATATTTCCTGAACTGATGCTAGTAACTGTCACTTTACTGATGTAGTGGAATATCTTCATTCAAAAAGTCTGAGACCACATTGAAAATCATTTTTTTAATCATTTCACTTGGAAACAAACAACAGAACATCTTAGAATTTTGAAAAATTAAAAACAAAAATGTTGGGATGAGTAAAACAAAGAAGAAACGTTCAAGATTCGGCATTATTTCTAGGTCACTATTCAAATTTAAGCAAGTTTGTGAAACTAAATGTATACACTGTCATTAAAGCAAAAGAAGGACATATCAGATACTAAAAGTCTAAAATTCATGTTAAAATTTCAAATATTCTACTTTTTATTCTGTTAAATTAGAAAGGAATGAAGAATAGAACCATTTTCAGTAGTACTATTAGACTTTTGGAACCCACTGTATATTCTGGGATATACGTTCTATTGTAAATGTGCTACTCTTCAGGTATCAGAGTTGAAGAAAGGCCTAAATGATTCTGTAGCGCCCTCTGTTGACGAGCCTGGAGATGGTCGCGGCTCCAGTGTAAAAGAAGAGGAAATGAAGATGACTCAGAAAGAAGCCGCCTCCTCCTCTACCTCATCCATTTCTGAAGATCAGCAGGGCTTCACTTCAGCGTCTCAGGTCTACTCAGTAAGTGTCATTTATTTGCTCCATATATTGCATGGGCTTGTTAAAGCCTAATTATTACTTAAAATCAAAAATCTTAAAAGCTAATGATCTTCACTGTCCAGATTTTAACTGTCATAGATTTTTTTAACCTGTGCTTCTCTGCTGTTTCAGATGAATTACCAGTGGCAGACAGTCTTACATACTATGACAATTTTTGCCTTTACTTAAAGAAATAGATTTTCCAAAAATCTGATTTACACAGATTTTTCGCCAATTTGTTTGGAGACCACATTTTGCTTCTTTGGTTTTTAACTAGAGCTGCAAGGTTAACATTGCTAACAAACACTAGAACTCACTCAAAGTCACTCAAATTGCCCAATTCAATTCCTTAAAAACATGTCACCAAAACTTCTCTCAACCCACTCAAATCGCATCCTGGTCTTCATTAAGGTCACACAGACTTGTCATTGTAGTTTAGAGCACAGTATGACTTACTGTGAGCTAGAAAAATGAACAAGCGGGCGTTTCATACAACACTTTGGCTGGTATTCACAAACTTGCATCAGATTCCTGAGTGTTTATGACAGTCATTGACATACAAACTGACTGGTGGTCTGTGAATTTTTGAGAAACTTAGCAAGTCAGAGTTGTGGAGTCTGAGGAGTTTAATTAACAACTACCTCACAAAAAGCAGTAAGACTTGTTTAAATACGGTCATGGTGAAAAGACCCATACAGAGTGTATTGTAAAGCAAGATAGTCCCCAAAAGAAAACGTATTTTTCAGATTTAAAACTATTGCATCATTATTAACATTACATATAAAGACTCAGGAGAGTTCGTTTCTCATTGCTCTCTCGAAGAATGTTAGTGGTCATTTTGGAAAGTAAATAAAATGGCTAGGTTTATGGTCAGATATCGTGATCCCTGGGTTAGGGTGTAAAGAAATCTGAGTCAGTAAGTTTCTCTAAATCTGAGTCAGTAAGTTTCTCTAAACTTAACCTTTTCACATCAAACCACTCAATGACTTACGTGTCAGTACGTGTCAACTTACATGTCAATTTGAGAAATTCGTGGAATTACGCTTTATTGAACATCTGGATACGATTTGAGTTTTGTTGCTGTATTTACAGAAACAGTTTGCTAGTTAGGTGATTACTGAGTTATAGTGTTTGTTAGCAACTATAGCCTCACAGCTCCAGTTCTAAACTAAGGAAGTAAAATTTGGGCTTCAGATGTCTTGGCTTATCAGTCTCTGGGATAATTAAATTAAATGTAATTTAAATTTTTTACCAAACTACTCTTTTAAGTATGTAATACAAAGATAGTAATGGAGGGAGTGCAACAGAATCTAGTAAGCGTGATTTAGTTTTGAGTGCATGATGGACATGGTTTAACTGTTTTGTGGTGTGTTGGTAGTAAGCTAAGAAAAGATTAACATGGAACCCATTGTCAGGCTAATAGACTGCAAAATACATATTTGTCTTAATTTGTGGAGTTGTAATTGGAATATTCTGATAGTATATACTAGGGGTGGGAATCTCTAGGAACCTCACGATTTGATTCGATTACGATTCAGAGAGCTGCGATGCGATTATAAAACGATTATCGATGCATCTTTTTTTTCTATATAGCATTTATATTTTCTCACTGTGTGAGCTCAAGTTTCGAGTTCAAGTTTCAAGTTTATTTGTCATTTGCACATGTCAGGACATTTATGCATTGAAATGCTTGTGATGAGGCTCAGCTAATCACTCTACAGAAAGTAAATAAGTAAAAATAAAAATACAAGAAAAACTAACTGAAATATATTAAATATACACAAAATATACACAGAATATATACAGAATATAGAGACAATATACATTTTAAAGAGACTAAGTGACTCGGTGTTATTGTTATTTAAAGTGACTTGGTACTTTTAAAGCAAAGTATTTGTAATGATCCATAATGAATTTACTTCCAATATCTTTTATTAATAAAACAAACGGAAGTGATGTGGCAAGTGAACTAGAAGGCTCTCATTCACTGCTCTTGTTTGGAGCACGAGAAGCTGCTGCTACTCATCTGCGATAAAATGCGCAGTTACGGTGAAATAAGATCCAGTGTCAGTGGACGTCCACGCAGCACATGTTACAGCTATTCTACCCGTTTTCTTTAGTGATTTTATAACTTCGGTTTTGGTCTCATTGTAGAGACGGGGGGGGGGATTGCTGTGTCAGTAAAGTATCTTTGAGACGGGTCGTGTGCAACATTGCGTGAAAGCCCTGTTTCACAACGACTGAGAACCGGCGTGCAGACTGCAGGTCACATAGCAGCGATGCGTTATTCGCATTTAGAAGCACTGCAGTTGGTTTCCTGGTACGTTAAATCTGCAACGAGAGACTGTCAAACACGTGACAAAAAGTGGCAAAGATGAAGTCAGCTTCTCTTTCGAATTCTCCCGTTCCACCTTAAATGGTGCATTCGCCGCCTCAGTTAGAATTTAAGGTGGAACGGGTAAATTCGAACAAGAAGCTGGAGAATAAGAAGCGACTTCAGCCTCGTAAAACAGTCGAACGTTGAGAGACATTTAACTGATCTACTTCTGAGGAAAAGTTTTCTGGTGGAGATGGGAGGAAAGCGGCTATAGCTGAAGCTTAAAGCAGAACAAAGTAAATCTGCGTTTTCGTTTATATTGTTTAGCCTATACTAGGACATTATCACATACTGAGACATACTGGACAGTAAATGTTGTGGCTCCCAAGGTGGTTTGATTTTTGTTGAAAGGACCAAATATTAACATTTGTGTTGTGACTCCTGATCTAACCTGGCTTTAATGCAGAGGGAGCCGGTCGGATTTCTCGCTCATCCAGTGGTGTTTTTGTTATGTGCTGCCACAGACTGTCCGGGCGCTGCACTTCTGCACTTCCAAGTTCCGCCTTTTGCATTCCGTCAACATTACGTTATATATATATACCAATAAGAGTCATTAGGGAGAGTCCTAACATTACTTTCACCTGCCATTGCAAATCGCTCTGGATAAAAGCATTTATCAAATATGTTTACATTTTGTTTGTTTACAAATTAAAGTATCTTCTAAATTTGTGGATTCTGTTTTGTTTCAGTCAAAAGGTTAAAGTGAAGTTTTCTTACTCTTCTTCCAAAATCGTTTCCCCCACCAAGTGTGCAAATAGAGAATAAGTTTGAGTGAGATGCTCCACCTTTGTACCACTTTTGAACTTAAAATAAAATGGTCAGATGTTTGGTTTATTATTACTGTTCATAAATACATCTGAACAAAATGTTTTAAGATACAATCCAGCATGTATGTTGAGTAATAATTTTATAATAAAATTTAGAATTGTGTCACTAACGGACAGAGATTTAATAACACATGAATGGCTATTTCATCAGTTGTGGCTTTCAATAGAAAAACATTTTCCAAAACATTTTAATAAATGATGGGCTCGATAGTCAACTACTTTTCATTCTGTTTCAATTATATAGCTGAAGAGGAAACGTGTAGGAGCAGGATTCCGTGGTTCCTCAAACCCCTTCCAGACGGCAGCGGAACTTCTGAAGTCTTCCCAGAATGAGATCCTCACACCTCAAGAACCTGCCCATAAGGAAGAGGAACAGGAAAAACAACCAGAGAGCAAAAGAACCAAAACGTTGTCCTCCTCCTCATCCACCTCCGAAGCCAAAACCACTGCCTCGAGTAACCCCAGCAAGAAAGCAGGCAAGGCTCTAAGCAAGAAACAGCAAAAGCTAGCAGAGGCAGCCAAGGACTCGCACTGTATATCTCAGTACTTTGGGAAGAAGAAGACGTACAGCACTCAGGGAAAGGAAGATCGCATTGTCTCAAAGCCTGAAGAAGGAGGTTCCTCTGTGCCTGCAGCTCAAGAATGCAACAACTCTGTTTCAGCATCTCCTATTGACATGAATGCTAACCCTGCCAATCTGGATGGCAGTTCCATGGATGTGGAAAAAGGTACAAGGAATTCCAAGCCTGTGGAGAATCATGGTGGTGAAGGTAGTCCCATGAATATGAATGCTACACAGGAGGAGAAGATTGGAGATGCCACAGCAGTGTCAGACACTCGGAGGTAAGTATCTATACTGTAATCATTGATTCTGGAAGAATTGTCTGGAATATTCTTAGTATGTTCTATACTGTCCTCCACCTTCTACTTCTCATACAGGAACGAGCCACAGTCTGATGCCCAACAAGCACCATCAGAAACGGTAATCACCAGTTCAGCTCTTGATTAGACTCATTTACCTATTGATTTCCTCTAATACCACATCAAACAGGTACACTTGTTAAAGCAGGATCTATGTTTGTCTCACATCTAGTTCTTTTCTTACAGTCCCATCAAGCAAGAAAGTCCAAAGAAAGTCGTGTAGGCCTCTGCCACCCAACCACTGATAGCAAAAGGAGGGTGACATTTAACCCCGTGTTACAGGAACACAAATTAGAGGTGGAAAACATGCACGATAATCAGATTTCACACCAGCCTGTTACACTAAAAGAAGCTGCTGACATTGTGGTGAAAATCTTGGATCCTTTCTACAAAAAGGGGAAGTTTGCTACCAAGGTAGGAGCTAGCTGTCTCCTCTTACACTCTATTTCTGTTTTGTTTATGGACAGATAATTATCAATGATAGCAAAAAAAGGAAAATAAGGGTGTCTTTTTTCCCTAGGACCTGTTCAAGTCATTTGCACGCTTCCTCTCGCATCTGCTTATTGAGGGAAAAGCTAAAGATCGAGGGAAAGGTATGATTATTTGTTACAAATCTGAATGTTCCCCAACAGCCCAACTTTTTCTAATTTACCTCAGATCTGTCACTTATAACACCTTTCAGTGACAGTTTTAGGCTTATGTAAATAATGCATGCAGACTAGACATTTTGTATTAAAGCAGTATTCCAACATTTTTTATCTAATCTCTGTTGGCGCAGACAGTAATTTCCCTGTACAGAACAAGTAAAAAACCTGTTGATTCAACACACTTAGGGCCCGACGCAGCATGCTGATGTGAAAGAACTGGCGCCAACTAAGGCTGACCGATGATCGCCTTCCCTCACCTCACTGTCACCTTACATCTCCTGTGAAAACATACACTGAAAGAGTTCAGCTGACAGCCGACATGCCTGCACTACAGGAAACAGCTCTCGATAGCAGGAGCTGTCAGTAGTCTGTAAAACTGGAACATACAGAGTAAAGAATATATGGTATGTGGATCACTCAAAGTCTGAATTCTTCAAAGTCAGATTTGAAAACACAGTTCAGACTTGTAACTTAATTGGACTTGAATCCTTTTGCTTTGAGTGACCATATACCTTAATTAATTCAATATTAATTAAATATGAATGGATTCATTCATTAATTGTTTTTATGTTATGTTCTTAAATAACTAAACATTCCAATTTGTCACTACCAAAACAGTCCTAACACTACCAAAATGTTACCCAATGTTTTAGTAGTGACTGTTTTAGTAGTGACAATTTTAGCTGATTTTGAGCAGAACCCAAAATAGCCAGCCAGTACAAGACTAGCAAACGCAGAAAATATGTTTTTCAGTAGTGATGTTTCTTAATGTTTTGCACTGATTTTCAGACTTTGATACACATTTACTTCAAAACAGTGGGATCTAAATGCTCACCATGTGGCCAAGAGGGACAGGGATGCAGTCTTTCTTCCTGATCTTAAATGTAGTAGTTTGTTTCAATAGTGACATGAAAATGTGGGACAGCATTGAGTAAAGTGTTTTTTTTTTTGTTTTTTTTAATCGTGATAAATCAAAATCTTTCAACTTCACTTTAAAGAAATCAAAAAGATCTTTTAAAAAAAGTACTAATTGTAATATGCATTTTATATAATATGCAATTGTAATATGAAATTTAGGGTTAGGATTTGGGAAATCTACCTCCCAATAGAAAGTACCCTACAGTTGATTATTTTGTATATTTTTAGCTTAATACTATTTCAGTTAATGGTTCTTAGGTTTAAATATATCATAACACAGTCTTTGTCAATATCTAAGATCTGAATATGTTGTATTATAAATTGTTTATTTTTTTTAAGGGGGAAGGGGGCTGTGGGCCTGCATTTTGAACTAATTCAGTGGAAATGGTCCATAAACATGACATAACCATATATATACATAACATACCATAAACATGTCATGGCAGATGTCATGTGGCAGGTGTCATAGTACAGAGTACAGCACAAACACTCACATAAAGTACAGATACATGCAGAGTCCACATGTATTTAAATGTCCAAGTTGAGAGAGGGTGCACTAGGATACTGATTATTTTTTTTTTTCATTTGGGAAACGTAAAAACCATCCTCAGATCTTATGTTTTTTTTTCTTTGTACACAAGTCTATCAACTGCCAAACATGAGGACAATTCTCTTATCCATGAGCTTAAAACTGGGTGGGTTGCACTCCTCCAATGCATAGAAGTCATATGCTTTGCATGTAGTAAGCAGAGATTAAAGAGTTTGGATTTGTGGCTTCTTAATGACACTGTTTCTAGGATAACAGCCAATAAAGAAAGCTTAGGATGGACTGGAACTGTCTTACCAATAATTTTGGAAATTGTGCTGATTCCATTCCAAAATGTTTGCAAAAACTCACTCTCCCATATACAGTGCAATCAGATTGCTTATAGGTATTACATTTTATGCAGATGTCTGCAATATTGGGATTAAACTTGTTCAGCTTTGCTGGTATTAAGTAAATTCTCACTATTTATACGGGACTCGTTTGTATTGTGTATTAAATGACAAGGTCTGTGTCTCCACTCATGTTCTATAATATCAACCTGGAGAACCTTTTATAATTTGAGGGTTCCTGAGATACATTTGCAAATTGTCTATATAGATAAGTAGTTAGATTTCATGGAAAAGGGGTCATTTACTACTATTTCCTTAATAGTGGTTAAAGGTGGGCATTGCGAAGGGTCTGTTTTATAACTTATAAAACTACATACTTGCAAGTACCTAAAATATCTTAAAAAAACCCAAATTGTTCTTTAAGATCAAAAGATATTTGGGTCTCATCAGCAAAGAGGTCTGAGACTTCTCTATTATAAGTGTTTTGATTCAACAGGTTTTCTCTTCTTTAACTAAAATGAATGTCCCTTGTAATCGGCCATATCTTATGAATTGTACAGTGTGGCAGATAGAGATTAGATCACATAAATGCTAGTGTGCTCCTATAAGAAGGGTTTAGCTGTAAAATGTTTTCTGAATGTTGAAAATAATTGGTGATTTCCTTTGCCTATTTGTATTCACAGTGAAAATGGAGGCAAAGAGCCTCATCAAGCGCTTCTTCAGTAGCACCCAACGTTGTGAGAATGAGGCAGACTGGAAATGCCTGCAAGGAGCAGCCAGTGCGAAACACAAAGGAGCAGACAGGACTGCAACTGAGGAGGATAGATAGGGTATCGTGACTGCCCCTGCTTTGCCCTCTCCTTACCTCTGATCCTTAATGCCATCATAGCCCCCACCCCAACCCCTTCTCAGGGATGCTACATGCATATCAGATGCCGCTGCTAATCTGAAGGAAGTTTATCTCTGAGAAACTGATGCTAGGCTGCTTCCACTAGTGCACTTTAATTACAACTTCTGGCTGCATTGTTGTTTACTTTTAAATCCAGGGCCAACTGGGCACCCTTTAGTTACTGTGATATAGCTTTAGTTTTTAGCTGCTATCTTAGATGCTGTGATGTCAAACAATGGATTACAAATGACCTAAAGCATATTTCACAGTGTGTTTTAGTTCATGTTTTGCTTTTCTTTGTTTAATGCAGTATGGACACGTTTCTTTTTCTTGTGCCCAGTCATCTTAAAAGGTGTTAACGTGACACCCGTGTGAAACGAAAATAAATAATGTACATTATTTCAAATAAAGGATCAAATGTGATCATCTTAAGTCTTGTTAAGATTCTCAGGTCTTGGAGGTCATGCACAGAGTTGTGCAAAAGTCAGAGACTACCAACCATTTATTTAATTTCCACCAAAATTGCCATCAAGTACAAGAAATATCAGAAATATCTCCTGAAAATAAAATGGCTGTTTTGACTGGGAATTAAATAAATGAAGTGGGCTCTCTGACCTTTTCACAGCATGTCACACTGTGTGAACTGAAAGTTGGTGTTATCTAAAAGAAACTATTCTAGGAATAAGACTTCCTGTGTTAATGTGTGCCCTGGCCAGAAAATATCCAAAGAAAAGTTCAAACAGCACAATAAAGTAAACGTGTCTATGTTTATTCTGATTTATTATTCACAGAAAGTGCATTTTCATGGCAGGATTACTATCTCACAGATCACAAACAGACAAACAGATCGTATCCATTTGTTATACATATCTATGAAAGTACAGAATGGACAAGGTGAGCAGATTGCCTTTCTTATAAGGTGCAAACAGTAAGTACAACAGAAGCAGCATCAACAACAGACTGTATGCTAAGTGGGTAGTCTTTTATAGAGCTACAGATTTGTCATTCACTAAGAGAAGACTTGTTAGCCAGTGATGTAGCTAATATCAGGATTGCATTTCACAAATCAGGATTTCTCAGTTATCAAGATAACTTTAAGTCAAGGCTGTCTAGTAGAAGAAGAAGTAAGGGACACTGCAAATGGACAGTTCTCACTTTATGGCATAAGCTGTAGAGCCCTTGGCTTATTATACAGTTATTAATCATAACACTATTCAGTAATCACTACATTATTTAGTAACTACTGTGTAATTAATATGTGGGATTTGACTTGTAATTAGAGTGGACATTGCACATCGCATTCAAACTGAACTGAAATCATAGATTTCGCCCATCTCCAGGTAAAACCAATCGAGCTTCAATAGGGCTTAGAGTGCCCAAATCATAGGAAACTGCATTTGCCTCACTTAAATAAGAGATGGAAACATTGTTAATGTTTAAAAGGGTGCCACTCACCTTTCAGTATTTACACTACATATATAGAAACAGACCTGCAAAAACTGCCTGTTTTAAAATTGTTTTATGACATGATGAAAAACAACGCATACAGTCATATGCAAACGTTTGAAAACACCCAGATATTACCTTTTTTTGAAGATAAGTTAGCACATCCTATACAGAAAACAAACCTAAATATGGCACTTTTTTAGAGCGTAATTTCTTCAAAAAGGTCACTTCCTGTTTTTTTCCCCAATATCCAGTAAATAAACAGTACTTGTACATTGAAATGTACAGAAGTTTGTTCTTTGTACAGGATGTGTTAACTTATTTTCACTCAGAAAAAAAATCAACAAAATCTAATTTGACCAGGGGTGCCAAAACTTTTACAACAACTGTATATACACCTATTCAGCCTACAGTAGTTTAGCTCCACTCAATCACATTGAAGTTAAAAGCAGTGCTCAGATTTTTGGAATGAGGAATGATCCAGGGCAGCCAATCAGAACAGAAACCATGTGCATATATCAGCCTTACAGCAGTAACAGAAACAGCCTGTTAAATTTTTAATGACTCTTTTTGTTACATAAATACAACGTCATACGTAGGACATGGCCCCTTCACATTACAGGTGTGGGCTCACCTACGGGCCCGTAGGGTTTAAGAGGTTACGTTATTGGGCTTTACTGAAAAATCTTGTTTTGTGAAATACCCCCCAGGAGTGCTGTTTAAATGAAGCGCTGATTTACATTATGACCCTTCAGCCCCACAGGCACATTGCTGGGCACATGCAGCGGCTCCTATCCCCTGGTGATCTGATCACCAGGTCTTTCACGATCTCCACCGTGCCAAAGAGTGGAAAGAGCTTCTCATCGAAGCTCTCGTTGTATGTGTAGATGTGCGAGCGTTTCTCGGCATCGTAGAAGGACAGCTGGCCCTGGTCGAAGTCCAGGTGGACGCCCAACCTGCGGGGGATGAGGTCGGCGGGCAGGGCCGTGAAGGGCACGGTCAGGGCCTTGAGCTCGGTGCCTCTCTCCAGGCGCAGGGTCAGGTAGCCCGTGTGCGTGTTGAGGGACTTGAAGCCCTTGCGCAGCGCAGACTCTTTGGCGACGCCCAGCCGCCAGTCCATCTCTCCCACGTCCACCTCCCAGTAGTGGCGACCTGAGCCGAAGCCCTCCATGCCCACAGCGCACCACCATCCGTCAAAGCGCTGGTGGTAGTTGGGCACTTCCTTGCGCTCAAAGCCGCAGCGCATGCGCTTCTCGTCGTCCGAGATTAACAGGTCCGGGTTGGCTGTTTCCAGGTCCAGGGTCACCTCAACTGTAGAAGCAGCGAGCTATAATAACAGTCTGTTCCTGTTCACATCTTAACAGCTCATTCTGAGAAAGTTGATAACTTACCTGCAGCATCGCAGATCCAGTCCCATACTGATGAACAAAAAAGAGAAAAACTTTGTTTCACACTGTCTCTCATGATAGACCTCAAACTGCATTCTGACATTTAGTACATACTATGAAACTTGTGTATGTTTAGATAGTGAGCAATTTATGTGTGGAGTGCTGTTTAAGTGCTTATAGGAAGCACGTTATAAATAGGAGGGGGCTGATGGCAGTATCACTTGTCTGGCTTACCCGTGTGGGGAATGTAAGGAGTAGCACCTGAAATCGTAAAGAGAAGCATTCAATATGAATCAAAATACGCACAAAGCTGAAGAGATCTTGGTCTTAAAAAGAACACTTTGAGAGGAGTTAGCGCAAACATGCCACGTGAACTTACCTATTTTCTGACTCTTCTGCTTCCAAATGAGCCACTGCCGGGGAATGTTCTCCTGAAACAAAAAAATATCAGCTGGAACCCTTTTCTAAGCTTCAGCTATACACTTGCTCAGCCATTTAGCATCAAACGTTCACATATTACATACATATTATTATATATTGCTCCCATACCTTGTCCAACTCTTTGGCCAGTAGAGTCCAGAAGATCAGCTCCATTGCAGGTTGCAGAGTGGGCATGCGGCCTCGTCTCCAGTGCTTTTCCAAATCATCCAGCACCACCACCATCTGCTCGCCTGGCCACACGCTTTGCTAAAGAGGGAGAGAGAGATTAAGAGTACCTACACCCAACTACACCAAACATGCAGAACACAAAAACAGCCAGACAGAACGAGAATTTAGCTTCTATGAGACAAATGTTTGTCATGCGTTCAGAACATTGAGCTATGTCTGCTCTTATCATTTAATACAGTGATGTTTCCCCTAATGTTACATTCTTCAAATAACCAATTATTGTATATGAAAATGTGCAGAAATGTGTTCTCTGTAGAGAATGTGTTCACTTACTTTCACTTAGAAAATCAACTAAACATAATTTGACAAGGAGCACCTAAACTTTTGTATACGACTGTATCAGTGATGAGCCTTTAGCAATCCGAATTCCATTCACTCTGAAACTATCACAGTGCATACAACAATATATGCAGCATTCTACTTCTTTTATATGGTGATAGACAACGTGGTAGCATAAAGAAAGCTCCAATCTCACATGCTATGAATATGCACACATTGTAACCACTCTGAGGTGAACTTTAATGAGCTAAAATGAACATAGCTAAAGTCTGTGAACATATTACTGATGATATATTAGGTTTGATAGGCTTCACTTTCCTTAACTCCTCTTATGTTGGACAGCTTCACTTTCGCTCAGATTATAACTAACTAACAAATCCTGCTTTGTGCAATCGTTTATTTTAACTTTGCTCTTTAGTTGTGTTTACCTCTGGTTGGGCCCTCAGGTCTTTGGTCCAGTTGGTGATGAGCTTTTTTGCACTTTCTATATCCTGCTCACTGGTCAGAGCCAACTCCTTCCAGTCACTCTTCTCCGGCCAGCCATCAGTCTGCATCGGCCTTTTCTGCCAGGAGCACATTTTTAACATTTAATTCAATTCACAGCGCTTTATTTCATTCTTACATCTATACTGCACTGTCCCTTAGTCTAAGCTCATGTGCTTAAACTGATAATATAAACGATCAGATATCATAAGATAGATACAGTATACAAAATAATATACAAAATAGTAGAATACAGAATACTTATTTGAGAAATAATACAGAGTCTAAATGGCCACTTTTCTATGACAGAAAGGCACCAGCACTGTAGACAGATGTGAATACACTGCGCATTTGAAGTACTCGACCTTGCTCTCCAGCATGGAGGCCCACTCCAGTATGAAAGCCCTGCAGGTGAGGGTGGGCCAGACGTCCTCACCGCTGGAGATGTTCTCCAGCACCTCAGACCTCTGCATCCAACCAGACACAGGATAATATTCATTAGTATTCAAGCTAGTTTTTCAGCAGAGTCATCTTTATTCTAAGTCACATTTTATGCTTGGCTGTATGCAAAAGTGTGAACACCCCTGGTAAACGTACATGTTCTGTTGATTTTCTAAGTGAAATTTTTAGCATAATTTCAATTTTTTTTGCTGAGTTTAACAATTAAAATCTAAAATGTGCTGCAACTTTTGCACAGGCCACAATTTATGTTTTTTTCCCAATATGTTAAATTACGCCAACAAACCATGATGGTGCAGAACTGTGTTCTCAGTAGAGAACATGTGCTAATTTTGACTTAAGCAACAAAACATAATTTCACTGGGGTGCCAAAACTTTTGCGACTGTATGTTGTGCCAAAAGTTGTATGTAGATCAATGGTCTGCATAGTATTTTTACAACAAGCACAACCTCAACCTCTTTTCATCTGGAAAGCTAAAGCCTTTTTTCTGTTAATCAAAATCGTCTTTATAGCCTATACGTTTAATCTAATGTTGCATTTTGAATGTTTGTAGTGTACTACAAGTATTTGTGTGTTCAACTGTTGAACATAGCATTTTTATTAGCATACACTGCTAAAGTTTTTAAGCCTACATCATCATGATCTTTTCTTCTTTTGGAGGGGGGTACTCAATGTACTCCTCAATTTTGCTGAAGCCAATTTCACCCACTGGATAGATCTCCCCTTATCACATGATGCTACCAAGCTGTGAGAATGAAGAGTAGCACATACTTCCCCTGAGATTCGTGGAGCCAGCCACCACATAAGATCACTATTATTATTGTAGCTGTGTTGCTTTATGGTTATCAATCAGTTAAGGCCACTATAGCTAACTAGGCCAACTTACCATGTTACCATAACATTAGCAACACGTAAGATTAAGAATTTTTGAAAATTATAGAAAAGAAAAGTAACGACACATAAAAGGATTCTGGGTCCGGATTCAAGAAAGTATCTAAAGAAAGAAAATCTTCTTAAATGTGGGTTTTTTCTTAACTTCATTCTAAAGAAAAAAAAATACAAAAAAAGTTATTCTTAACTTCTTAAGAGTTCTTCTATTTTTTTCTTAAAAATAATTCCAAGAACAGGCGGTACTCTTGAAAACATCATGTTCTTAACCTTATGATCACATTTGTCCTAGGCCCTATGAGTTGACAAGGTCAGCATCTAAATCTATTAAACACAGACGCTGTCTCTGCTGTTCCTGCCCATCCTTATCTCTTGCTTTCCACCATCACCCCACAGTTATCGTATTTTCTGAGGAGGATTTTTTCCTGTTGGCTGTGTCTTAAAAACCTTTGCAATTTTTTTTTAAAGAAAGCTTTCACGAATCTGGCCCCTGCTCTATTTCTGGGTCACTGTTCGAAGTGAAGCAAATTTGAGACGTTGACCATGTTAAGGCCGCTGTACAAAACTATCACGTTCTCTTCCACTGAAGTGTTCGAATGACTCTCAGGTGGACTTGATCTACTCATCAAAGGCTTTTGCACAAACTAGTGGGGCTCAAGTGAACGCTGTCAATAAAGTAAAAGGGGGGCATATCAGTCACTAAGAAATTCTGAAAGACGTTTAAATTTCATTTCAGTTTTATTTCATTCTACTTTTCATTCCAATTATGTTGATGATTCAATAGTGGTGTCAGATGTTTGGACACTTTTTGGACACTGTATAGAAGTACCAACTAAATATTTGTTCATCTTTATAAAAATGTAATTTAATTAATTTTTTTTCATACAAACTTTGTAAAAAAAAACATACAAACACACGTACTTGCAGACCACTGTTTTAGATTACACACCATTTATTATGAATCTACCTGACACACTCTGCTGAGGTCCTTGGCCAGGTTCGCAATGAACTGCTGGCTCTCATCCAGAGGCTCTCTCTTCTCATTCTTCGCCTTCTTGTGAGATTCCTGTTCACATAGATTCAACACGTTTGAAGGTAAAATAAACGGAGTAACTGTGAAAAAATCCAAGCTACGCAGTGTTTAGCAGCAGTGAGAGATTTATTCTGGGAGGGCAGACAGTGTGGACAGTTAAGGTTACTCTGTAAGACTATGAAGGGAAAAAAACAAGGACAAAGCTGCTAAGCCTTGTCTTAATGCATGTCACGCTCGTCCTTTTTCTCTCCGCCTTTCCTATTATTCAGCCCCCCAAAAACTCCTAGCCTGATTCACAGCTATTGAACTGGGTTACCACGAAGACCACCCAAAACAGCAATTAATCAAACTAAAAAACAAATCGGAATGGCAACAGCTCAGTCTTACGCCAGCAATGACGTATAAGCCCCAGCCATGCCTCACTGCGGAGGCTTTTGTGGTGCACCGTGGCTGAATCCCCTCACTCGCAAAACATCTCTGACCTAGTTGCATTACTTTAACCTAGTTTGAAACACAGTGCAGAAACACCTTAAGACAGGCACCTTAAGTTTGACGGTGATGTTCTTGGCGGGCTCGATGAGGAACTGAAGACATTGCATCATCTTGGCTGGTCTGCAGTGAAATCCTCTAAAAGAAATACATCACATATTAAAAACTCATCTGCATGACGATGTGAATGAGGTGATAAATTCTATACAGTATGTATAGCACAGTGTAGTGCAGTCACTATCAATAATATTAATCATAGGGCAAACTATCACTACTTTGGAGATTAATCAACTAATAACCAAACAAAGACCGAACAAAAATAGACCTAACTGAATAATAACAAACCATGCATCCTTTTAAAGATTTAAAGGTGCCACTATGTGAAAAATAAATAAATAAATAAAAACACTATGTGGCAAAAAAAATGCATATAATGAACATGTCTATATATATATATATATATATATATATAATGTAATTCTGTCACTTATATTGATACAAAGCAGAACTGTGAAGCAGACAAATAAACATTCCAAAAGACTCCAGCCATGTATTTACAACATAAACAGACAACATTCAAAACAAGTTTTAGCCTTAAATATTAAGGCTTATTTACATATTTAACCAACTATTAAACTATTATAACATTATCTAGAGTAATTTACAATGTCAGAGAGTGTAATGTAAGGAACACTGCCTGGAGGATCAAACCTCATTCATGTTATCTACTTTACTACCAGACTGCACCTAATAATAGCTCCACAGAAACCAGAACAGCACTATCTCTTGAATTAAAACTAAAAAGCATCTATACTAGGTCTGGGCAATATGACAATTATCATGATAAATGACATCACAATATGCCACAATAAGCTTTTCTGAGCATATCATGCTTGTTTGATTACAAAAAGAGCATAAATAGTCCTGTTTTATGGGATTTAGTATAGCATAGTATGTAAAACATTAAATATAAATAATTGTATTCATATTTTTCAAGTATTATTTTTAAATGTGGCACTATTTTGTCTTTTCCAAATTATCAGAAACCAGAATGATAAATATTAATATGTGATGAAGTATCATGATTTTACATTGGAGATATCATCCACCTGCAATTAGTAGTAATCTATTAGTCTAACAATTGGCTTAATACATTCTGAAATATTCACAATTAAACAATAAGTATTGATACATGGGACTTCATGTATCAAAAACTATTATACTGTATTGATTGTATCTCCTGTCCCTGGTACATACAGTATGGACACGTCTCCTCATGTTTTGATACAATGACATGTCCATGGGGACACTTATGTCAACTGAAAAAGTGGGTCATTACTGGAGGGGGTTGGACTGCTTTCAAAACAGTCTTAGCTCAATCATTAAACACAAAACACACCTGCAATGCATGACTTCCTCTCAGAACCAAAACAATCATATGAAAATGATTAAAGGTCAACTAGTGCTTGTCCTTGACCTAAATAGGACAAATAAATTTAATGAGTCTTAGCTTTTAATACTTATTAGGCTTGTGAAAACTAAATTTGTTGTGCATTGGCATAATATATATATATATATATATATATATATATATATATATATATATATATATATATATATATATATATTTATCAAGTGGCAACCATGTGGATATGAAGGAGAAATACATAGACTCTCTTGGCTTTATTGCATTACCTTGCAGGCTTAGAAAAAAGATGTAACAAATAAGAAATAACAATATGTATCATTATCATGATACATTACATCACACTATTTCAAAATACGCTATTTTGAGCATACAGTGGTTATCATCAGTGCTGAAAAGCACATCCCCACTGAAGGTTTCTTTACAAACAGAGTATAATTAGACCTTTTTAATTAGATTTAGTGCAGTGTGCCATGTGTAATGGTGAACACGAATAACTGGATTCATAGTTTCACTACTTTTCCTGTTCAAACTTAACAGATGTCAGCCAAATAAATACTGTGACGTATGTACTGTGAAAACTTCTATCGCCCAGCTCTAATTACATACAAACTTTCCGTCATTCGTGCATATTTAACAGAAGACAGCTTTAACTTCTTTAACCTGCAACTGAGTTCATCCATTGCTATAAAGCACTATTTAATCAATGGCCCAATCATGTACAGTCATGCAGGTCTATGTCTTTAGGCCTTTAAGGTCATTGTAATTTGCTGTGCACACCAGCGAAAAGAAAAGACGTGGAAAAAAGCCTGACGCAGAGACAGCACTGCAAAGCCTGCTGTCATGGTTTGGCAGCCAGCACGTGAGCTGAGCCAGCATGGCCCTCTGCGCAGGATTATCCCAGCAGGGCCTTATTAGAGGAACTTGCTGAGATGCAAGGCAATAATCTAAACAGGGGAGGAAATACATTTGTCACCTTCATACAACAACTCTGGCATGCATAATTGCCAGTATTTTCGAAGCCATCCCTTATTCTCCACTATGATATTCAATTAACCTGACTAACTTTAAAAACGCAATTACAAAATAATGTGAATGTGAATTTTGCTCTCTTTTTGTAAATTAATTTTTTTAAACTAAGCTGTAAAACAGCCTTTTTTTCTTTTTTATTACAGTTGTTCTGACATCAGGAAATTCAATGTATTTACATATATATATATATATATATATATATATATATATATATATATATATATATATGCCTAATGAATATCAGTTTAGCTCTGCCCTGTCACAGTGACGTTCTAAGGAGTGTTTCAGTCTGGCTGATATTTGAATGAAGCACAGTACAGCAGAACCAGTCATAATACAGTAACACAAACAGGCTGTTTATTTCTAAGGGATAGGTTGAGAATGTTTTTAGCACATAAACCCACACAAATGACATAACTGGACCTCAAGGGGGAAAATGCAATGCAAAAAAAAATTAAGGATTTAAAATACTCCAGGCCTGAGTCACAATGCACTAATGCCATGGTTTTATGCATTATAAATGATTCTATTCTATCACACGACTGATGAAGGAAATTAAAGAACATGTAACTGAAAATACACAGCTCCCTGAGGCCAATGTCATTGTTGCAGTCAGCCAAAACCAAGGTTGTTTACTGACAATATCATATACAGTCAGGTATTTTAGGCTACCACTGAAATAGACATTAATGCCAGACTGTTTGTGCCCACTACCCCAACGCTGACCTAATTAAAGCAGTCTAAACTGGCATTACGCAGAGTCAACGATGCAGGACACATGACATTGCGGCACTGCACAGCATGTATATTGATGAGTCAGTGCCCTTGAACGACATTGCGACGTTGCAACGTCCACAGCCCTGCATGTCTATACAAACACATATATTTTTGCATGCAGTCTCGTGCACGCGCATGTAAACAGTGCCATGCCGCGCTGTCGTCACGTTTCTCGAAGACAGCAAAACGCTGCAGCAGAGTGACATTGAAAAGAACCCGCAGGAACATTTTTTCGCACAGGCTTAAGCATAAAATCGTTTTTTGTATTTAGTGACCTACCTGTGAAGCTGGTGTGGGTCCTGAGCTCTAAGCTTTGCGGAGACAGTAGGAGTTATAAGCGCTTGAACTGACAGTGAGTTGCAGCGAAGAGTCGCCCTTGTTTACATGCCGCTCCCCCTCCCTCATACGCGGATCATCCGGGTACTTTCAGATGTAACCGGCGCGTGGACACCCTGAGGTGCCATGATTGTTGTGGCTGGGTGAGTTAATGTGTTACACACAGCACAAATAAAACACAATACAACACAAATAAAATGGGCTGTAGCTTCTAGTTGTGAACCACCCGAGGGGCCCTACCAGATACATGTTTCTATACTGGTGAGTATAGATTGACTACCTTTACTACACAGTCACATTGATAATTCTAACATGAGCGCTGTAACGCCATGATTGTTGTGTTTGAAGGTGTGAACGTTAACATATTAGATTTCTTTTTGGGCTTTTTTCCTGTTCGGTATTCGTTTTTCCTGTTCCTTTTGCTCTGGTATCGGACGCCCTGAAAAGCAGTTTAGTAGGCCTGCTTATGATCTGAGATACTTTGGTGAAATCACTTATGAAAATTCATTGCAGGCCACAAAATATTTCTTCACCTTTATAGATTAAAGAGTTTAATATGGTGTGTAAACACTGTTTACGTTTCAAAAAAAGGACCTTTTATTCCTCGGTCCATATCCAACTATGGAGGCTAAACTGCTCCGCCCAATTAAGTTATAAGGAGTGTTTCGGCCTGGACTGTTTGAATGAGACACAGCCAATCAGTTATTTAGAAGGATTGTGTAATGGTCTATAAATCCAGGGCATAATTGAAATAATTTATAAACTTTAATAAGCTAAATATATACAAAACCATAATGTATAGGGTATCTTCTATTGGGAGGTGGCTGATCCAGTAGTGGACAGCGCAAAAGTACAGCTGTGAACAGAGTACAGTACATCTTGGAGACACATTGTGATCCAATCACTCAAACCACCTTTGGAGGTGGTGAGGGACATATATGACCAAATATTTACACTGTGAACACTAAAGCGTCTTGATCAGCTGCGTCATCACACCAGAGACGAAAGCAGCTCCTCCTCTACTGAAAGCGCCTCCTCTACTGTTTATTTGAAAACTATGTTATAGCAATCCATATGGTCTAAACATTTGCAACAGCCCTTTCATTTACATGATGGTACATTTTCTATCTAACAACAAACGCAGCGAGAGACTGATGCAGTAAATGTGGGTGGTACCCTTCCTCCAGTCATGAAATCTGATCACTGGAGGTGCATTTTAGACACATAGTGTGAATCACTGCACATCGCGCTGTCCACTTACCAAGTGTGAACAGGGCCTTAGAGGAAGAAGTGAGACTGCATCCCTGTCCCTCATGGCCACATGGTGAGCAGTTACAGATCCCATTGTTTTTGCATAAATGTGTCCCAAAATCTGAAAATCAGTGTGTAACCTTAGGAATTGTCACTACCGAAACACAGATTTTCTGCGATTAAGTAAACATCATTGTGTTGTAATATAAAAAATTATGATTTCGTATGTGTACATCTGTTCAAAGCTGTGTTTGCTAGTCATTTTTGAGGGTTCTTGAGTTCTGCTCAATATTAGCTAAAATTGTCACTACCAAAACAGTCCGTACCATAACATTTGGGATTTTTTTTAGTTTAGGATTAATAATTTGTTAGTGTGAAAATGGAATGTTTAATCATTTATTTTAATAAAATAAACATAATTAAGGCATGTGGTCACTCAAAGCAAAGGAAAAAGTGAACCTTGGGGGGATAAATAAGATACAAGTAAAATATAGTATATTTAAAGTATTTACATTACATCCACTTTATTACAGATACTTTCCACTTGCTGGTCTCTTTAAGGTCTTCATACTCTACAGGTCCACTATAGGTCACCCACCCTCTATCTCAGAGGTGTCAAACTCAACCACTAAAAGGCCCATATTAAAAAATCTCAACAATCCATGGGCCAGAGAAGAACTATATTTCATTTCATTTTTAAACATTTTGTTATTGTTTATTTACCATTGTTTATTCAACTTACGCAAAAACCTCAACATTAAAATATAGGCACTTGTGGTAGACCTTGAAATATTACATGAATACTTGAAATATTCAAAATTTTAAATGTCCCCAGAAGCTCTGTCTTTTAAACCTACCAATTTGCTTAACATAGACACCTGGCATTTTTTCTTTCTTGCAAGCATTTCTGAACTGCTAAGCTGACGTTAGGTGTTTATATTGGCTGAACTGCAGTTAGTTGGTTAGTTTGATGATATGACAGGTGTGGAACTGTGTAGAATTGTATAAAACTAAAGTGTAACCACTGTCCCATAGATTGTTGTTAGGGGAGGAGAGTCGGATCGCACATTATGTTGCAGTGCATGTTGTGGAATGTAGTTCAGTACCCTGTGAAACAAGCTAATATTAATATAAAATTAAAGTACTTTTGCAGGTCGGATAGGCCTTGTGTTTGACACATGGGCTCAATCCCATCCATCGTAGGTCAGTTTTAGCATAAGACACTGCTTATCCACCTTTATTCCTGCACCCCATGATTCTTTGATTGGCGAAGCACAAACACTATACATATGTTAAAGACTATGTTTGTGTTCAATATGTTAAAGGCTAGTAGCATCCTAACATGATAGAAATGTGGGGAATAAATAAAAATGTGAATAATCTTTATTGTCGGGATGCTTGAATGCTTGTGAGCTGATTTGTGTAGTTGATCATTTGGAAATGGAAACCTGAACCTGCGTGAGAGAAACACTTTAGTCAGAGGATTCTATTTATAGCCTATACAACTATCTCACACAAATAAAGTAATTTTATTTCAACTTTTTAATTTTGTTTATCCTGTCAGGTACAGGCATAAACCACAAAACAATGCTATGACGTATCAGCATTTAATGTAAAAATCTGTTAATTCTCTTAAGTCTAGTTTAAATAAAGACATTTTAAGCTTGTAACAGGATGCAAGTAACATATTCTTTACTTCGTATGTCTCAGTTTTCAAGTAACTCCTTCTGTGAAGACTTGAACTTAAGGTCATTATTATAGCATTAGCCTGTGAGCTGGATAGCTTTCTGCTTATCTGCACAGCCTTTTCTAGTGAGGCCAGTTATATCTAGTTAGAAAGAATATAATGTACAAACCAGAGAGTCTGTAGCAGCAACTTGTGATGAACTGGCAGTTCTTCTGGTTGGATTTTATAGGCACAGATATCAACATTAACAACCGGGCTTTTTCAAGCAGTGATTATGAAGCCACATTTATGCTTTGAAGCTCTGCGCTTTCTTAAATGATTATGCTTGTAATTCTGCTGTTCTTGCCATACTATTAGCTTCACTCAGCTGTATTGACAGAAACACCTCAGAGACATTTAATGGGACACAAATGTCTCTATAGCAGAAACCACACTCACATGGCACAGCTGGCAACTTGTCACCAATTTTTTCATTAGGCACAAAGGCATAAAGAAAGGTTGGACAGTGACCATGTGAAAATAGATTGACTGTTTTTGGTACATAAAACCACACATGTTATAAATCATCAGGGAAAATCAGGAAAATCATCAGGGACCTCAGGGAAAAATGTGCAAGATTAATGTAGGATATGGGATATAATGGGATGTAGTGTACATAGGATACAATGTAGGATGAAGGTGATAAGAGCATAAAGTGAGATGAAATCTTATTAACAAATGATTCCAAATATCAGTGCATAGAATGGGAGCTTTCTGTAAGCTACTGTATTTCTTATCACTGTATAAAAGATGCAGTCTTCTTTTAATTTAGTTTGATTGCTCAGAGCAATTTGGATTGGTAAGCGTTGATAACGAAAGCCAAAAGTATAATTTGTGAGACAAACTAAACAAAAATCTAAAAAAAATAAAAATAAAAAACATTTTCGGTTTTGTTAAGTAAAGATCTTTACACACCGAATAAATTCAGCAACACCCCTGCATTAGAACTTTAATCAACTTCCTGTCTTCAGTTGTTTGACAGATCATCCAATTCTCCTAATCTAAAGCAGCCATTATTTTTCTGTTCAACCGCTCTTAAGCGTCTCATTCTGGACACCAAATGAGATGTCAGTGATGAGTAGGCTCTCCCCATGGTTCCTCATTTTAATGGGCTCTGTTTTAGAAGATCAATGACCTGAGCTGTAATGGCACATTGAGGAGGAAGGTTTAGAAGATTACCGAACTGCTACGTTCCCTGTGTCTTCATTTGGGTCAGAGTGACACATGTCGTTCACACAGCAGTGTCCCTCTCCCTGAGGCCTAACTCCAGCTGTGCTCTTCAGTGGAGGATGCTTATGGCCCTTTACGGGTCGAGTCTCATGAGGACGCCAACCATATAGCTGGACAATGAAGGCTTTAAGAGCATTGCTTGAAATGAGCCTCAGTGCTGAAGAGCTGATTTTGAGGGCAGGTAGCCTGAGTGAAATAAGGGATAATCCGCTATGACGAGGGTCAGTGCTTCCGCACATGCCCGCTAGGAGTCGTGGTTGGACAAATGTTGACTCAGCAGCTTCCTGCCTGTGAAGACATCTTCAGACAGGCTTTAGGGAGCTTAACTCCACTCAAGAGAAAGAATGAGTCAGTAAAGGAGTGAGTACCAGACCCAAAGATGTTTTATCACATTTTGTAACACAAAGCATCTCTCAACAGAACACTGCAGCTGCAGTCACTATTGCTATATGGACCATTCTACTGAATAAGTTCAAACTGCAGTCCCACAGTTACATATTTATCATTATTATTTCTTCACTTTTTTAAATCAAAGAGAGAATATGGTATGTAAACACTGTTGAAGGTTCAAAATAGACCTTTTATTCCTCAGTCCATATCCACCTATGGAGATTAAGCTGCTTCGCCCATTCAAGTTATAAGGAGAGTTTTGGCCTGGACTGATTGTTTGAGACGCAGCCCATCAGATATTTACCAGAATTATGTTATGAGCTATTTAAACCTAAGGCATTTATAGAGATAGTAATAAGCTAAATATATACAACATCATTATTTATAGGGTACTTTCTATTGGCAGGTGGCTCTCCCAATCCCTAACCCCTAAATTTTAACTTACATTTTTTTCCAATGTTTGTTTTTTAAGATAATTTTTTATTTATTTTAAAGTTTATTTGAAATATTTAGATTTATCATGAGCTTAATTTTTAAATAAAAAAACTTGCTATCCCACGTTTTCATGTCACTACCGAAACTCAATGAATTTTGGTTCATAGGCAAAGACTTATTTTAGCCACAGCCCTGCATTTTAAGAGCAGGAAGTGAGACTGCATCCCTGTCATGGCCCCATGGTGAGCAGTTAGATCTCAGTGTGTAACATTAAGAACTGTCACTATGGATGCATATTTTCTGCAATGAAACTTTTTTGTAAAAAATGAAATGAAATATATTGTGATTTGTCTATGCAGCTGATTTGACTGTGTTTGCTAGTCACTAAAATAATGGCTCGTCAGATCAACCTAAAAAAATGTCATGATGCAACAAGCAATTGAACTAGTTTTATTCAACTCAAAAAATACTTTAATTGAAAGAATTATTCAAAGTATTTATTTAGATTGAATAAAACTAGTTATTTACTTTTTACCACATTAAGTAAGTTTTTTTTAGGTTTAGGTTTTAGGCATTTTTTCACTCTATGTACAGGCTAGTGTTTTCTGAGTTATGCTCAAAATTAGCTAAAATTGTCACTACCGAAACATTTGCTAAAGTTTTAGTAGTGTTATGATTGTTTTGGTAGTGACAACATGGCATGTTCAATCATTTGTTTTCATAAAATCAACTTAAGTAAAGCATAGGGTCACTCAAAACAAAAGCATTTTAGTCAGTTAAAAGTCCAAAATGTGTTTTGAACTCTATGAACCAGTTCAGTAGAATTATCCATACACAGCGACTGCGAAGTGCCTTGCAATATATCAAAGTCAATCTGATAAATAAACAAATCGTAAATCTCTGAAAATAAAAACTGACCTTTTTTTTTACCTTGTTACATCATGGCCATGGTCATATTAAGCACAAATCATCACATCATTTACAAGACATAATTATTTTTTCCTGCAATCTTCCATCAAAATGTAAAAAAAAACCATAGACTGTGGCAAGTGCAAAAGTCATGGCACATTTTATATTTCATGTTTTATGTTAAACTAAATTGTGCACAAAATTTTTCAGATGAATGTCATATTTAAGTATGTTCCCTGTAGAGAATGTGTTAACTTATTTTTACTTAGTAAATCAACAAAACATTTAATTTGACCAGGGTTGTTGAATTTTTTGCATGCAGCAGTATATGTGCAGTGATTTTTATTGAGTGTTTCATATACGGCATTGCACTAAATCTAATTAAACAGAAGTAATTAGGCTTTATTTGTAATAAAACATTTTGATTCTCAGTGTCTTTATAGTCCGGACAATATCCATGATATGCTCAGAAAGTTACACATTTGCTTTAATTTGAATAGTGACCTAAAATTAGTGAAGAATCTTTCATATTTCTTCTTCATTTTATCCATCATTACTTTCCTTTGTTTTGCAGTTTTCAAAATTCTAAAGCTTTCTGTTGCTTATTTTCAGATTTAAATGAAAAAAAAAACAAGATTTTCAATGTGGTCTCAGACTTTTGGACCCCACTATAATGTGACGTAATTTAAGTTCCTCTTCCCCCCACCTCTTCTTTCATCAGGTGAAAACTCTGAAATATGATTCAGGAAAATGTGGTATGATTTTCCAATTCACATTGACTCGAAAACACCTTAAGTAGTTAAAGATTGATCTGCATTTTTTCATAAAAATGATTCATGTTTGTTGGATCATGTGAAATTTTTTATGTACCTAAACACCAACAGAAACTAATCTGAATCATTTGTCTTTGGTTGCTGACAGCACATAATTACTTAGTCATGATTCCAGAGGGCTCATCTGCATTCATGCATATTGTAGACTAAGCTGATAAGCTATATCAGCTATATCAGTACTATAAATGCCAGTATTCCAATTATGATTTACTAAACCAGTATATTCTGCAGGCCTACACCCCAAACATACTGCACTATATTAACTCTCATTGGGACATATGCTGGATGTAGTTAAATAATAGAAATATGCTTGTACAAGCCATTACTTCTTTCTCTTGTCATTGATTAGGAGGCTTTCAAATTCTGTCCCAACTGTAAAAAGGGTGCAGGCAGTCAAAGTCTACCACTGGCTCTACCATGTCTGCCTGTGAATTCAAATTAGTCGAAAATGGGTCTTTGCAAATGAGGCACTGTTTGCGAATGCAAAGCAAACCAGTGTTCCAAACAGCGAGTGCACTGGTCAGGTCAACAAAAAATCATGTGTCTATACACCAAAAGACACGTAGAAGACAAGTAGAAGATTTGATAGGATGGCCTTAAAGGAGTTCTCCAGTGTTTTTAAACTAATCTGTTTCTGCTGGATCTGTAGCAAATTATCATTGTCCATTATCACTGGCAATACCTTTGAACTGTTTTTCTGAAGTTAGTAAAAGAACAGAAGATCTGCTGATTCAAAACATATTTGTAATAGAAGCTAACGGGCAGGTGCTGAAGAAAGTGTTTTAAGTCATCAGGTTTTCTGTTTATTACTAAGTAGTAGTGGGCAATACACTGGTTCATCTGGTATATTGGTTGAAAGACTTCTAAAGTTTTGAGTTTTGTCATAACCTTTAAACCGGTATGCTACAAATAAGTGCAGATAATGCAACATACAAACACAAGCTTAGCCTGTTTAGCTGACTGGGGTTAGAGACATTTCAGTCACTTTTCACTGAAAAAGGATGGTGTCAATGAAGCAGACATTACAGCTGGTCTCGTCAAAGTTAGCCTTTAGCCTAGTATGGACACTGGCCCATTTGCCTTGCTGTTGTGTCCTCTCGAACTGCCTGCAGCATCGCCTCCCTCAGTCAGCTGCATCAAAGGGTGGATCTGTAATCATTTATCCTCATGTAACTTTTCTTGCCTCCTTCCATGCGTCTTACCGCTGCCCTCTGAGGAAACAAGGAAAAGATGCAAGATGCAAGGATGGAGGAATCCATGCCAAATGTGTTTGCCAAGTGAGACGTCCTTCACGTCCTTTGCTCAGTCATCATTTTCACAGATCTGCCGATACCCACATCAACAATTTAATTAACTTTCATCATCCTTTGGTAATGTCCTGTTGACTTTAATCATCTAATGACAACAAGAGAAGCAGAAATAGTTTGCATCATTTGGCTCAAATAGTGTATCTCCCCAACAATGAAGGGCTTTTCCTGCCTGTGGCTTTACCAGCAAGCCAACTGGCTCTTTTATTGAAAGGAGGGACTTTCCCTGTTTATTCAATTAGGGAAGTGTCTCCTCTTCCTTTATAATGTCTATGGCAGCATTGGACAATGCCGTGTTTTTTGGGCCTGGTCCTCACATCAAGTTGAGAATCCCACAGCTTAGCTGCAACCGATAACATGAATGACTTCACATATTTACCAAATTCCAATAGTGTGTAATAGACAGATTTAATAGATTTGTAGATTTCTTGGCTCAGACAAGCTGCCACGTGTTTTGGTATACATGCCATTTATCTATATATGACTTATGTTTTTCTGTTGATATATAATTTATATATATATATATATATATATATATATATATATATATATATATATATATATATATTGTTCAGCTTTGTTTTTATTAAAAAATACATTTATTTTAGTTGTTAAATATGTTCTTATTAACTGAAGGAACATCTCAGAATAGTAAGCCGCGATTAACCCACAAAAATAGGTAACTACAGCATCTAAGATGGTTTTATTTGATGACACATACCAAAACCATTAAAAAAAAAAAGTTCTACTTTTTGGCCCTATTGCCCACTAGTGTTGGTAAGTATAGGAAAATGATTGTCTGTAATAATAAACCATATGTTACAGATACAACAAATTGGCTTGATAATGGCTGAAGTGTTTGTTTAACCTGAGCATAATTCACAGTGAACGCATTCTTGATTTATTTATGCAAATTATTACAAGTTGTCTCTTCCTGAAGACTTGTAGTTCATATTCAAAAGCACACCCAGTAACACACACAGTAAGCGTGAGTCATTATTGCTGAAGCGGAAAAACTTAAAATGAGGAAAAATGAACAACTAGCACTACCAGGAAAAAAAAAACATTTAGAAAAATGGATGAAAGGGCTGTTTCTATTTTTGGGAGGTCTATTATTGAACAAAATTTAAAATAATATAAAAAAGGAAAAAATTACACAAAATGCTCCTTTGGCAAGAGATTTCAGAATCCCTCTCCATTAGGCCACAAGTCTGTGCAAATCCCGGTGCAAGAGTTCCCTGAGATTACATGGTAATTCAGTCTGTTTAGTCACATATGTCAAGTCTTTTAAAAGTCTGTCTTCAATTGGACATTTTATTTTTGATTATAGTGCAGCAGTTCCAAGATTAGGATGTACACTATATGTCCAAAAGTCTGAAGACCCCTGCTCATCTTATGTTTCTTCTGAAATCATGATATTAATAGACAGTTTTCCTCTCTTTGCTGCAGTAACAGCCTCTACTCTTCTTGGAAGACTTTACACTATATGTTGGAACATTGCTGTAAGGATATGATTGCATTCAGCCTCAAGAGCATTCATAAGGTGAGATACTGTTGTTGGATGATTAGTTCTGGATCACAAACGTCACCCTAACTCATCCCAACACATCCCGGCTCCATCACTCCAGAGAAGTTCCACTGTTCCACAGCCCAATGCTGGGGCGCTTTATACCCCCTCTAGCCAAAGCATGGCATTGGGCATGGTGGCCTTAGCTCATGTGTAGCTGCTCTGTAGTGTCCTATTATATTGTACATGCTTTTCCATAGAGCTTGAACTCTTGTCTCAGCAATTGGTGCACCTCAAATTCACCACTTCAAAGAGGTGTCTGGATACTTTTGGACAAATAGTGTATGTTATATTTGTTGTCACTGTCTTTTTATTGTCACGTGCACACTGTAGCAAATTCCTCAATTGAGTTGATACGGCAATAAATATTGAATTTTGCAGTTGTCTTTTGCTCCTCACACAGCCTCTTTGTGATGTAGGTAAAGGGTTCTAAGCAAAAGGCTGCAGTCAAATCCTCTGTTTTTCCTGTCAACGTGTGAAGAGTCATTGATAAACAAAGTTCCAGTCTGTAGGATTTGCTTCAAACAACCCAGACTTTTAGGATGTGCTTCACATTCCCAGCTTCTGAGTCAGGTAATGCCTAAATACTGGCAGCAGTCTCATTATAGCTTGGTGTTTGCATTACGCCTTTTGGCCTTGAGCACCACCAGCCTGGTTAAATATTGTCTTTGAGAGACAAAGAAAACACCAGAGCAGTGGGTCAGGTTGGAAATTGTCATTTAAACCACCAATAGCACTTCCCTCAGCAAGCTGTGGTGACCTCAGATCAGCGTCCTTCTTCTGAACTCACTGGAAACCCTTATGTTAATCTGGTTGAGCTTGAGTACCAGGAGAGCTTGTATTTTGAGGTAGAGTCTCATACTGAGGCAAGGCATCCATAGGTTGAGGGTTTATGACCTGAGCATCTGGTGTTATCGCTGATGACATGGTGTCAAACGGAACCTCCAGGGACTGAACTGACTGCCGAATGCTTTCTTCATACGTGGGAGGTGGCTGAAGTGACAAACAGAGAAGAAGTCAATCATAATCAAATACAATTCATGAAAGACACCCAATAAATGCCATTTTCCCATTTAGATTTATTGCCTTACTTCAGACACTTCACTGGGACTTGCATCTTGGCAAGGCTTTCATGAATTATTCATAAGATTATGTATATTAGTCTAAGTTGGGCAGGTTTCTAATATTGCTGCTGCCATTTTAGCTTGTGCAAGTATTTACATAGCAAATTTGCCAGAGTAGCTACAGTTCTCCGGGTCACTACTTGGCTCGTGTCTCATCTTGTATCTCCTCTCTCTTTCTCTCTCTCCCTCTTCATTGGGAGATATATATGTTTATCTTTTAATACCTTCAAGCTTAGGGCCCCATGCTTTATAGCAAACCTTGAAAGAAGGCCATTTTAAAAGAATACCCAGAAGTTTTTTATCTAATCTCTAGCCACTGCATCTGTAGCATATCACTGTCCAAATAATAACGTGTATCTCAAAATGCTAACTTTATAGGAGAAGGCAAAACGTTCTTAACTTTTAATGGAAGTTAGAGTAAAGGGTGTTTTTTTTTTCAAGGAAGAGATACAAGGTTTTCGCACAACAGCGACAGTAAGTGAGTTTCGAGCGACTCTGTCTTATTACAAGGCTCAATATAGAGCCCTAAGCTCAAAGGCGTCTGAGCAAAAGGCTGTTATAACACATATGTAGTAAACGCCTATGGGCAGGTGCTGTTTTTTCCATTCTTTTACTAAGTACAGGAAACACAGCGGATTTGCCTTCCATGGTAAAGATGCTACAGATGAAGCAGACAGACATTAGGCCAAGAAACACAGAAGTATTCCTATAAATACATTGACTGGTCTTAGAACAGGTGAGGTAATCAGACTCGACCAATACCCCCCAGCGTGCAAGGGAGACATCCTGTGAGTGACGAGGTGAGGGGGCGGATGGGTCCACCCACTGACAGGGTCACGGAGAGGAAAGGAGGAGAAGAGAAAAGGACAATAAGCCACATTCTCCTCTGGTGTTTACTTTTCGGCAGGCTGGGCTTAATTGTGTTTGACAGGCCTTTTTTTCCCCATTAGTTCGTGAGCTCATGTGGAACTCCCAAGTCATACGGCGCGCCACAAAATCAACATCAAAGGGCAACAAAATGAACGGCCTGGGCGCCATGGCAACAGTGCAGGTGAAGGGCCAAAGCCTGAAGAGCCTCTGCTGCTCTGACGCGCTCATATTAGCGAAATTAGTGTGAGCAAAATTGAGGGTAATTCACCCAATGAAAATCTATTATCATTTACTCCTATTATAGAGCAGATGGAGCTGATAGCTGCAGGCCAGTGTGGGGACACAAACTCAAGTGATTCGATTATCATCGCTGACCTCGGAGGCCAACTGCACTTTTGCAAAACACTAAACTGGCTCGGTTACCATGGCAAAAGGAATTCACCTCAGTCGTCATAGGTCCGTGGAGGCCAAAGCGGTCGGCTATCATCATGTGGATCTGCCGCTGTCGGTCTTTCTTGCGCACGCTCTCATATGAGGGCAGGCGAGGCATCGGCGGCTCCAGGGACGGCAGCCGGTACGTGCTGGGCAGGCCAACGTAGAACAGCTGCCCTGACTGATGAACAGAGAGTCATGATTGGTGGATGAAGGATATTGACCAGCAGACCATAGAATCATAGCAAATGCAAAAGCATGAATGATTGCAATACTTGAGGAAGTGTACCCTTCGAACAGAACAAAAGCATGGTGTCTTTTTTAAATTATATTAATTATTTATCATATTAATTATTTGTCACTCATAGCTTGTTGAAGTAAGTGGGAAATTCTATTAAAAGTGCCTTCTATATTTTCCATCTATGCCACATTTCTGGTACTAGAAAAGACATTTAATTAAGTTTGAATTTGTTGGAAAGTTAATACTGTGTGTACAGTCTTGTTTTGCAGCAAGAAAAAATGTATATTTTTGCCATGTTATTTCTTGACATCAAAACAAACACAAAACCAGTGCAGACCCCAGCCTGTAAATCTAATTTATTACATTTCCAACAGTGTAATCAATAATATAATTACATAATTACATTTAAATAGTAAAGCAAAATGTCTAGGGCTGGTTTCTCAAACATGGACAAAGCCTAATCCATAATTGCAGTGGCAACAGTGCTACAATGTTTTCTATCGGTGTATGAAAGATGCACAAGGCTTCCTCTATTGTTAAATGTACTGTGTTTTTTTCTTGAGTTAGTGTGCAAGCTCAGACTGGTAAGAGATGATTATTAATTTGTTTTGGTAAATGCAGTCAGTCACAACTGATGTGTGACATATACTCCTGTCCATGTGTTGTCTTTTTCAGAAAAAAAGGTATTTGTGAAACAGACTAAATAAAACCTATACAGATTTTTGGCTTTGTTAGATCATGTTCTTTAAAAATATATATCACATTTTCTAGTAGAAGACTTAGGGCTATCAAAGCCAACACAACTAGACATACAAACAGTTTTTTTCTCCAGAGCTGTAGCGTTCCTTAACTGCAGTGAACACCTTGCACTTTAAACTTAAATTGTACCTAACAAACTTCTCTTACTGTATAACTCTATAACTCCTCTGTACTAGGCCTGTGTCAGTAACTTTTATTTTGGTAACTGTGTGGAAAGTAACAGCAGAAAACATTTAAACAAGGTTGGGGGGGTGTATTTCTTTGCTTTGCTTTACCCTGTAATTTTTTTGTTTTGTCCTGTAATTTTTCAGTCCCTTACACTGAGGCAGAAGCGGGAGAAAACAGTGAAACCATTTAAGTTTTTCACCATTTAAAAGAACATAATAAGTGCAAGTTAGTAAATGTTGTGGTTGTAGGATATTGTCATCTTTAATTTGACCACAAAACTGTAATTAATCTAGCAAGAGAGAACAACATTACGAATGTCACAAGCTTTACTGTCTGAGAACTTGTGGCCACTTAGATTAGCTTGCCTTCTTCTCTAATGCAATTTTACCTATGTGTTTTTCCAGAGGCTGAAGTCATTTTTCACTCTGAAACCTGACACTGTGGTGTGAAGACATCCTAAAAGCTACACCACAGCATACAGGGGTCTTTTTGTATAGCTATTATATCTGCCTAGATATCTAGAACAATCTCATTTATGTTAGGTACAATAAATGCGGTATTATTGTAGGATCTCTCATAACCCAATGTTTTAAAGTTCAGTAGCATTTACGTGTGCATATACTGCTGTCTTACTATGGTTTGCACAATGTAATCAATAGATGAACACTTTCTAAAACTGGTAGCAAATGAGTTTTCAACATCAACTGGTGTCTGTTACAATGGTAACTTGACAACGTCAACGGGGACAGGCCTACTCTATGCTATATACTTATTTGCTGTAAAAAATTACAAAAAATGCATCCATTTTTGCCTATGTCCATATCATACTGTATTATGCTATAAATTATAGTTATTATATGTCTCCTCAGACCCTGAACATATGTACATATTCACATATTTATTCTAGCTCCTTTTACAAAGGCTGTTCTACATTTACTCTCTTATTCTTTTTCTATTTACTTTGTTTTCTTTTGAATATCTGTTACAGTCTGTGTACTTGTCTGGTCTGTTGCATGTCATACATACGTGCTCTCACCAACACAAATCTGTATGTGCAACATACATGGCGAAGTAAAGGGATTCTGATTCTGACATCAAATAAATGCAAGAACAGCAATGAGACACCACATGATAAATAGAGAAGCAGATAAAATGGCAGACAATAACCACATTTCTGTGATGGCCTTATGGGTTTTATTTGGGTCTGGAAAAAATATCCCCTAAGGATGAAAAGAATATGCTGTAGTTACCTTACCTGAGTATTTGAGTTATCGAGCCTTGTGTTAGAAGGCATTTCAGCACAAGGTGAGCCCACCAGAGTCTGTCTGCTGCTGTAGTACTGGGAGGGAGCCTCCTGTAGAAAAGTTAAAGAACATTATTATACTTAAACATGAGCAAAACTTTAGACAAAATCGTGCTCTTTTACAGAAAAAATGACAACACAAACTACTAGCGCAATATTTAAAGGGCAACTAAATTTAAACGTCAGACAATGACAGGACATGGATATAAAATCATGTCCTCTTCTTTGTGTTGTCTCCCATTCCCATTACTACAATGTTAAACCCAGACCTTTGGCCGGTCATAAATTATTGGTGGCAATGACTTGGACCACCAAGCGACTTCCTCACAACAACCCACCCCCCTCCCAAACAAGATTAGGGCAGGCGGCCACTGTATGACGCCAGGGAATTCTTCTGGCTCAGCCGGACGCTAGGTGATTACCAAGCACCTAAATGGGGGTCTTTGTGTCCAGAGACAATGCAGTGTCTTACTGTGTCATCCAGGCCCCTAGTAACCAACCCCTGATACTAGTCTTTTAAAGGCCTTCACTGTGTTCCTCTCTTGTCTCTTCGGCAGGTACCACTTAACGAGCGCGCTCCATTTTACGGCCCCATATGTCACCTAAGTAGCAGTACAGCATGGTCGTTTGTCAGCTGATGTGACATGCAGATACACTGAGAATGAGTGTATGTGAGGTTAAGCTTTAGTAGCTTCTCTGAGATATCCTGCCATACTGGCTAAAAGTGGTGGTTTGGCCTAAAATTAAATGTACAGAATTTTCTAGTAGAGCTGCGGGTATTGGTAAAATTTAACATGATATTTTATATATCAAGAGAAATTGTGCACTACGTTTTTTTCATGTGACTGTAGCTTAAAATTAAACTAAAGGGAACCGTACACAGTATTGTGAACACTAAACAATCAGAAACCAGAAAGGATGTTTACCACTTATGTACTTTTCATGTATTTTAAACTGTTCTACTAAAACAATCAGAAATACCCCACACACTATATCTAATGGCAGTTAACTAAAACTACAAATTAATATTGTTCTGTTAGACCAACTCCAAAACACTGATATAGTTTCCCCCCTTACCCCAAATGTAGTCAAACAGCCAAGACATGTTTGGTGTCTGAGGTCTGTTTCTTTCATTTTTCACTGGATCTACAAGGCTAACATAGCTTAGTAAAAGAAGCTTACAGCTGGCTATGTGGTTTCTGACACTTTACGACATACTGTTATCTATAAAAAAAATTATATTTTATTTTCATAAATAGCAGTATGTCATACAGTGTCAGAAACCACGTAAGCAAGTTTTAGCTGATCTACTACTTTTGGATTAAGAGGAAAATTATGTACATTTGATTTTTGGCCAAACATTCTCTGGATGATAATGTATAAAACACACATAACTCCCCATCACACACATATCCCAGCTTCAATGGTGACGTCACTCTCTGTGACGTGTTATGACCTTTCCCACCGCCCCTGCCAGCCAGGGCAGAGAGAGGCCCGTTTGGTAAAAGCAAGGTCAGGGGTCACCTTCCCTCACTGGTTCACACTTTCAACAGTCTTAGCTGTTGTGGAAAAAAAAAAAGAGAGACGTCCTTTTGTTTAGACCCCCCTGATTCAGGCAGTGTGAAAAAGCGCAAGCGTGTAAAATTAGGGCCAAAGTCGGGGGAGGACCTCTTCAGTGGTGTGTCTTTTTCAGTGCCTGACCTAAAAGTAAAGCTTTTGTCTGCTCAGACCTCCCCCCACCAACCACAGAAGGGTTCAGCTACCATTCATGAGAAAAGCCCCTAAGAAAAAGGGAAGGTATAAGTAAGTAAAAAACAAGTCAAGTAGAGTCTTCATGAGACACTTTGACAAAGGGCTATCATTCTAATAGGGTTTCTCTTTCAACTGCTTTAGCGTTTGTAGACTTTCAATAAAATTGCTTTGTGTACAATTAACTAGCAATGAAATTCACCGGAAATCAAACTCTTTTGTCTACAGTGTATGGCTTCATCAACTAAAAATGCTCTCAACAGGGCCTGACCGGTATGAAAATTTTGTGACTGATACTGATTTCAAAAGGCTAAAAATTCCAGTAATATAATTGAAGGGTTCCTTTGCAAAATGCATGATAGACCACTTCTGAAAAAGTTCTTCTTTTTCATGATATACATTGTTGGCAGTGGGCTTTACACACACAAAAAAAATATCAGTGCTATATTATGCATTATACCTCCTATATTAGAGAAATAAAAATGTGTTTTCCATCATACATCAGCTGTTATACCTTTCAGAAACTCTTTATAGGCAAAATTATTACAAATGGATATAAAACATTTTGACATGAAACTCTTCAATTCTATATTCTATATTCTGTGATCGACTTGGCATTTTTGATGTTGTTCGATCAACAAAGAGGGAAAACATTAAATGAAATGGAGTATTATTAGCATCATGCTAGCCAGCTAACATTAGTGATGTGAGCGATAGCTTTAACATTCCTGAGGTATGTACCTTCTCAAAACAGCAAACTTTATGGTCAATGTTATTGATTTAATCAACTAACGGGACTGTATGCCGATCTAAGGCAAATCACTTTTAAAAATAGAGAAATGGTGTTTTATTACTGTTGTTGGTGTGAGCGGCCATGTTGATTTGATGTCATATGCTGAGCTTGGAGTTGAGAAGACCATTATAGGTTCAAATCTATCAGTTCAGCCTGTACAGACAAAAATGAAGTGAAGGAAATTGTCACAGTGTTGTGTTCACATTGTGGGCAAAAGTGATACACACCATTTTGGCACTGATTTGTATTTTGTGTCACAGTGTGAACAGCAAAAATCACACACAATCTGACAGTTTCAATTCTTATTTGGGCTACTTTTGTATGTGGTACCTAAATTTGATACATATGTCGCCTCTGTCTGAACAGTCAGAACAGAATTTATGTATCATGTATGTATCCAATTCCACATTCAGTTGTGTGCAGGTGGGAAAAGCAACCTTACAGCAACGTAATCAAAATGCCTGTTACTATGGTAACTCTTTACATAGTTCATTTTGGAGGCGAGCATGCATAGTGTAAACAAGTAAGCATAGCACTATCTAAAGAAAGTCAAACAACTATTCAAAATCAGGTTTACTTTAAGGGTACTTTGGAAAAAAAGAAGCAAAGGAGGAAAATGATCTTAACAAAGATCAGCTTATTTAGCCTGATATCTAACGCCACTTTAAAAACTGAGTTTGTTTCCATTTGCTAACGTTCGCTCTTAAACACAGAAATTTACCATATTTTACTGCTTCCGTATACTCCATTCAATGCGGCCGCAGAGTTGAGTGATTCAGGGAAAATATCTAATTACGATTTTAATTAATATTGCGATACCAATTTCAATGCAATCTATAAATTAAGCTTTACTTTTTCTTAAGATCTGCATTTTTTCAGGCTTGAATGCTGAATGTAGTGTAACATATGGCCTGTCATCAGCTCTGAATTATTAGGCTAAAATCTTCATTTAAAACTTAACACAACAGTAATGTAATGTAGGATATAATTCAAACTGCAGCTCTTGTCATTTGAACATTGCACCTTCAAATTGTGATTTTGATATAAAAATGATTCATTGTTCCACCCTATTTGAACTCGCTCAGGTGATTCTGACATCTCTCCATCTTAAACGAAGACAGACGACAGGGTGGAGTGTGAACTGTTCAGTCTAATGTTAGACATTGGCCACATTACATAAATAATATGAACAACAAAAATAATATGAACAAACAAAAAAAATAGGAGCACTGCTTACTGTGTGAATGTAGCCTTGCAAACTCTATAAACACTGGGATGTAAGAAACAGTCCAGCTTCTGATGGCTTTGTACTTGTAAGCCTTTCCATTCAACATAAACCATGCCACTATTTATCAGCAGGAATTCTGTCAATATTGATAAGTCTGCGAGACCTCAATGTTGTCTGATGAGCCTTAGTTCTCAATGGCCAAAACCTGATACTGTAACAACAATATTATTTTTTCTTTTCTGTTATAAGGAGAAAGTTGTTACAGTTGTAACCTTTCTTTCCTCCTAACATGTAACATGAATGTCGGCACATTGGTCCCTGAACCAAACATAGCAGCAGGTGGGCATGTGTTTCCCGTGAGTGAGAGAAAGGTTAGGAAAGTGTTGTCCCTGCCTTACCAAGATAAGCTCCAAGTTCCTCTAGGGGCCTGGCTAAGATTGACACTCAGCAGGAAGAGGAAGCTCTGAGGATGTTATTGCTAGAGTGTGGGCTGCAACACAGGGGACACTTCCTGTCCAACATCATTCAGGCTAAAAGCTGCCCTTTGATATTGATCTGGGGCAAGTTTCCTCTAAGCAAATTCTGAGTGTAAAGTTTATATATTAAATGACAGTATTGCTTTGAAACCATAACACTTTTACCAGGACCTGATTAAGGACCAAGACAGGTGCGAAATTAAGAGCATATTTGACTCATAAGGCCTTAATCCAAGTCAGGTGTAGACAGTTCTAGAGCACTATAAAATGTGCGACCCTTCAAACCCTTCAGGGTGTTGTGCTTACGCTCAACAGCCATGGGCTCATCTAAGCAGCTGACTACGGATCTAAAACTAAATAAATTGACTCTAATGAAGTAAGGGAAGACTACAAAAAATATCTGAACACTTTCTTCTTGTCTCTTCCTTTCACTGTCATTAAGAAATTGAAGTTATCAATCAGCTACTTGTTACTATGCTGTTCATGTTGTTTACAATGTTGCTTACAGACTCTATAATTGGTCTAAATCTTTTTTGATGATACATGCAGTTCAGAGTAGAAATACTGACCCGTTATATGCTCAGAAGAGCATATTGTGATGTAATTTATCTAATATATATCATCATATTACCTACCCCTAGAACAAACACTGAAAATGGTTGATCCATTATAAGCTGGTATAACCTAAGTTGCACTGTTAATTAAAACACAGTTCTGGACTGACCTATTCTATCCACATTGCTTGGGGGTCAGAAAGCCCACCTCTGCCAGACCCTCAGTGAGGGCGAGAGAGGTCAGTTGGAATACTCAGGGCTCTGCTCCTGCCAGCAGCGCACTGGGAGTTTCCCTCCTGCTCGGTTACGGATCTGATTACTGTGTAAAGTTTGCCAAGATACAGTATGCTGCTAGTCAATAGACCGGCGGGAACAATCAAGCTATTATGCCCTGCTTAGAGGAAGCTCTATTTGTGGAGATAACTCATGACGTTCACAGCCACAGCGTATCACTTTCACTTGCACATAGTTTCATTGTGTTTATTGGTGTAGTGGATGGTGTTTGCGGTAAGAGATAATAGCACAGCTGGATCAGTTCACAATTTGTGCTTCTGGCACTGTATGAAATAAAGTTTCCCGTTTTTCAGAGCCACACCAGCATACTGAGAAAATTTCAGCCTGTACTGCTTTTTGAATGACATAAAATAAAGAATATGCCTGTCCCAGTGACATATTCCTCATTATAACTGTGATTATTTAGGCTAATTGGAGTTATTTTCCACAGTTGTTAGCTTTCATAATCTATATAAAGATTATGAAACGTATATCTAAATATGTTTATGTCGCAGCAGAATGTGAATCGGGTGAGTCTTTATCACTTGGGTTGAAGCAAATGCATGTAAATAAAAGGAAGTAGAATGCGCATTTATTGAGACACATCATGAGTCTTATGAAAACAACAAAAGGTCTAACTTCTGACTGGTGCTATAACACCGTAGCCTCAGTAATGTTTGTTTATTTGAGTTCAACTTTGTCTATCATTAATTCGGAGCTACTAAATATTGACAGCTAGGAAACAAGAAGGATAATCAGCCAGTTTGGCCACTTTTGATCTGTACTTGTAATAGTTGCTCATACATTAATCCTGATTATTCATAATGCACTTAATTGGAAACTAAAATGTCATGACTGTGACAGGCCTAAAACAGAGCAGCCAATCAGAACTGAGATAATTTACACTTATCAGCCTTAAAGGGACAGTAAAAAAACAGCCTGTTTAAGTCTTAGGAATAAAGAGAGGTTGGAAAATAGTCATGCAAGTGTCTTCTTATATACAATACTACTAAACATTACAAATATTATAGCTAGACCTCAGGGACAAAATAAAATACAAGAAAAATGTAGGATATGGGCCCTTTCAAGGAATCCTCTAGCATTTTTTACATCAAATACCTGTCTGTTGTGTATATAACACAGTCGATTATGACAGACAATAACTTAAAATAAAAAAAAAACAAAACAGAAAACCCATTGACTCTAAAGTCACGTATAATAGAAGCTGATGTGCAGGTGCTTCAGAGAGTTTTCTGTGTATTTCTAAGCACAGGGAAACTACTGTCACATGGTAGTAAATCACACAGATCTGGCAGAGATTAGGTTGAAAACTGCTGTATTCCTTTAAGCCTTATTATTCAGTAACTATTATGAATTATTTGTTAACTACTACAAAACTAACACATAAGCGATTTAGTTAGGAGAATGAAGTATAGCAGTATGGATCCATGTACAGGCTCTTGCAGTATGAGGGGTTAAATTAGCTTTGCTGGATTTGACATATCTAATGCTCCCACTCCCTTATCTGAGCCAAAACACTTGGAACAGTTCCTAATAGCAGCTGTGGGTTAGAGCAGAGATATCTCCAAGAAAGCCAGATATCTCTAGGTTGGGTTCAAGCAGAGATATCTTCAAGAAAAAGGAAGCGTAATCTACACAATGTTTGTGCAGACCACCAAACAGGCTTCTGATAAAACTAACGGCAGAAGATGCTTCCTGTACAAAACAGTCAGAATAGGGCTGACCTGGCTTTTTCACAGCTGGCTAGCTTGTCATTCTCTCAACTGTTTGTGGTCGAAAGGGTGAGATTTGCAAGAGTGTGAATAAGAGGAGGCTCACCAAGTCTCCATGTGAGTTTCGATAAGCTCTGACTTTGCAGCACAGAGGGTCCTTCCGGAAGAGCAGAGACAGCAGCACAGCGATCACCACAAAAAACACCAGACAAGAAACTGCAGAGAAAAGAAAGATGATTCATCAACCAGACTGTTAACCACCATTCATGTTAGAAACCATTCCTCAGACATTTCGCCAACATAGTGAAGTCTGAGCTAATTAACTTGTGAAACAAAGATACCAAAAAAGCTCTGTTGGTTCCTTAAAGAATCCTCCAATAAATGGTTCTTTACAGAAGATGTATGAGTGTGAGGAACCTTTTAAAGCCCTCAAATGTCCAGAACCTAAAGGAAAGGTCCAAACTTTTATTACACATTTCTACAACTGAAAGAGGGATTGCAGAGATTTCTTCATTATTCCATCATTGATAATGAAGGTAACTCTTCTTGACAATGGGAATAGAAACCAGGGCTCATGATGTCAACACCGCAAATATATCCAATTTTATTTACTATACAAAGCAACCAGTGGACCTACATGTGTCTTCTCAGTTTTTCTATGTGATGCTGTTAATGGTAAAATCTGCAAAAAAATATATGTTTTTCTGGGGACTATTTTGCCTTATAACACCCAGCATGTACCTCTTCAGCATGAATGGATTCAAATTAAAACGTTTTAGTCCAAAACTTTAGCATAAAACTACCGTCTTAGGAATCCTGCAGGGTCCTTCTAATCATTTCATGTAGTAACTGTCTGTGAGGTTGCTTTTAGGGGTGTTAAACTCTTTGGACGTCTGGTTCCTATCACCACCACTGTGACATATTAATTCTCTTGAACAGAACATTTAACATCAAAACACTCTGAATTACATTTTAATGATTTAATTTAATTCATGCAGACAATAATGAAAAATCAATGCAATTCCCCTTTAGGAATAACACTGTTGTCCATGTTGTTACTCAGTAATAAGCCTTAGGTTATAATAAGCCTGTAATTTTAAGGGGCTAAAGTTAGAAACACATAATATGAAGGGTGTATAGCAATTTTGAGTACATTAAAGGCAAGAACCTTTTAGGAGCCTTTATTTTTAAGGTTATAGTAACGGCCTACATACAGATACTTAAATATCATTATGTTTTAATAAACACTGATGCTGGATAATATTGTAGGTTTTAGCTCTCATTCGTTTGATGAATGCTTTTTATTAAGATTCCATAAATGTATATTACTATCCCAACTGTATTTTCAAACACATATACATTTGTTGAAGTTTGAGCTGAAATGAGCAATCTACATAGATATTTTAATATCATGAAGTTTTAAAGAACACTGATAAGTATGGCAGACCTTGTTCATTTCATTAAGACACTTCCATACACTCATTTTACTAGATTATCTGAGTATCTGTGATAACAAGATTACAGCAGCATATCAGATTATAGTAGCATATATCATAAACGAATGAACCAAATCATTATTCATAATCATCATAACCATCGCAATAATTTAGTAAAGACAACCATGAGTTCTATATAAGAACCATTTCATGCTTAGTTCTTTGAATTGTTAAATGGTTCTTCAGATTGATGCAATATGTGCTGTATGTGGTTCTATATAGAACCTTTTGGAAAATGGTTCTATACAGCCCCAAGTAATGTTTTTCAATTGTGACAATGTCAAACTTTTAACAACAAAAGACCCCATTCTGGTGCTATACAGAACCATTTTCAGAAAGGTTTAATATATAACCATATACAGCACATTCTCCATCAATCTGAAGAACTATTTAAGCATGAAATGGTTATGTACAGAACTCGTAGTTCTAAATAGAAACATTCCCTTCATTAAAGAACCCTTCAGGAAATCTTTTCTAAGCGTGTACAATAAACTTACTACAGCCAAACATGTAAAGGCAAATGAAAGGACGTTCTGAAGCCCACTTTAAGGTTATGCTAAGCGGAGAAAAACAAACCCGAACAGACTTTACACTTACAGGACGCCACGATGATGGTGAGCTGGTCCGTTGGGAAAACCGTGGAGGAGACGGTTGGAGAAACGGCGGTGGACATCTCTGAGAAACGGCTACATAGGAGCTAAGCAGTGAAGTTTGACTTCCCTCTGTCCCGCTCCATCTCGGACTGAAGGGTGAGAGCCCTCCTCCTCCTCCTCCACCACCTCCACCTCTTCCTCCTCCTCCTCCTTCCGTGAAGAAAAAAGTTCTGAACGTCAGTCACGACTCTCTCGTTCCGTGAGCAGGAAAGCGTGAAGCAATGAGAGTAGTCTAGCCGATTGTGCTAACCGTGAAGAAAAGAAAACACAGAAAACGTAAAGGGGAACTCTACCAATTTTTCAGAATTTCTGCACAATTAAATTGTTAAGATGTAAACAAAGTCATTAGGAGAGGTTTGGTGTGAAATGCTCTGAGGTAGAGAAACTTGAAAGTCAGAATTGTTCACAGTGGTGGTGATAGGAAACAGACGTCTGAGGACTTTAACGTCTCTGAAAGCTCCCTTACAGAAAGGTATTACTTGAAATGGTTATGAATACATTGCCTGATGTCTGAGACATTGTTTTACAGTAGTCTATTTGGTCTAATACGCATTTTAATCCATTTGTTTTAATCAATTCATGGTGGAGGGATACATGAAGGCTGTTCTAAGGCAAAATAGTCCCCAAAGAAACATAATTTTTAATATTTGCCACTATTTTATCATCCTCAACATTACATGTAAAAACTCTGAAGACACCTGTAGGTTCAGAAGGTTTGTGTAGGTTCGCTGGTGGTTTTGAATAGTAAATAAACTGGCTACATCTGTGTTGTTGCCATCGGGAGCCCTGGTTCCTACCACCACTGTAGAGAAATCTGAGTCTCTACAATCAGTCACTTCATATCAAACTCTGAATGACTGTTTACATCTCAAGGACTGAATTATTCAGAAATTTTTAAAAAATGGTGGAATTCTCCTTTATAGTGGGAGAGCACCACAACCCGTTGCTGGTGCTTCTGAGAAAGCCATGGCATGGCATTCCACTAGCATTCACTGGTTGGCCTGGAGATGAGGGGCAACTTGGGGCTTTTTTTAAAAGTGGGCCGCCTGTTGGTAGTGAAATAAAAGTGCCTGCCTTCTGCACGCTGTCCATCTGTGCACGTTCAGCTGCTAAGAAACAGCTTGTTTTGTCTACCAGTTAACCAGCCTAGTCTGTTTGCTAGCCTCATCCTGACCAATGTCCACAGCTAAAGGTAGTTTATGACTGACTTGTGTCATAGGTATACACAGGGCTGGGTTTGAAGGGGGTAGGGAGGGTGTGAGGTGCAAGGGGCTGTCACCCCTTGGTCAAAAACATGACAGAAAACACCCCCTTTCCGACCCCTGTGCATTTATGTCATGATGTTGCTTAAAATTTCTACTTTTGGTATTTGAATTCTCTTCCTATTCTGGATACTCACCTTGCTGCCATGTATCAATGATGTATGCCCGAAAATAAAGGAAAAGTACATAAAAATCAACACAAAGTCACAATTGTCACAAGTGGTTTATACTCACATTCGGCTGCGGCTGCACCCAAAATGGGTTCTAATACCAGGGTATTAAAAAAAACTGTGGTTATTGGTGTCTAGGCAATCTAATTACATGATGAAGTGAGAGACATCTGAAAAGGCATTTTGTATATTGACCATTCTACTGAATTAGATCAAACTTCAGTCCCACAGTAAAAAAAAAAAAATACATTAGATATTTTCAAGGATTATGTTATAATCTATTTAAACCCAATGCATTGATAAAGATAGTATTAAGAAAAATATATATGAAGTCATCATTATAGGGTACTTTGTACTGGGTGGTTTGGGATGTCATCAGTGTGTAACATAACTGTCACTACTGAAACACACATTTTCTGCAATTAAGTAAACTTGGTTTGTGTTTTAATGAAAAATATTAGGATTTTATGTTATGCTAGTCATGTACTAGCTATAATTTTTAAGTTATGCTCAAAATTACCCAATACAGAAACATTTGCTAAAGTTTTGGTACTGTTATTATTGTTTTGGTAGTGATACAGTGGATTGTTCAATATATATCTATTAAATATGTAAAATGTATGTGTATACTTGCATCATCCCCCTAAGTTTTTTTTTTTTTTTTCGATTAGACCATTTACATGTCCTTCGTAATCTTTCCCACTAGAGCCAGGTACAGAATATGGTTAATAGCGTCAGCTATCCTCAGAGGTTCCTCCTCTTGTGTTCAAGTGGTCTAATGTAGAGTTTCACATAGATACCCCTGAAAATGAATGGTACCAGACATCTGCGAGAACTTAGCAGAAACAAATCACCAAAATATCTGTTTTCTTAGGCAGCTGAACTTTGCATTGAAACAGATAATGTCCAGCATCACATAGTTGAATGGAACTTCCTCTCCTATCTGCCTTCCTTGCACTGTAAAGAAAAAACTGTGCTCTTAAAAGTTATACCTTAAAAGGTTTGTCTTCAAATTAATTGAACTTCGTATAGAAATTCAAATAACACATCATTTTAAGGCAGCCCGCTAACTAACTTCTTAAAGTTTCAACCCCAGTTTTGTTTTGTTTGCTTGGGCTCTAGACAGTTATATCCTACAGGCCTCACTAAATATACTGGCAGAGCTGACTAGCATGCGGATCCACATGGCTACCAGATCAGGCAAAACCAAGGGTAGTAGATTGTAGAGTAAATTGTTAATGGAGTCAGTGTGAGAAATTGGACTTCAGAATTAAATAGGAATTCCACCAAAACCTAGCATTTAATATGTTATAGGTCATATGTAATATTCTGTAGCACAGCATTGCATGCCTTAACCTTTTTGTTTGACAGAACTCACGGTTTTGTATCCTTTTTGTGTTTTCATCCATCCATATTCTCTCACTACAATAGCCAGCATGCATTAGGCAATCACTGGGAATCCCATCCACAGTGATGAAGAAAACATTATTGCTCTGATGTTGAGACTTAGAAATGCAGATCTATTTTTTTTTCCTAGTAGTATGTTAGTTATCTGGCTTCCTTCTGCATTCGTCAACTTTTCAAACAGCTCCACCTTCAAGATATATCCTCAAAGTTTTTTTTTCCTTTCTTTAAACCAGAAAATCTTGCGCTAAAGACTAATGTCAGACTACTGTGGCACCACTGTAGTAGGCATGCTTACAACAGATGTCATAATGGGTAAGTTTTTGATTTGGGTCCTGATTTAAGTGTCCTTTTAAGGGATTCACTATTATAGGTAATGATTTGCTGGAGCTGCCTCTTTCCACCTGCATCTAGTCATTCATCCATGAAGAGTTTTGATGCCCCCTCCAGTGTTGTAGCACCATCTACTGTTATTGAAGACTGTCTTTTGATTGATTCTATGAGGAAGTCTACTAACAGCCTAAAGCATTTCACTTGTGCTAGGCTAATCAATGGAGTCCTTGTAATGCTACACGTTTCACAAAAGAGTACCATCAACCTGGGAGAAGCTCGTTCACGCTTCCTTTGAGATGTTTCCCAGCCATGGGCCATCAGTGGCTGATGAAATCTAAAATCTGAATATTGGCCTGTGCTAGGCCAATCAGACTAACATTCATTTGGGATGACTCCAGTTTTTTACAAGAAGATTCCATTGTTGCTTAGGGTTCCATCAAATCCCATCAAATGCAGTGTCTGTGAAGGCTAATTGAATACAGACTTAAAATGGTGCACAGAAACATTTTCCAATATAATAATCTGTGTCATTGCCACCCATTGATTCACCCATACACTTTGGACAGTCATAGTAATACATTTTAGTTAAAGGATGATGGATCTGAAACAATGGGTGATGCTTTCAGAAACAGATATGAAACTAGGTGAACCATTTTTTAATGTGTTTTTTTTTTTTTTGTCTTTTTGCCTTTTTTCAACCTGTTTTTGCCTCTTGAAGAAAAAAGGCCATGTAGGATGTCATAATAATGTCTTACTATCATAAAATTCTCATAATAATGAAAATTTCTCTCTTAATTATTAGATACTAATTCATCATTATGAGATACTAAGTCATGATTATGAGAAGGTAAGTCAAAATAATGAGATGCTGTCATAATAATGAGAGAATGTGATAATAATGAGAAAGTAAGTCATAATGACTTTGAAACTTTCTTGTTATTATGACTTGCTAAATTACTGTATATATTTTTTTCCCTCTGTGATTCCCAAGTCCTCATAATTCTACCCACTGTATGGAACAGTAGTACAAGGCTGGGGAAAGGCTGTTTCTCTGAGCAGTTTTCTTCACTCATTGCAATAAACCACAGGGGAGGCTGATCATCTAATGCCTAGTGTTCAAAATAAACAAGGTGGGATGTTAGCTTTGTTTGCCAGTTTAGAGGATTTTCATTAAAAGCTCTTGTGGAGTAAATGATAAAATATAACGTTGCAGAACATCACATGGAATAATAAGTAAATTCAAAATATCAGTGTGGGACTAATGTTTTGCCAGTTTAGCAGATTTCCGTTGAAGGCACTTACATTAAAACATAAAAAACAATCTCCAGTTTAAACAAGTGTAATGGCCGAACGACTGTATTTGTAGGCCTAAATGTCTCTCGCCGACAAAATCTGAGGATAAAACACTTGAAGTGGAGGACATGGCGAGCATGTCCATCATTCATTTAGACCCACCTCTGATTCGCCGGATTCTGAATCGTTTGGATGACACAGCTCTTTGTATTCACAAGAGATTCGGCGAACCGACTCTTCCAAACGAGTCATTCGCCCAAATACGATTCGTTGCTAAATGTAAACCACGGGGGAAGGAAAAATGGTGGCGAGCACCCGTGTACAGAAGCTTCTCCGACGGTACAAACTCGCTATCGCCGCTGCTTTGACAATCCTTCTGATCCAAGGGTTGGTAGTATGGAGTCTCCGGAGTCTGGAGGACAGAGAGGCGGAGGTGAGGATGTTTTTAAAACGACTCGGCGTTGGCTGAATGAGAAACAGTGCTGCTCTCCGTGGCTAGCGACGCTTCAGTTTGGTTTGTAGTACAGTCAGCTAGCGTGCTAACAGTTTAGAAACCGGACCATAATAATATTATTATAACATTATAAGCTACCACCGTTGTATTTTGTCAAGTCGCCGAATTTTTAATACAGGAAACTACACTAAGTGTGGTTTGCTAGCTAGCTAATTGTCTGTACGAGAACGTTGATGTTGTTTATGTATGCAGATGTGAAGTAGTCGGATTTAAAATGCCGGGGTTTGAGCCATGGCTCCTTAAAACTCCTTCATTTGAGTGGTATTTTATGTGTTTAAAACTGTGAGTGTACGCTTTTCGTCAGTGCTTGTGGCGCCCGGTAACACTTACGTGAACTAGACAGTAATACTGTGGCGTGGCTGAAAAACTAACTTCTGCTTTTACTGGTAGTTATCCAGCTAACCAGAACCGAAAACGTGAATGAAGCAAACGTGGCTGTAGCGGCTAAAACTGTTTCATGTGATGTTTAAGGCAGGCTAGGAACTGAGTCTGACTAGCCACGTTGAATCACAACGTGTAACGACGAGTATAAGGAATGTGCTTTCGTGTCTGCTTGTGGCTCTCCTGATAAAGCCTAATCGCCCTCCCCGCTCTATAACGGGGTCAGACTGTGTGTGATTAAGTCTGAGGACTTGCACTCATTTACATGCTTCACATTTGGAGCCTGATCTTTTGGAGCGAACACTTGATGAGCAAGGGAAGCTTGAAAGCTGAACTACTTGCCAAATGCATTTTAGATCACTGGGATCCCATTAGGTATTAAGTTCTTGCAAAGGCAAGGATATAATGACTGGAAGACTATTTAGTACTTAGTAGACAGACAAGACAGCTGGACTTGTGGTACAATCTTGAAGACGTTTCACCGTTTAAAGATGAGTCACGTAGGTTTTATTCACTACTACCTTAATGATTGAGTAAAAACCTTCACTGAAAGGTTGGTAGACGGGTAAGGTCCTGGTCTTAAAGGGACTCTCTGACCAAAACTGAATTGTAACCATGGCTACATCTGTTGTAAACATACCTACTAGTCTCCTATAGCAGTGCTGTAGTAGTTTTTAGGGTGAGATTTTCTTGTATAAAGACTAGGAAAACCCCCTTTTGATGATTCATCTTGAAGGTGGGAGGGGCTTCAGTCATCAAAGATTTCATATAAGTGAACACTGCATGATTCTCGTAACTGCTGAACATGGTCACAACTGTACTGTGAGTAGATCAGAAGGGTAAGGTTTGAATTTTACACACCCAACACCACAGGATAATCTGGAAAGATAATTGTATATATAACAATATAATATATATATAACATATGTTATATAATATATATATAACATCTCTGTAATGCATGCTGGGTATTGATGAACGTAAACACTAAAGGGTACAAAATCTCAAATTCTTCGACACTAGTTAGGCTAAGGTATGCAATACTACGAAACCAGAATATTACAATGTGGTAAAACATTTCTATGATATTTACTCTGGAATGCTGCTTTAATTCATCACCTGTTTCCAGACTCAACTTGCAAATTTGTCTTTTATTGTGGAAGCAGGTCCAGCGATATAGTAGTTGGTAGTAGAAATATTTAGCTCAAGTGAGATGCCAGAAGCTCATGCCTGTCAGTTAGGCCTGATATATGATACAGTGCTCTCCTAATAAAGTGCCAGGTTCAGCAGAGATTTTGCTGGAGCAATGTGCTGCGTATGGAAGAGAGATGTTATCCTCTCCGAGACACCGAAAGAGCGCATAACCCAAAAATGCTAGCTTTGCTAATAATGGATGAAAGCAGGTGGGAGCCAGCTTTAAACAGACGAGCTCCTGCTAACTGGTCCCCTCTGACTTTCATTCATCACTAGCCCCTGTTGTTATTTTGGGGGTGAGGTATTGCTTTAAGCTGATTGCAAGGCAGTCGAGGCTTGTTTTGTCCCTCCTGAACTGGAGCAGCCTGCATCCTCACTGCAAAGTTTTCCAGAAGCCCCACTCATAATTAGCCCTCATGGGTATGCACCCCCATCTCACCTCTCTCTCGCTCTCTAAGAAGAAGCCTCAGAATGGCAGCTATAGGTAAGGGCTTGGCAATGTTGGACACCTGAGGCAAACATTATTAGGGATTCTGCTCATACACACACTGTTGCGCTGCGTCCTTATTCCTTAAGGAACAAGCCATGGCTTGAGTTGAGGGAGAAGCAGATGCTTCTTCCCATCGGGAGGAATTCTGCTGTATCAAGCAAGTGGCAGTGGCCGAGATGCAGCGAAAACAGCCCTCGGGTACAAGCCCTAGTGCAAACGTGGGCTGCAAACGTGACGTGTCATTTGTGATGAGGAGTAGCTGCAGGGGCTTCGGCGTGACAACTGTTGTCCTCAACCAGACCGGGAGGACGCTGCTGAATGTAATGGTTCTGACAGGGCTTAAGGCCATGGGCCTTGGAGGGAGAGAGCCTCTTTATCATATGCTATCTTTTTTCGCTGTTTGCACAAGAGGCATAAGCAGTATAGTTTACGGGCGAGTGTGACCTCTCTCTGGGCAAATACACTCAGCATGATGGGGAGGTGATGAAAGAGGCCATTGATTCAGAGGCTCTTGCTTCAGAGAAGAGCAAGGGAATGAATTACTGCACAATGCTGTGGTGTCAGTGTGCCCTTTATTACCTGTGTGCTTAAAGATGCATCTGCTGAAAGAGAACATAAGCCTGGGTTATCTGAGAGAATTCCTAGTTCCTGCTGTGCTTGTTTTAAGTTGATGCTGTCAACAGCACGCAGTTGTTGGGCAAGAGATCTTGGAGATGTTACGTTTGAAATCATGCGTTTGTGACAGACTCATGCACTGCACAAGCTCTACATGCAGTGGTAGACATTGTCCACTGCTGAGTGCCCTTGGCCACAAGATGTCATTTTATCCATTAAAAATAGGTAAGAGCTTACCTTGTAATTTTTTTTGTGTTGTTTTTCCCTTTTAACAAACCAATTCATTCACTGTAATCACCTTGATAGCTAACGTGGTAGTGAGGTGACCGTGGTCATCCCCCCTGCCGTGTCTGTCTGGCACCATAGATGCTGTTCCATTGACTAATGTTTGCTTATATCACTCCATAAAATAAGGTCTGAAGTAAGTTGGCGTTACATTGAGAGGCTGTCACTGCAGTAGCTAAAGAGAAACTAATAATGGTGCTTGTTATTCTAGATATATCTATATAAAAATCTATATATGATTTGTTTTTATATATATTATACACCCTGTGTACATAAACTGTGCTTGGTGACATTGTTATTAATGCTCATTGCTGATTTATATATCTACAGTGGCGCAATATAGATTACAAACATAATGCAGTACTTTAATAAACATTTAGTATTTTAGCTCACATCTGAATATCTTCTTCTTCGTTATGTTGATCAGACAGATGTAAACAAACTTCTCCATTTTGATTGGTCCTGGCCATGAAAACACATCACTACAGATTTTAGATTTTTTTAAAGATTTTAAAAGATTTACATCTTAAATTTACATCTGTATCACCGCTGCTATCTAGGAAAGCGAAAATCCAGTCAGATTCATCTGTCTCCTTATCTGATGTTTAGCACATCTGTCTTGCAGCTTTTGTTTCGGATGTCCATCGTAAAACTTTATTACAAACTGAAAACCAGAATATTTTGATTAAGAAACAATCTAAAACAAATGTACTTTTTGGAGAATTATGGTTCATTGTGAAATGTAAAGAGTATTGTTTTTAAAGGAAATATTGCAAACAGGTATTTGAGTACTTGTTCGGAAAAACAGACAAACTTTCGAAGCATGTGTGTTCGGGCCTGGCTTTAAAAAAATGGCCATTTCGGGTAAACTGTGACATGGCTTTTAGTGAAATTCCCTCAAATTGATTAAAAAATTGTGTCTGAGGAAATGACTTCCCAGCTTGTAGCCCATTTTAGACATGGTTAGTGTTTTCGAGTGGGTGTTCAGTGCGTGTCTTGACGCATCAAGAACAACCTCTCTGTACCCCTCTCCACTGCATTCGCTGGGTAAATTTAGTATTGTCTTGTGGGCGAAAGGCCCAGTTTAAAGAAGGCTGCATAATGTAGGGGTTTCTGCTGTAAGTGCCGGTGGTTCGTGCCGTCCGACAGTTGGTCTGGGGCGTGTGGTCTCTGGCTCGCCCCCTGTTCCCACAGTTCTTTGCTGTGCATTGGCCAGTGGCGTGTGGCGAAGGCCCAGACTTGGCTGCACTGTCTTACTGCAGCGGGAACTGGTGGGCCATGCTTATGTTATTCTTCTCTCTTTCTCTCTCTCTCTCTGTCTCTCTTTCTCTCTCTGCATACTTGCAGGCCCACATCAGCATGCCTGTGTGTGCTGTTGTGGGAAGCGTTCTTCGTCCCACCGCAGAATGAGGTGTTTTAAGATGTCATTTTTCTGTTATGCTTTGCATGCTTTCAGAGTTTGGGTTTACATTCCATGCTGTCTGTCTGGCAAGCTGAAAGCGTTCGTCTGTTGTTCTGTCTCTGCAGATGAGGTGCCATGATGTGCTATGAATTCTCCACAGTGTGAATACTAGTTGAAATAAAGCTACTTGATGTTTATAGCAGCCCTTGGTACGTGATTCGACTGTGCTCTAATCCATTGGGAGTAGCTGCATTAAGGTGCCTTTTAGGAGTGGGTGGTATGCTAGCGTTAGGATACTTTCTCCAATATGAGTTTTGTCTTGGTTATTATACTGAGGTGCAACAAATGCGTGCAGATAACCCAACGTACAAGCAGTGCAAACCACTCTAATGTTAGTCCATTTGGCTGAATGGCTAAGACAGGGAGGTTTTAGGCATATTTCAAATGAATGTAAGAAAGAAGCAGTCTCTCGATCACGTCCCACAGTCTGGTCTGTTGCATCTGAAGTAGTCCACTTTGTTTTCAAGACAACAGTCATAAATGAATGACTGACCTTTTGTGGTTAGCCTTAGTCTAATGTGGACACCAGACTGATTACACACACTTTCTGCCTAAGAAACCACCAGACTCGACCAGCTTCATCTGACAATGCTACAGTATCAAAGCCTTGTGCGCAAAACATACTGCGGACCAGCTGGTCCTGACAGCTGTATAATTATGATATTTTTCAAATTCCAGCAGTGCCTGACGGTCGGAGACATAAGTGAGTGGGGCGCTAGAAAACTTTGACGAAGCTGAAGTTGCCTTCTTGTTTAAAATTCCCATTCCACCTTAAATGATGCAGCAGTTACATTCAGGTGCCTACAGGTGCTGGGATGTAACCGCTGCTTTATTTAAGGTGGAATGGAAAATTTCAAAAATGCCCAGTAAGCAGCCAACTTTAGCATGAAATTTAGATGTGATATAACATTTAGCACCATTTTTGTCAAATCAGTATTGACAGTTATATCTACATATTGTTCAGTTTACTTTTTATTATTTTGCACAAAAAAAATCAGATTTACATCAAAATAATAAGCTGCTGTTAACCTACAAAAATAGATTACTTAGATTACTTATTACTTAAGCGTCTGAAATGCTTTTATTTGTGAAATAAATAAACACACTCACACATTATATACTGGAATCGCAAAAAATTGAAATTGTTTATTTAAAATTACTTGCCAACTTTTCTGAAAGATAAACATTTTCTTCCTTCTTGTAGACATATGGGAGCCACGGTTTCAAATAAAGCCTACCTGCTGTTGCATGCTCAGTGAAGGTGCACTGTCCAGCTGTTCCCCTGTCAATAGAGAGAAGCTGTCATAATTTAAAATAACATATTAAAAATTTACCTTCTCAGTGATTCTGCAATGATTAGTTGGCAACTTGCATGATGATAATGCATGTTTTAAATTCATAGCCTGATCCCTGATATACATTAAAGGCTTTGTACTGATGAGACTGTTCACTAGTGAAATATATGGTTAGTTAAAATGTGTACAGTAGAAAATATTGCATTTAGTTATAGGTGATACATACATACTTTAAATGCCACTGCTGGGGAACATGAAACTAAAATATAGAAACTCCAGAACATGAGATCTACTGTCCAGTAGAGCATAAAATTGATAGCTATTGCAGAAAAAAGGCTGTTATTGTTATAAATTATTAAGTAATATTAGAACTTGACTCAGTTGGTAATTAAATGGTAATAATATTGTAATCAGGGGAGATGTGCACTGTAGGGTAAGACTCTGTAATGCGCACACGTGGCACTTTGTAACTTTATTTTAATCACAGTATTGTTTATCACAATTCTTTGGACATAAATCCTTAGTCTAAATTTACATTATCGTCCCATCCTGCTAAAAGCCTATGACAAGTATGCACAAATATACACGTAAAAGAGTAAGCCAGATGCCAGATGGGACTCAGAGGCTTTTGATAAAGTAAGTTAGAAACTGGATTTCTTTGTAGTCTTAAAACAACAAAAATCTTACCCGGTTTCACAAGAACTTCAGGAATGAGTGCAGTTGTGATGCTGGGGTTAATTGGAACTGACATGTAAGGTGACACGTAAGGTGCTATCTATATAGCCCTACCTCAGGTAGGTATGTTGTTGTGCATGACAGAAATTAGACAGGTCATGTTAAATGTGCTTTTGCTGGCTGATCTTTGCAGCAGTTGCTAAAAGGAAGTACTAGAAATAAGCAGCTGTCCTTTGTGTGTGATGATATTCCAGCCAGCGTCAGCTCCTATGCTACATTTTATTCAACTCAATTTCTGGAAGACAATATTAGAACTGAACCTCAGTGCAATGCTGGGTTTCCCAGTAAACTGCGCTCGAGGCCAGGAGTAGTAACAATTATTTGCAGCCCAGCTTTCCCACACCACTATGTTTTCAGTGCGCACAGGAGCTGGAAATACTGACTACTCCTTACCTGTCGTGTCTGCTTAAACCATGGAAAATATACATGCTTTCTGCTCAGAAACTTGGTTCTTTGTCACAAGCTAACTTTTTTTCTTGCTAGAGTTTGGTTGTTCTTGCAGTAATTTGGTAGTTTTTCCTAAAGGTTTAATAAATCATGTGTTTGGCAGTCATAGGTTCCAGCTCCCCCTCGTGACCCAGAAGGATAAGTGGTTTAGATGGTGTGTGTGTGTGTGTGTGTGTGTGTGTGTGTGTGTGTGTGTGTGTGTGTTTGGCAGCCTATAAATTGCTTCTTGTTAGAATAATAAAACAGCTACAGCTTAAACATGTGAAGTAGTCTAAAGGCTACTCTTACCGTAGCTGTGCATTGTAAACATAATGTCTTAAACATAAAAAGTTACAGTCAGTCTTTCTGGTCAGAGAAGCCGTTCGGTGTCCTTCCTTGTCAAAATGTTTTAACATAATGCAAACATATAGGTAGGTCCCTGCGTGACACTATATCTGATAAGATTGTATAAGCTATCAAAATATCCTAAATGACTTTATCAGATGGTAAGTAGTAATATTAAGCTGAGTCTGTATGATACACTTGAAGTAAGGCTGAATCAACATTAAAAACACAATAAAATATTAGACAAAGTTACTGTTCTGTACTAGTGATATACATGTGCGCACTAGGACCACTCGATGGGTAGGACAAACTGCTTCAGAATGTGATCTGACCAAAAATGCATGTTGATGCAAGTTGTAAACAGGCCCTAAAATGCAGTGAGAGGATTTCGAAGTGTTCACGATAACAATATTGCATTTGGTGAACATCACGTGTTATTGAATATGTACTCAAGTCAAGACTGTGGTTGGCTTTGGACTTCAGTGTTTACATTACTGAATTAAATTAAAAAAAAAAAAACTGAAATACGAAAATGGCATCAGAACGCCTCACTGTGAGCTGCTTGTTAGAAAAATAGCTGATATTGCATTAATATATCTAATAGTATGTGCGCTGTAAAGGTAATTTATTAATTAAATACAGGAAGAACATGTCGAACGGGCTGCAAGGAATAATATAAACAAAACAAACTGGCATGGCAGATTTGTTTCTTGCATGCCATCCTCCATCCGTCTTAATTATCAAGCTTGTCGAGCCAACATGACAGACATGGTGCACGTCAGAAATACATGTTACCTGTTCACACATTCAACATGCTTTCCTGGTTTCATCTTAGAACAAATGATTGCATGCAGCATACGTGACCTAACAACAAATGCTCTCTGTGTCACCAGGTCAGAGGTACATGAGTGAAATAGAAGTTGATAGCAGGTGCAGGGGCGGAATCGCTCCTGAAAATGCCACCCCTGCCTGTTCTGTTCTTATCTGTCTCCCTGTCATTGATCCTGCACTGAATGTCTGTTTTTAGAAAGGTCGTTGAAGTATGTTTGAGACACAGGCAGCAGTGTGTTAGCTTTGGTGCTCAGTGCATATGCATGGGTTGCTTTGCATTTACACAGTCAAATAGTGTAGTGAGGTAAATGAAAGCAGGAGTTGTTGGTCCGCCTGTGCTTGTTTTGTTGGTCACTGCAGCGGGATCGTAAATGCCCAGTAGCAGGGAGGGGGTTGGGCCGTGAGCCACAGACCTAATTAATGGGGCAGTGTTACTGGGGCTACTGGAGATTGTGCTGGAGATAAGACCACTCGTTCGCTCTCAGACAGTGATCTTATTGGGGAGCTTAGAGCATGGCAACCCTCCAGCTCCACTTGCCTGCTTCTGTTTACAGTCTCTACCAGCCTACTTCATTAAGCTCTCTCTCTCTCTCTCTCTCTCTCTCTCTCTCTCTCTCTCTCTCTCTCTCTCTCTCTCTCTCTCTCTCTCTCTCTCTCTCTCTCAGTGGCTCTTCCTTGTTAGGATGTGCATGTGCTTGTGCGGACTGAAGCCTGCTCTCCTGTCTGTGCAGGACAGGCTGTAAGATAGGACGATTTGTTATTGTGATAACTGCGACTAACAATTTCCATAATTGATTATCAAAGCCACAATGAACCGATTAGACACTAAGAATAAAAAGCACGGCCAGTGGTCTTTGAAAAAGTACACCATTCACATCATACACAATGTTCCTTTTAGCAATATAAACATACAAGGATTATTTTGTCTATTGGACGCTGCTCTTTCTAACATAAAACACCAACCCAGTCAAGATCAACAGTGCCACAAGATGCCTTCTGCACGACCCGCAAGAATGCTGTTTTACCAGATTCAAGTTCTGTACTTATCAGTGTTATCAATAATGTCAATTGTTGCAGCCTTAGTGATAAAATTACAATACACCATTTTTTTGGAGTATATTATGGTTACAGTCAGTACCTCTAGAACCCTGAACAACAACATCTGTCATAAAAAGACAGATTTTAACCAGTTAGAGTCTATGAACAAGAACAGCCAGAATCTAGTAAAGTGTAAAATAACATGCACCTGAATGATCTTTTGCCTCCTGTTCCTTCTTAAATAGCTTTTTTTGCATATATTGAATTAAAAAAATCTCGTCGATTTTTCATAGCCTGTGGTACTGTTCCAACTTGTATTCCAAAACTCGGAAAACCAAAATATCATGTTATCTTGTCATGAAAATGCCTTTAGGTATTGTAATTTCATATTACCATTTAAACACACCCATGCAATTTTGAGTTGTTCTTGGCTGGAGCCTTCACAGTGTTTGTTTTTCTGGTGAGAGTGGGGTTTTATGCAGCTCCCTTCATTGTGACTCAGTGTCCTCATTAGAAATCTCAGTTTCCTGTAACTTACTTCCTCCCAGATTCCTCCCAAATGAGGTGGCTCTGTTTAAAAATAGCTAAGATTGGATCCGTAAATAAAAAAGCAAGAAACAAGATAACAAAAAGTAAACATGTTGTGCCTCTGGGCCCACATTGTGTCACGTCAGTGGGTTTTTATTGTTCTCCGTGTGTGAATCATCATTAGTTTGGTCTGTTAAAAAATCTCTTCTGTGAATTTTAAAGTTGATGCACTGTTCTGTGAGTGCTTGTCTCTTATCACCAAACTACTTCGTACAGCCATGATATGATTATGTTGGTACAAATAGCAACAAATTACAAACAAACAAAACATATCCTGCAATACATTGAAATCAAAGTTAGGAACATGAATGGGAGATCATTTAACATTGGCTTATGTTCTGACTGTAATATGAGCCTGTAGATGCACAGTATAGCCTGACATCCATCACATTCTGCTTGGATGTATTTATGCACATAATACAGTGTCAGTGTAGTGTTAACCTGTGTAATAAAGAAATAAACACTTTGAACATTGGTATCAAATTGTTACAGTAATAAGTTGTTTACTGTGTGACTTTTGATACATTGTTCATGTCACTGTAATATACTGTAAATTTTGCTGGATTATATGCCTTCTCAGACCCTGCCTATATGCCCATATTCACATATACATATAGCTGTTCAGCAATTTTGAAAAATCGATAAATTATTATCAGTATAAAGCCCGTCTGCTTATTTTCATGATTTTCTTTTAAACCTGTTGCAGGATCGTACTGTAAGAGGAGTAACTTTATTTTTGAGAACGTGATAGCTAGCAGTGCACTTTAACGGTAGGAATAAAATGATACATTACCTCAGTGCTGCATTAGCTAACCTCCCCCCAAACATTGAGGCTTTAACAGGGGCTTTAACTGACTAAGTGCTTCGTACTTTAGGGTTACATACCCTACTTGAGTGTCACCTGCTTGTCTGATCTGTATAGTATGTTATATGTCTGCACTCTCCAAGTTCTTTGTATGTGAAAATAAATTTGGTTCTGATTCTTCTGATTCTTAAGTCATTTTCTGTTTCCTTTCAGCAGATTCACAGGCGGTCTAAGCTGCCTGACCACAACAATCAGGACCTAAAGAGGGACCATGAATCCTCTGAGAGGCAGAATGCGCTCTCTGGGGGCTATCGTGGCCGGTTTAAGGAGGGCCTGGAGCAGGCCGCCGTCACTCGAGCCCTCAGGAAGGGCTCCAAGCGACGATCAAAACCCTCCCTGATAGGCAAGAGCCTAAATATGCAGGGTCCCGGAGCAGCAGCCGACGGCATCGCCCCTTATGACCCATCTAGCAGCCGTAACTTTACAGATATGCGGGCAGGGGAGGGGGGCAAGATTCCACTGGCTGTTCCAGGAGAACCGGGCAGTGTGGAAGGCGCCCCTCAGATCCCAAACAGTGACTTTGTACCCAAATGCGAGATCTCAGGGAAGGACGCCCTCTCTGCTCTGCACCGTGCAAGCTCGCGCCAGTGCCGCCAGGAGCTCGCTAACATCGTGTGCCAGCACCAGTCTGGAGAACTGATGCCGCAGTCTCTGCCTCAGTTCTGCCCACAGCACGGTAAGAGCATTCTTTGATGCAGCTCTGCCTTAAGAGAATCAGATTCACAGACTTTGCCCTTACCACAAATATAGACGATGCGCCAAGACATGTCTGGGGTCTGAAGTTGTCTTCTTTAGTTCTTTACTAAGGCTGCAATAAAGTAATGCAAGACATGGTTTGAAGCAAATATGTGATGATTTAAACATGCAGTTTTCATAGTGGTAAATAGTGGGATTGAAGCTTCCATGACGTTGCAGTTTCAGCTACATTTGGGGTAAGGAAAAAAAAATGTTATTGTTAAATAAACATGGAGTTTAATGCATTAATGTACCTCAGGGCTGGGCCTGGGCAATATGTAGAAGTCATTAGCATAGTATTTTGTCGCACAAAATTGGGCTTTTTGATTGTTTCAAATATGTACGATCCACAGCAGGTTAAACCTACTTTCTGTACTATCTTTAGCATATATTCTTTTTTAACATAATTAAACAAGTTTAATTAAAATCTTTAATAAAATTCACATATTAAATAATATGATATTATATACTTCACCTCTTGTTTTGAAACTTGGAAACACTTGCATTTGTGAGATATTGCTGTGGGTTTGTGACTTTTATTTTTTCTTAAATGACAAACACAAAAGCAACTTATGTGCTAATAGCTCCTCTTCTGGAGAAAAGACACACTACTAAATGTGTGACTTGGTGAGTTTCAGAGCTACGTCTTTGTGCTTTATAAAAAAAAAAAAAAAGTTGTATCTGTTATTGTAACAGAGGTTGTCTGGAATTCGGCTATAGATGCCTGTGGGTAACCACAAAGAGTTCTGTTTTCATAGTTTTATAACTCCTCTAAACCATCGAGACACTTAAGCTGTACACAGAACGTTGAGAATTTTCCTCAGGCAATATCTCGAACTCCAAAAAGTCTGTAGCAGCTACAGTAGACAATGGGCTCTTTCATTGCCTGACAGATAATTAATGCTCTGTAATCATCAATGTTTTAACAGTAGAAGGGGATAAAACATAGAATGTACATACTGTTTATTATGTACCATGCTGCTTGATATTAAATAAGCCCTCTCTAGTTCTCTGTCTGTTGTCTTCCCAGAATGGCAATTATTGCTTTTGAAGCACTGTTAATGGGTTATTTGTCAATCACCACTGATATCTGATTATATAACTCTATCGCAAAGGTCTACTCAGAGTTATAAGTAACAAGAAAGATTTTAAAACATTTGACTGACTCTGATTGTTGTAGACTGAACTTATCATTCAGTGATGTGCTGATGATTGTCTTTGGACCAGGTGTACATTGAAAAACCGAACCTTTTTTAAGGTAGTTTACATACATAGTAATATACATTCTCTGCACTCTTTTTTTTGTTTTTGTTTTTTTTCCTCCAGTTCTCTCCAGTGCTGCTCAGCAGGCTGATATTATAGACAATGATCTGTCTAAGGTGGAGAACCCAGTCAGGGTGGCCTTCGTTCTGATGGTCCATGGCCGAGCTGTCCGGCAGCTGAAACGGCTGCTCAAGGCCATCTACCACAAAGACCATTTCTACTACATCCATGTAGACAAGGTAGGTTGCCAAGTTGAATTCCACTGGTACAGGTTAGATTTTGAACATCTGGAGGACTAGAAAATTGCTGAAAGTGGACAGTAGTGCTGGGCAATGACGCTTCTAAACAGGTACACCAATTGTGGTGTTGTACAGCAGTGTTATGCATGCTGTTATTCAAATTCTGCAATAGTGAGATGAATTTGGAAAACATTCTAATGCTGAATTTTACAAATACCATCCAGCAAAAGTAGATCCCCAGCATGATGCAGTGGCTGCTTGAAAGTTTAATAGCTCAGCAATTCAGCCATTCTGGGATGCTTCTGTAGAAGATGTCGTATAATGAATAGGTCAGTGACACCACTCAGGTGTCCTTGAACAAATATGGTGTGTTGTCACAACACTTTTAAGGTTTGCCTGAAAGGTTGCAATACAAGGTTTAAGGAAATCAGTGGGTTTTTACCCAGAAAAACAGATGTGCATGGAGGACTGGGGGTAGTCAGAATGTGTTCCTGGGAGTATATTTTTCACTCTTTGATATATGGTGCTGTACCACCTGCTCTTTGTTCCCACCTCCTTTGATCTGTTTCTTAGAGCTTCCAAGGTTTCTTGATGTAAATGTTTTAAAAGTAACTTTTCACCAGAGCTCATCTAATTTTCTAACAGTGAATCAGCAAATCAGCATATAAAGCATCAGAAAGCTTTTTTGGCATCTGCTCTTTCTGTTTGAGTACAGCTCAAAGTTCTCATGGATTGCATCCAAACACAGTTGTAGCCATTCCTCCCTCCCCGTATGCGACCCCTTTTAATTACACCAGCACTGAGGAGGCAGGGCAAGGCTCTTCATAGAGAGCGTGCTTTTCTTTTTTCCCCATTTTGTGTTCTGTGGGAATGTGTTTAAAGCATCATTCATGTTTATTATAAACAGAAAACAGAGCTAGAATCTATACTCTATTGCAGCACACCCACATGCAGTAATGCATTTACATCACGTTCCCACAAAGCTGGGCCAGGCTATTGCGAATACCTACAATTTAAATCATTGAAAATGCTGCGAAAATGCGGACATAGTAATAGAATCAACCAATAGCTTGTGGAGTCATGATGTATAATTTTGAGGAGCTTTTATTCTCTCTTAAAGGGGCTTTGTACCCTAAAACTAGATTTTGATGTTATTTGTGATGCGGTGTTCTGTAGCACAGCATTGTATCCCTCAGCCTATTCAGTTTAACAGAATTCACAATTTATATGATTTCCATGTTTTCATTCATCAGTGTACCGTCACTACAATACCCAGCATGCGTTATGCAAATATGCCAAACAACCTAACTTGAGCTTTTAGCTCTTTGTCTTTGTCATCTGAGTCATTTGTCATTTAAGTAATGCATTCTCTCTTTATGATGATTTAAAGGCAGTTACTACAGTTATAAGGCAGCAATGAGATATTCAGGTTCCTAGCAGAAACATTCTCTCTTGTGTATTTCTTCTGCATTCACCAGGTAATAAAGTTAAATATACAAAGTTTACAGCCTGCCCTTCAAAAATAAACCCCAAAGCAGTTGTAGTTTTCTAAAAATTCCTTGAACCTTCAAGATCCATTATCAGAAGTCTTAATTTAGAGACTACTGCAGCACAGCTGTAAGCATGTAAGAGTAAGATTGTGTACGATAGTTGTAGTAATGATTGTATCTTTCTTTTTCCCTTTAATATTTACAGTGAAAAGGTTAAAACATCAGCTCCCTTTTTCAGTGTTGCTCAGTTTTCAGTACTGCAGCAGTGAAAAGCAGTGCCAGTTTGAGATTCCTCTTCTGAAACAGAAGTGGAGATGTGGATGCTGACAGCTGTGCTGTTAAGGCCCATGTGTAAATGCTGTCTGACCTCATTGTGTGGATTCCCTGTAGCGCTCCAACTACCTGCATCGTGAAGTTCTGCAGATGGCTGAGTTGTACCCCAACGTGAGGGCCACACCCTGGCGCATGGTCACTATCTGGGGCGGGGCAAGCCTACTGAAGGCCTACCTGCACAGCATGCAGGACCTGCTGTCCATGCTCGAGTGGAAGTGGGACTTCTTTATCAACCTCAGTGCCACAGACTTCCCCACCAGGTCAGTCACGTCTTCTGTGAAAGCATGGATTTGCTCTGTTTGAAGAGTAACACAGAGGCTCTGTATCCATGCTGTGTTATGATGGTATAGAATCATCCACTCTGTTCACCATTCTGCATGCATTTAAAAGTCTTTAATTAAACAATTTGAAATCTGAGAAGTTGCACAGTACTAGAATTATGGAGCGTAATTTTATCATTTTTATACATACAGATTGGTTTAATATTGAAAACAGTGATTCAAAAGTTTTCAGTAGTGAATCGAAACTTTTGAATGGTAGCATTTATGTATAAGGGAGCATAAGAGGCATATAGTCAAGCATACAGTGATTAAACCGCTCAATAACAGAGCCTTCTAGTGTTGCTGCTGTTGCATATAAAGTGCCTTTATCAAACACAAATAGCTTTCACTCCCTCCTGTGGAATTCGGGGAGAAGAAATCTTCTTCACTCAGGTTAGTTCCAGAGAGACTCAGTCCTGAGCAGTAAAGGTAACCGCTACGTGTGGCTGCAGGTCTTGGCTGTGAGCTGCATGGTGTGAAAGCTCTCTTTGTGCTGGTGTTTGGTGAAGCTGGCACATCTCTCTTTCTCCTCTATCAGTTCAGGGAGCTTTTTTTTCCCTCCCCGACACATCAGAGCCTTTCCTGGCAGTTTATAATCCCCGCAGCCGACCGTGCGGTTCAAAAAAGAAAGGGGAAAAAAAACTAAATCGACATTTGTGGCCCGTTGCACACAGAGACGTTGATGACCACCAAATCCTGTCAGGAGCGGATAATTCCATCTAGAGGAAGTCATCACATTCATTCCTGCTCGCCTCCAGTCAGCTCTTTATATTCTTCATGCATTCTTCTTTTTCTTTTTTGTATCTCTCTCTCTCTCTCTCTCTCTCTCTCTCTCTCTCTCTCGCTTTCGTTCTCTCTCGATCTCTCTCGCTCTCTCTCTCTCTCGCTCTCTCTCGCTCTCTCTCTCTCGCTTTTCTCCTATCGTCCCCAAACAGGACCAACGATGAGCTGGTGGTTTTTCTCTCGCAGAACCGTGACAAAAACTTCCTGAAGTCTCATGGCAGAGAGAACGCCAGGTAGCTTGGTCACCATTTTTTTTGACTTCCTTTTCCCTGACTCATTGACATGCAAATCCAAAAATACATGCTGCGTATTTAATGCTGACTGTTTATTCAGTGGCTCATCTACTGCGAAAACACTTAGGATACTGAGAAAGCGCTCATGATACTGTATTGCTTTGGTTTATGTAAAACTACAGACTATAAAGTGAATCCGTGAAATGCAGTGCAGCATCCGTGAAATGCAGTGCAGCATAGGCTTTTCACACAGTGCATTTATGAGTAGCAGTGCATATAAACCAATGCAGCTGTCAGTACAATATTGTTCAGGAATACCACAAACAAACAGTCTGACTTGAATACATTCATATGTAAAAGTTTGGGTTCCCCTGGTCAAATTACATGTTTTGTTTTTCTAAGGTAAGAATACATCCTTTACAGAGAACACACTTCTGCACATTTTAATGCCCAGTCACTGTTTATTTGCTGAATTTAATATATTGGGGAATAAAAGAAAAACGTCTGTGCAAAGGTTATTGGCACATTTTACATTCTATATTTTAAACACAAACATTTAAATTATAAATGCTGTGCTGCAGTTATCAGAAAAATGCCACTTTTAGGTTCTCTGCAGAAGATGTTTGCTTAGTGTCACTTAGAAAAATAAAAAAGGTAATTTGAACGGAGGTATTCACATTTTGGATATGACTGTAACTCATAAGAAATTAGTCTGATTTTTGTTTTTTCATCATTTATTTTAAAGTTATTTAGAACTGAAAACATGTATTAACTAGTCATTGTGCTTGGACACACATGTAACCTTTTGTCCTTAAACTCAAGCTTATTAAGCATACTTTTTTCCCCAAAATAAATAAACATTATAATAATGACATGTTCATGGTTTTCCTGGGATCATACCACTTTACTTGGTAAACTGCTGTCAGGAGTGACAGGCATCGCTCCACTCTTTCTTAAAATCTTGTCAGGCTCTTGTTGGTTGTGCTGCATGACATTTGAGTAAGTTAGAATTTACAAAAATTTTTTGATCAGTTAAATATTTTTAAAGCTGCCCTGTTTTGCAACATGTTATGACTTTAAAGATTCCAAAAATAAAAACATGTGAAACAATTGTATTTAGGAATTTATATGGCTAAAATGCCAGTTTGAATAGTTTACTTTATCAGCACTGGGAGGCATAAGTGCCTAAAATAAATTTTGATGCACTGAATGTGTTCGGTATAATGACAAGCTGATTGGACGTCAGCATATTAGAGTTTGAATGTGACACTGGGGTTTTACTGGACCATTCTGTCCATTCCAACTTCACACCCCTGAGAAAAACAAAATATCATGACCCTTGTTATTTATTGTGAAAATTCCTCCAAGTGTCTTAAGGTCATAAATTCGACATATCACCCACAGTTAGTTTGCACAATTTGATTGATTAAGGTATGAGCTTCTGTAATTTGTTAGCTACAAATCTCTAGCTTGTAGCTCCAGTGTAAAACTAAAGGACCATACTTAAAATATCAAACATCTCTTGGCTGATCAGCTACATTTAGACTAAGGATGAAATTTGCGTAAATTGGATTTTTTGCTGAATGATTCCTTTTTAATCTTCACCTTCTTCTCTGGTGCTGTGTAGGTTCATAAAGAAGCAGGGGCTTGACCGGCTCTTCCACGAGTGTGACAACCACATGTGGCGCCTGGGCGAGCGCACCATCCCCGAGGGCCTGGAAGTGTCAGGTGGCTCAGACTGGTTCTCACTCACACGCCGCTTTGTGGAGTATGTGGTCACCTCCCAGGACGAGCTGGTGAACGGACTGAAGCAGTTCTACACCTACGCCCTGCTCCCTGCTGAGGTGCCTCCTCACCCTCTAGTGCTGCTGCCGTAGAGATCGCAGCTGTTGCTTTTGTTTAGAGGTCCAGTTTGGGTGACTCAAAGAAAAATGTTATGAATTGGGTGTTTTAATATTTCAACAGTTTGGTTGAGTGCTGAAGTGGCTATTCCATTGATTGTATACTTGTAAAGGGCTGGTGTCCAAATGTTCATACTCCAGTATAGTCTTGAGATAATACACTATTATTTGCTATGAAGGGGGGCAAGGATGAAATCAGTGGTGCGCAGCAGTTTAAATTACAGCACTTTGTGCGTATTTGTGCCATAGCAGAAAAAGAAAGCGCAAAGAACAGTGGAGTAAAGAGGTGACAAAATATTGTATTAGCTTTTTATTGTGTGAGATCAATACACAAGCGCACATTGTACATCAGAGAAAATAATACACCTCTATTACTTCCATTTCCCCCCGTTTCTGGTGCATTGCCCAGGTGTAATCATATAACCATTCTTTTGGGGATAGCAAAACTCTCCAAAATGTTGACTCTGACCAAAGTTTTTTCTGTTTCACAGTCTTTTTTTCACACGGTGTTGGGCAATAGCCACATGTGTGACACGCTAGTGGACAACAACCTGCGCGTGACTAACTGGAACCGCAAGCTGGGCTGCAAATGCCAGTACAAGCACATAGTGGACTGGTGTGGCTGCTCCCCCAACGACTTCAAACCTGCTGACCTTATCCGAATTCAGGTCCGTGTATAGTCCTGAGTCTCATAATGTTTCATACAGCTTAACATACTGAAGCAGCTTTCTGATAAACGATGCATTACTTGTGCTGATGAATATGTACAATATTAATGTGTATCCAATTCCAGTCCAATCAAAGTCATTCAGAGCAGTTTAATGTGCAGTGCGCCATTTTAGAGAAACTTGTGGAGACAGAGTTGTTGAAAGTGGTGGTGATGGGAACCAGACATCTGAAGTATAAATCCTCTAATAGTACATGTCCACTGCAAGCGATGTGTAACTCTTGTGCTTGAGGAGCGTGCCGGTCTACAACACAGGATGTGAATGAACCTGTCAGTCATTGATTTTAAATATATTTTAAGTAGTCTTCTCAAGTAGGCTACTCATATGAACTTCGTTCTAAATAGCGAATTAAATATTTCTGTGAAATATTAACACTGTAGTTAAAAGATTTCTTGTTTACTCTATCTAATTACATCATCCACTGACCTTCCCATTCAAATATGCTGTTGTAAAAAAATACTCTACTACAAATATGGAGAATGCTCTAAATTAGCTACGCTGTACATCAGAAAAAAAAGAGATTTGAGGCAGCTCCCATGCTCTGTATGTGCTGGAAACATTTCTGTTCTTTCTAGCACAGCTGTTATTAACTTTTCGTCCATGTCGCCCTGATGGGACTATATAGGCAAATCCTTGTTGTGCACAGACAATGGAAAATTGCTTTTTCCTAATTCATCAGCACTGCATGTTTAATATGCCTGCTCAATTTTTCTTGCTGCACCGCTAGTCATGTTCATGCTGCTCGCTGTCCCATAGTCCCTCCTGCATTTTTTTATGCTAGAAAATGAATTGGGGTGAAATTTTAGAAGACTAATTCGCAAGCAGTGGACTTGTATGGTTAAAGCTACCTCACAGAAAACATTTACATAAAATGGTTACAAATACACTGCTTGATGCATGAGACATTATTTTATGATTTATTTATTTTATTTTATCATTATCAACATTACAGATAAAAACTCAAACACGTGTAGGTTCTCTAGTCATTTTGGATAGTAAATAAAATTGGCTAGATTTGTGTTGTAGACATAGCAACCCCTTGTTCATTTCACCACCACTGTAGAGGAATCAGAGTCTGCAAATTTCTCTCCGATGAACTTTTTCACATTCAACCACTCTGATCGGCTTTTTTTTATCTCTCAAGGACTGAGCTCTGCAAAAATTTAGAAAAAATTGTGGAATTCTCCTTTGTGTTTTCCAATTAGAAAATCATGTCCGTGGACAATTATGTTGAGAGCTATCTAGTCTCTTCATAATATATTAGAATTTTGAAAGTTGTGTAGTGTCCCTACTTAGTGGCTTTAAATGCTGTCTTAATTATATTATATACCTACAGTTATTCTAAGCTACTGTAGTGAATTTGTGACCCTCCATCATTCTCCCCCAACAGCAACTGACCAGGCCTACATTCTTCGCCCGCAAATTTGAGTCCACCGTGAATCAGGAGGCCATAGACATCCTGGACACCCACCTGTACGGTCACTACCCTCCGGGCACGGCAGCGCTCAAGGCCTACTGGGAGAGTCTTTTCGAGCGTGAGGACGGTGTGGGCATACTCAGTGATGTGGCCCTAACGGCCTACTCCTCCTTCTTCAGACTGGGCCTGCACAGTCAGGAGACCGCACACGCCAGCAGTGAGGCATGCAGGTGAGACACCCCACACCCTCGCCACTGTATAGGGCTAGAGGAGACCCATAACTTCTGTTTTCTGCATGTCTGTGTCTGTAGTTTGAGTGAGAATCTACTAGAACTGTATGACTGTGTTAGTGGTTTCTCAGTGTATCACAGTCTTGATTGTCTTTTCTGTCTCAAGTTGAAAATGAGTATGTGTGAATCACTAATGAAAACCTGCGTAATGTGATTTTCACACTTCATTTTGTCACAGTTGAGTCAGTAGTAGTCACCCATGAGTCAAGGAATGCATGCTGTATTGAACATTTGTTGATGGGTTTTGCATTAATATTTTCCGAGCATTCAGCAGCAGTGCTGATATTTGACTTCTAAATAATGTGTTTGCATGACTGCTGGGTAGGGCTTGATTACTCAATGAAGAATAATTCTAATTTATTCAAATGTATCTTGATGAATCAACAATGATTATTTGCATTACAATAATGCATATTTTAAATTCTCTAACTGTTCCTTTTCGTACTCTTACAGTAAGAAAACCCAGTGGAATTTCTATGCATTTTTGCCACGTAGTGTTTTTATTTGTGTTTTAATGAAATCTTTTTGAAGGCTTTCTGAGTCATCCAGTTTTTGAATCTGAAACAAATCGTTTTGTTATTATTTAGTTAAATTATTTTTTATTGTTTTATTTAAACAATATTAATCTTATTTTTAATTAATCAAATTATTTGATTAATTATTAGAATAATAGCTCTGTTAATAGATGGTCCTACTGCTTTGGTTACATGCTATGAGCACAAGGCTTGCTGGGAGCTGTATTTTGAAACTAGCTTTAATTGCCGTATATATTGGGGCTATTGAAACTGTGGTTCTGCTTTAACGTTGCTGCATTTCCTTGCAGGTTTGAGGCCATTGGCTACCCTGTGTCGGTGTATCTCTATTTCTATGACGACCGTTTCCAGGGCTACCTGGTACGACAGGAGGTGCAGAGTGTAGTGTCTGGAGGCAGGGAGATGCTGGAGGTGTGGGCTGTTCCCCAAGCAACTCTACAACTCGAGAGCAACCTGCATGAGTTTGAGAGGCTTAAGAACCTGGAGGTAAGAGCGTGAAAGAAAGCAAAGCAGCCGTTATGGAGAGGCTGTTTGATAATGGGATTCCCACTTGATGAGTTTTTTTTGTTTTTATTAAAATTAGAAGTTGATCAGAAAGTGGTTAAGAATTTTTTTAAAAAGTAGAATAATAATGAATATCGTATCAAATGTGACAAATTGCAGTGTCTAATATTGATATACGCACATGCATGAGGAAATAACAGTTGGGTGGATAACACATCACTCAAAGGTTGCCCTTTCATGCAGGAAAATTGTGAAAAAAGTGTGTCTGAAATTATGCAAATGTAAACTTTTTCCTCTTAAGGAATTCAAATTTGTCCATGGTCATACCACAAGCATTTTTGCACATTGTCATCCTCCAGGTTGGGACAGAGTGGGACCCCAAAGAGAGAATTTTCCGCAACTTTGGAGGTGTTATGGGCCCTCTGGATGAGCCTGTAGCGGTGCAGAAGTGGGCTCGTGGCCCCAACCTTACAGCCACCATAGTGTGGATCGACCCAGCACAGGTGGTAGCAGCCTCCTATGACATCAGCGTTGACGTGGAGGCAGAATTCACACAGTACAAGCCCCCACTGCAGCGTCCTCTCCGGCCTGGAATTTGGACGGTCCGCGTGTTGAGGCTATGGGAGCGAGTGGCAGAAGCACGCTTCCTGGTCATGCCTCTGGCCTTTAAAGGAAGAGAACCACTTCGCAAAGGTGAGAGAGTTCATGGTTCTGTTGTTACTAAGAGTAAAGAAAGGTTAGCATGTAGGCCTGTGCTGGTAACAGAGTCCTCTTATTTGGGTGTAGAGAGTAACCGGAGTAAACAGTTAAACCAGGCTGGGGGTGATTTTCCTTTACCTTGTTGTCCAGTGATTTTGTAACTGTCCCTTACGTTGAGGTGGACACAGGAGCAAGCACAGTGATGTAAAACTTAATCTTTGTCAAATAAAAGAACATAAAGAGCAGTTTGGTACCCCAAGTAGTGGTAGATGTGGCCACAAAACTGTGATTAACCTAGTAAGGAAAAATTTAATTGCAAATGTCACAGTTTGAAAAGGCCCATTTCGCCTGATGCTGAGAGCAGAGACGTGCCTTTTTTTTACCATGGTTTTACTATGTTTTTCTGTTGAAACCTGACTCTGTGGTCTGAGGATGTACTAAAATGTACGCTTTTTTTGTACAGGCGTGTTATCTGCTTGCAGCTTCAAGCACATGCTCCAGCGCTGCTGCATTTTACATAGCTGGCATTTTCAAATTTGCATCCCTCTAAATTGCTAACCCTAACCACCCATTTTGAATGCTGAGCATCATTTTCTGCTCTCTGGTCATAGCTGATATGGTAAGACGTTTAAAAGTGTGGGCTTACTTTACTAAATTTAATGAAAATGCAGTTCAGTGCAGTATATGTAAAGCAGTAGTTGCCTGTAAAGGTGTAACACCAGCAGTCTCATGAAACACAACATCCTATAAGTCTAAAGCAGTGCAGTGTGTTTTCTTTAGCAAAGCAGCTGCTGCACCTACATCCTCTGTACAGCCTCCCAATGTTCCAACGAATTCAGCTTCCTTGTTGAATTGTCCTACCGTAGTGCATATTTCTTTGTAGCAACTCCTACATAAAACTCTAGGTAGGATATTTTGACAGCTTAAATCACCTTATCAAAAATGCTACCAGAAAGCTGAAGTCAGCTTCATATTCACCAATAAATCAATAAATGAAAATCACTTAAGTTTTTATTTCTTTAAACTGGTGGTTAATACGTTTTTACTGTCACTGGGGACTGCTACCGCAGTAACTCGGTTCACGTTCACTGGGCAAAGGCTTATTAGCAAGATTATCAGTTAGCATGATGCTGCAGAATAGTGTAACATCAACTAGTTAATGCTCTATTAGCATTGGGTTTGTAGTGTTACTGGTTGGTGCGGTATTTGTGCCCATGTTGTCAAATAAGCTTTTCCGATCAAAGAATGTATAACTATAACAGTACATCAGTCTTCAGAGGAGATGGCGGCATTGCCAAAATGAGCTGTGCTCACACTGACTGCTGCTGAAAAGATCCTTTTGAGGGTTTTAGGCTGGCTTTATGTGGTGAAACTTAGACAACTTAGTTGCTTAAAACTCGCATGACACTATACTAATGATATGTAATGATACCCTTGCCGCACGATACAATTCACAGCACTGGGTTCACGATTTCGGTATTTTCATGATATTTTGAACTTGGAATGAAGAAAAATTATAACTACAGTCATATTGTTTCACATATTGTCACAAACTAAAAAAGCTGAGAGTCAGGAGGAGTTTGATTGGCTAAAACAGTGCAGTTGCATTAGATAGCATAATTGTTTTAGAGTGTCGGTTCTCCATGATGCCTTGTCACATCTCCATGATGCACAATGTCACAGTTGTCTACTGCAGTATCCATATCATGTGTCACGATGCATTGTTACAACTAGGGCTGGATATCGAAATTCAATACCTTTACGGTAGCAACCAGATTATTTCAATACAACAGAGTATCAAAAAAGTCTGTGACATTTAGTACCAAATTTGAATACCTTAGTAGTCATTCTTAGTGTCTGTGAGCCAATAGGCATGCTTGATTAGTCTGTCTGCTGATTGGTTGGCTAAATTACATGATGCAAGCACATTATTATCAGTGGCTCTTCTTGATTTGTCTTTAATTCGTTACATTCAGTAAATACGCTCACTTCCAACAACTTATTATTAAAAAGAAGGCATCAAAGAAAGTATCGTTCAGGATTCAGTATTGAAATCAGGGTATTGGTACTGGTATCAATACATTAAAAAAAACATTAATAATACACACCTCTAGTCTCAACATTGTGAAAGTTTTGTGAAAATGCTTTTGAAGTACCATGTGATGATGAGGGTCTCCTTTTTGCTTGTAGTAAGTTGGTTTAATTAGCTAGCTAGATAGTCAAGCTTAGGTTAACTTGTGCCAGTATTTGTTCTGCTTTGTTAACATTTCTAGATTATTCATTTTCTCCTCTCTTGAAGCCCCTCTTTTACACAGGGTAGAGATTCCTTTGGGATCCAAAGCATGACAATTATTACAGAATTATTGCAGAGATGCCGTCCTAGATAAACTTGCTGTAAAATCATGCAAACATGATGTAATGATGCACATGTAAATAACACATTGCAGATAAATTTATGATTTTTACAACAGTACAATGAGTGGAAAATGCTTTCTATTAATCTTTCTAACTAGTGGAATAAACAAAATTTGTTGCATGGTGATTTTTGGATTTCTTTCAGCTCTTACAGCTGTATAAAGATAGCCTTAGGTCTTCATTTGTGTGCTGTTTTTTCCCAGCTTTATGAATGCTAATACTTCCCTCCCTTCTGTCTCATTTCTGTGATGTATTTTCAGAGGAACATAGCTGGCTGCATGCAGGTCCTCCCGGCAACGTGTACATGGAGCAGGGCTTCCAACAACTGACCCACGTGCTGAAGCTGCCCCCCATGGAGCCTGCCCTGGAGGAGGCTCAGAAGAAGGCCTCTTTGGTGGGCAAGGCTCTGGAGTCCTGGGTGGACAGTTTGGTGGGGGGCTTCTGGGTGACAGGAGACATCTGCTCCAGTGAGACCTCCCTCTGCCCCACTGTGGCACTGTGTGCCAAGACCACCTGGAGCTCGCTATCACCAGACCCTAAATCAGAACTGGGGCTGGTCAAAAAGAACGGCCGCATCAGGTAGCCCCGAGATTTGGGGCAAACAAGGGGCAAGAACACTGAAGTGAACTACAGAAGAGGTGGGGGGGTCCACGACCCCTGTGAGTGATGTTTACGGGGTATGGTCTCTCAGACCATCCCACTGCTGGAGGTCCCACAGGGGTGTATTCGAGGCACCTTCTGTTTTGAGGGTTTATGAGTTGTCAGGGAGGATCTAAGAGAGCAGTTATTGATGTTTGCACATGAGGACCGCCGGACATTTTATGACCGTAGTGTATCTTTGTTCGGGTGTGACATAAACGTTACAAAATGTTGAGGTGTCCACATACAGTCTTGATTTGACTGGGTTTGACGATATAAAACCCTCCACCTCAGCACTTTTACTCTTTTTATTTACAGGACAAGTGAAATGAAGTGCACATTTTTCTTCTGTGTAAAGTGTGGCCAAAATCCTTATTTCAAGCTCTACTACCTGGTGAAGGCGAGTGGTTGGAGTCCTCTGGCCTGTATTTCTATGCTTATTTTGAAGCATCAATATCCGAACTTCAGAAGCAGATCGATGAAGTGCACTTTACTGTAAGGCAAAGGTCTTCTCTGTACTGATTGGCAGAGTCGCAAGTCATGAAGCTTATGAAGTCACTGTTGGAGGTCAGTTGATCTCTGGCTCCATGCGATCACATTTCAAATGCTGCTTACAGAGGCGCAGTGTTACCATTGCATGGGTTCATTGTGTACAGTTCAGCAACGAAATGGACAACACCAGTAATGACATCCGTCCATTAGGAGACAAGAATAGGACTGTTTGTGAATTAGAGTTTTGTGATGCTGTGGCTGTCTTTCATGTTCTTTTTGAATGGCTTCAGTTAAAACCATGGCATATTGATGTTTACCACTGCATTGTCCATGACTGCAAATGGTTTAGGGCTACACCACAGTAACAGTGTGAGTGTACATGGATTGTGTGATACAGCATCTATTGAAGCACCAACAAACACAGTCTTCTCTTTGTCTTATGGCTGTAAATGCCATGAATGCAGAACTAATTCATGATCTTTGGCCAATTGACCTATCCATGCTCTGCTCAAAAATGCGTTGTTTTGTAGCAACAAGACCAAGACTGGACAAGTTTTACAGAACATCGACAAGAATCTCTTTCAATTTAATGACTTTAGATTGGAGTTTAGATTCATAACTTTGAGATTCCATACTACGGTAGTAAGCTGGCTAATATTGTAGCATCAAATCAAATTTGGCAGCAAATTTGAGTAATGTTAGCTTGATTGCATGACACAGTCCTTCCAAACAATGTAACGTTGCACCTACACAAGATAAATATAATTGTAATGAAGAACAGACTCTAAATGTCCAAATTTATGCGTTATTTTTTTTAAGTTGATTTAAGGCTGAACAGTTGGTGGAATATGACTGTGTTTTTTCTAACTAATATTGTGCCTGCGATTGGAAATGTGATTATAAATCATTGTAAACTATTTTGGCTAAGAAGGCCAGCATATCTAATTTTTCTGAATTTGAATGCTGACCGAAATGCGACAGATTGCCAGTTAGTTGTGGTTGTGGTGTCATGTTTACAGCGCATGGGTGTTTAGCTGCTTCTGATTGGTCTAACTCATCTATAGGCAGTTCACAAACTCCATGTTATTAGATTACAATTTCACACCTAAAACTTAATCAGAACAGGAATGTACATGGGTACTCAAGTTCTCAGTTAACTGTTTGAGGTGCCAGTATTCAAATACTAAATTCACTTTTCAGGTACTTGTTACGTTACATCCTGGGAAGACGGAGAAAATATATGATCTATTAGTTCTGTGAAGTGCAAAGTTTTCTTTTGTTTACGAGTATGTATGTTACGTTTATACTTTGCTACTTCGAAGCGCAAGTGCCTGAATGTGAGCACACTGCCAAGGACGCATTGTTAATGACATGATTAATGATTCTGTTAATGACCATCACTTACTAGGCTAACTACTCTAGCTGATGTTTGCTAGAGCGGAAACAGTGAAAAAGTATTTCTCTGACAAAATAACATGTTGGCACATCGTTCACTGAGAAGAAAATGCTTTCTGTAGAAGATGATATCCTTATCAGCTTCCAGCGTAACACGTTAGCTCTGTTAGCTCATTAGTTTATCTCAGGCAGTCTCCGCCAGTCACCCAACATGAAAAGCTAGATTTCCCTTGACTGTTTTTGAGTAATGAAACATGCTTTAGTGTAGACGTTTATGCGCTGCTGTATTTTTGGGCAACACCAGTGCCGTCATCTAAAAATGTAAGCCTACACCCCTACATTATTTTCAGGCAAAGTTAATTTATTTGGGTTCGGTTCATTAACTCATACTTGAATATCAAATGTCATTCATAGTTCAGCATTGTTGATAATGCATGTCATAATAAAAATTGCGGCTCTTGTGATTTTCTAATCACAACCACTTTTTCAAATTGCCATTTCAGTAATAAAAAAAATACATTTTAATCGTTCAGCCCTAGGTTGATATATATATATTTTTTTTTTCCCCCAGCATTCTGTAAAGCTTGTCCAGCTTTGCAACAGTTGCTATAAAAGAACATGGTCATAGGAGGAGCATGGATAAGTCAGTTTCATTGGTCATCTGCATGGTCTGGGTGCCAGAAGCCTGGACAATCATGTGGTTTAGGTGAATCGCAAGCTCCTCGGTACTCACCCAGTTTACTGCTGAATTGTAATAGAATGCCCCGTAGTAATGTATTGTGTTACTGTTGATGTAAATGCTTACACTCTGTTACACTCGATCTGGTCTTATTGCATATAAGATTCTATTCCAGTCTACCACTGCAATGCAGTACAGGCTTATGATGTTTTGGCTAAACTTCATCAGTGAAGTACACCATCATCCACTTGTCACTTTGTGTCATACACTATTTCATGAGAAGTGTTTTACATTTTTTCTAATACTTAAACAACCTTTTTCCTCCGGCCTCGGGGACATATCACAGAAAGACTGATGAAGCAAACAAAAAAAAAGTCTGAGAATGAAATGAGCTGCTTTTGCACGGCTAATTCATTATCATTCTTTCATGGGTCTTTTTTTTATTTATTTATTTTTCCAAAAGCCATGTTTCAAAATTGCAGTGACCATGAAAATATCCACCGTTCTTATTTTGTCACAATGAATTGAAGTGACCTTTTTGTCTTCATACTGTTGCTTCAGAGAAGCCTTTTGTTTTAAAACAAAAGAAATGTGTGTATCTATATTTGTGTGCGTGTGTGTGTGAATGAATGGATTATTTTTGTATTTATATCCGTCTTAGCAAGGAAAGTCATATTTTCAGCTGTTAGTCGAGTGGAGAGCGCTGCTTCAGTCTTTACTCATTACCCTCGTCCTGCATTGTCTGTCTCAGTCTGTCATGAAATGGTATCTGGAGCGGTGGTTCCGTTCCTAAACGAGTCTTAAAAGACATGGTGTTGAGGGACGGCCCCCCAGGATTTGAAAGGTGCTGTGAGAAACTTAATGGTGAAGTTGAAAAGCAGAGACTTCAGCCAGAGGCACAATAAACATGTCAAATTAATAGTACACTGATCTGATTACTTGCCATTTTTCTTCCACAGTGTCAGTTTACAACCTACTCTTTTTGTAAAACGTCTGAATGATGTTGCTCCCACCTTCAAGATCATCAGAAGTGGGCTTTCCTAATCTTCTCTAGTCTCACTCTCGAGACAGCTGTGGTACAGATATAGGAGGCTGGTAGGTGTGATTACCCATTGCTACATCTGCTGTAAATTATTCATTTTGGCCAAAATGTTCTTTTGATTATCAAATATTTAACCTCATGCATTATTTTGAGGTTGGTGGCATGTATGGATTCCAGGGGTCTGTCTTACGAAGCATGTTCAGCTTCCACAAGGTTCCTGACTTTCAGTTTCAGAAAACCTAACAAATGGAGGGGAAAAAAGGAGGAAAAACAAAACAAAAGGAAAAAAAGTGTCCTGAAAAGGAAGCAGAAGTGGTCACCTCAATCAGAAGGCTGTCCCTGATTGGACAGAGCTTCGCCCTGATTAGTTTAGGACTGCTTATGATCTGAAATCCCAAGCTTAACCTGTTCTGGAGGTTAGTTGTGCGTCATAAGTTGCTGTGGTGATGTTTATATAGAACCTTTTTGAAAAGGGTTCTGTATAGCACCAACAAGAGTTGCTATTGCTACAAGCTTGTATTGTAACAATAGCAGAACCTTTTTTGGTGCTATATAGAACCATTTTCAAAAAAATGTAATCATGCAAATGGTGCTTTGAGTGTTCATGATTCTATATAGAACCATTTTGAAGAACCATTGTTCTTAAGAGGTTTTGGAACATGTTGGTTAACCACAGGGCACAACAGGGGCTGTTAATTTGCCCTTAATAGACAAAAATAACTGAAACCCAGGGCTAGTGTGGGTGGTAATGGCAAACTATTAAATGACCACACTCAGCGGTCCATTATTTTTATTTATTTTTTTTTTTTTTGAAGCTACACTATATAAGATTAGGGGATTTGAAGACCTCTCTGGTGGAAATTTGTAATTGCAATATGCAGAGGAACATTTGTAATGTCAAGTGTGCTTTGGACCCCTGTCCCTCAGAGGATGAATCTGATGATTGTGAGCGTGTTGAGCATTCAAAGAGAACTTGGTCAAACCTGGTTAAGAACGTGTGTTCTGAGGATGGAAGTGAATGATCTACTATTGTCGTCATATCTTCATCGGTTTAATGTTGATTTTGCATTTGAGATCTAAACATGGAGCTGGATCCTCTTTTTGAGTCTGTGCATGTGGCATTGATATGAAAAGACATATGCTGTGGTCCAAAAAACTCCTGCAGCGTCTGCCCATGCCTCTGACTTTAAATGGTGATTTCAGGCTTTACAGGGCGACTCGCAGCAGACCACAACATACTTTAGCGTGTTTTCTTTCTCCTAACTCAGTAATGCTACTTCATTCAATTTTTCAGTCTTACTTAGTGCAGCTTCAAATAAGAGTTGCAATATGCAAACATTACTTTCAAAATGTACTATTGACTCCCCAGTCCATATGTAGAAACAGCCTGTTTAAAATTCATTGTTTTGTAACATTTACTTATATTCACTTAGCGTACAGCACTTTAGCCCCACCCACATTGAGGTCATAGGATATTGTTTCGGCCCTGACTGCGTTTTGAATGAGGCACGAAAACAGCTTATTAAATTCTAGGGGATAAAGATGTTGGAAATGGTCAAGTAAAATTAAATTATGACCATTTTAGGTAAATAAAACCTCATTCCAGAATGGATGCTATTGGTTAACTATAAAATGACGTTGTGTTGTCAGAAGTCGTTAGGGGGTCCAATGTCCAGCTACACTCTTAAAAAAAAAAGATGGTTCTTTAAAAGTTCTTTAGTTAATGGCAGTGGTACTGTTTATAACCGTGAACACTCAAAGAACCATTTGCATGTTTAAATGATTCGTTGCATGGTGAAATAGTTCTTTTAATTGATGGAGAATGTGTTGTATATGGTTCTACAGAGCAGTGGTTCCCTGGTCCCGGAGGACCCCCTGCCCTGCACATTTTAGTGTTTGATCTGTTCCCAACACACCTGAACCAATGAATCCACTAATTAACACACCCTTCCTGAGTTGAACTGGGTGTGTTTGGTGGAAAACACAAAAATATGCAGAGCAGGGGGTTCTCCAGGACCAGAGTTGGGAACCACTGCTGTGTAGTACCAAAAAGGGTTTATCTATTGTTACAGGGTCACAATATATATGGTGCTATATAGAACTTTTTTCAAAAAGGTTCTATGTAGAATCATTTACAACACTTTCTCCATCAACATAAAGAGCCTAGTTCTATACAGAATTAATGGTTATAAATGGAACCATTCCCTTTATTGAAGAACCCTTGAAGAAGAGTACAGAGAAAACTGATCTGTTGGGATAGTCTTCACAAATACAATGAAATGACTAGTGAAACTGATCCCTTAGACCAATACTGTTTCTCTTAGACACAACATGTATGTGGATCCACGTCTTTCACACTAATCCAATAAAGCCAAGCTAATTTTGATTTATACTCCAAGCCTTACCCAGGCCTCCAAGACATTTATTGAAAAAGATACAGATCTGAAGTCCTCTGATAAAATGTCACTGTCATTGTGTGTGTGTGTGTGTGTGTGTGTGTGGTCAGTAATGGCCTGTGGGGAATAAGCACAAACCATGGTAGCCTTTTTTGTTTAATTTGATCAAAATATCCAATTATAATTGATAAAAAGGCAGCGATTAAAACCTAAGAACTAACCTGAGATTTGAGCATTGCAGCAAGACTATGGAGGCGTATTTAACTGTCTGTCCTTGTGTCTGATGCTACAAGCTGCTCTGTCTTTTATTGATTCACCCACACCACATAAATTTTCTGCCTCATGATGAAAATTCCAGATGGTATAAATCAGGGTCAGCACTTAAAATGCACAGAGGATAAGAAAGAGACTCAAAGAGACTTGAATTATTTGTGGCATAAACTCATGTTAAACACAACATTGAAAGCAAACAGTAAAGGCACACGTTACATTTTCCCTTTGTTTGCGAAATGCGTACTCGAGTATTTCAGCAACTACAGGTACTTTTTTAGTCCTGGCAGTGAATTTCAGGATATATGTTAGCTGTTTTAGCATAACGTGTAGAGAATGGTTTAGTAGTATCATAATGCACTTTCACGTATTAGATTTAATGACCAATTTATAAGTTAAAAGTCATTTATATAATATATTGGCCTAAATATTGCTTTTATTCAAGTCCCACAATTGTAATTTTTCTTCAAATGCATAAATAGAAGTTGTTCAGCTATAAAATGACATCATTTTGATTGAAACTGCACTGTTTGTGTTGAATTAAAAACAAAAATTCTGTAACTGATCATTAGTATCATGTCTGTCCCACATTTATATGTCCTTACTGCAACGATGCCCAAATTACCTCACAGTTTTTTTCAAAGCCAAACAAACTTACTTTTAGTTGAAGTTTAAAAAAATAAAAAAGTAGGAAAACTAATCTATGTGTTCTTGGATTCACAGAGAAACTAAATAAATATAATCTTTTCATCTTCAGTGTTTTCAGCATGTCCTTAATGGCATTTATAACCTTTTTGTTGTATATTAGGCCTTTAAAAAAGTCGAAAACAGTTATCTAATCAGCCAATCGTGTGGCTGCAGTGCAGTGCATAAAATAATGCTGATATGGGTCAGCAGCTTCGTGTAATATTCACATCAACCTAAGGAATGAGGGGAGGATGTGATATCAGTGATTTTGACTGTGGCATGATTGTGCCAGATGGGCTGGTTTGAGTATTTCTATTACTGCTGATCTCCTGGGATTTTCATGCGCAGCAGTCTCTACAGTTTTTAGAGCAATAAAGAGAAAACATCCAGTGAGCAGCAGTTCTGCGGATGGAAATGCCTTGTTGATGAGAGAGGCTAGGTAAGAATGGCCGGGTTTGAGCTGACAAGAAAGGCTACGGTCACTCAGATAACCACCCTGCACAATTGTGGTGAGCAGAAAAGCATCTCACAATGCACAACACGAAGAACCTTGAGGCAGATGGGCTACAACAGCAGAAGACCATGTCAGGTTCCACTGCTGTCAGCTAAGAACAGAAAGCTGAGGCTGCAATGGTCACAAGCTCACCAAAACCAGCAAACTGAAACACATAACCTGGTCTGATGAATCTTGAACCTGCCTTGTGTCAGCAGTCCAAGCTGGTGGAGGTGGTGTAATGGTGTGGGGAATGTTTTCTTAGCACACTTTGGGCCCATTAATACTAATCAATCATCACTTGAATGCCACAACCTGTTTGATTATTGTTGCTGACCATGTCCATCCCTTAATGGCCACAATTTATCATCTTCTAATGGCTACTTCCAGTGTGATAATGTACCATGTCACAAAGCAAAACTCATCTCAAAGTGGTTTCATGAACATGTCCATGAGTTCATTGTTCTTCAGTGGTCTTCCCAGTCATGGGATTTGAATCCAATAAAGCACCTTTGGGATGTGGTAAAACAGGACATTCACAGCATGAAAGTGCGCCTGAGGGAGTTACGTGATGCAATCATGTCAAAATGGACCACATGGTGACACGGTAAAAAAAATAGTCCTTCAACCTTTGCCTCGCCACAACATACTGGTGTATTAAGGACTTGTTGTAATAAAGACAAATTTTACCATTTTTTTTGAAAATTTAGACAGCAAAAACAGCCACTTATGAATTAACATGTAGTGCCAAAAATGACCTTCTATAGACTTTAAGAGGAAGTAAAACAAGGCAGGCATGAAAACTGCTCTATGATGCCAACCTCAGCAAACCAACCACAGTAAAAAAGATATAAGCTAAAAAATTATAAGCTATGAGCTAAAAATAATCAAAATCACCACTTACTAGATGCTCTCTTTTGGGAGGGGGCTGTCCCAAACCATGTCCCCTAAATTCAATTTATGAAAATCATATTTTTTTTTCCTTTTAACCTGAGGTTTTTGAAAGATTTAAGAAAGATTTAGATTTATCATGAGCTTTTAAACCTTTTTTTTTTTTTAAATGCTGTCCCACATTTTATGTCACTTCCAGAACACAAAGTTTTATTCCACAGGTGGAGCCTTAGTTTAACCACACCCCTGCATTTGTGAGACTATATCCCTGTCCATCATGGCCACAAGGTGAGCAGTTAGATCCCATTGTTTTAAAGTAAATGCGTCCTAAAATCAGGGTGTAACATTAAGAACTATCACTACCAAAACACATATTTTCCACAATTAAGTAAACTTTTTAGTGTTTTAATAAAAAAAAAATATTGGCTAGACTTTCTTTATACTGAAACACTCACTACTGCAAATTCTCACTGCAGACACAGTCAAAATGAATGATTGAACATTCCATTTTGTCTCTGCTAAAATAATCATAACACTACTCAAACTTTACCAAATGTTTCAGTAGTGTTATGATTATTTTAGCAGTGACAAAATGGAATGTTCAATCGTTCATTTTTAATACAATAAACATAGTCAAAATCAGTGTGTAACATTAAGAATTATCACTAGCAAAACACATTTTTTGTAATTTAGTAAACTTTTTTGTGTTTTAAAAAGTTAAAAATGGGATTGTGGTCTATTTCTTTAAGGGTCCAGAGAAGCACTTCATAGAGCTAAGGCTAGAAATGTGCAAACACACTCACTGAAATGGGGAAGTATAGTAGATGCAAAGTGCATAACTGGTTTAAAATGCATTATAGTGATTAGTACAGGGACCCCAGCACTGTATGTGTGTAAATAATAACAGTACTTTCAAAATGAATCTATTTTTCTCTTTACATATTTTGTTTTCCTTCCCTTGATTTGAAGTGCTGGAGGAAGTAATATGTCTAAAAGTGTTCCCCTTTGGCAAAATTCACCCTACTCTACACTTTAATTACTGCACTGAAGTAACAGTAGATCTGTTGGAGTGTGGCTTTGTTCTCTCCTCTCCTCTGTGTGAACAGAGGCGGGTGGTGAAAGCGCTCTCCGTGGTGCTGAATGTACCTGATGTTCCTCTAAATCACGGTCAGGATGAGCGCTCCATCCCGGAGGAGGATTCCCCATCCCTGAAAATTTGATAGAGCTCTGCAGAAACTTCCTCCTCCAGGAGGAAGCTGGAGCTTCCAGCCAAGCGCGAGGATTTGTAGAGTCAGCGTTTGAGATGAGGAGAAGCGGCTGCGCTGCACAGAGACAGCGACACAGGGGAGAGAAGGAGGAGGAGGAGGAGGAGGAGGAACAAAGTTGCCACGACGACTATGAAAACCCTTTTAGCTTACTGAGACAGAGAGGAAGGCACTTCACATCAAACATGGAGCACGCGACGGAGTCTGAGGCAGCTGACCACGGAGAGACCCTCTACCCGGACAGCGCCTACGGGTCATCCGCTATGGACACAGACACGGAAGAGAGCCAGACCCAGTCCAGCACCACTCTGACCTACGATGAAGAGCTCATGCATAAGGTCAGTAATGCAGCCTGCATGTATGTAAAGCTTCTTATTCGACTTAATAAATGTGGTAATGTGGTATTCTGGACACAACTGGCCACTTACTGTAACTCTGATTAGAGATAATGAGCTCTTAAGTTAAATTTGAATAGATTTGTACTTTTCTGAGTAGCTTTATAACAATTTTACTCATACACAAGTATATTTATGAGGCATTTTGAACTCGGTTCTACTCAAATTTACTTTCTAATTCCTTTTATTGGGGTTTTATTTCATCCTCTTTGTTGGTGACATCATCTAGATTGCTCTTCTGTTATCACTTTCAGGCTTTAACCCTTTATTAAAGGAAACTCCAGTGTTTTTCAACTTCTATCTGTCATAAGATTGATTACCTGGGACAGTTATTTTGACTCTAGTCCCTTTACTTACAGTAAAAGAAGAGAAAACCTGTTGATTTGAAAAATATAACAACATAACAGAAACCAATGGGCAGACACTGCAGCAACTAGATCATGTTGAGAAACTCTAGAGTAATTATGGTAATATATATGCCAACTTATGTGAAACTACAGAGTACTGTTTTAATGTCCAACCAAATACATGCTTAAAAAATGGTTCCCAAGTGGTTCTTGGATGTACGGTTCTTGGAGAAACCTTAAATTGGAATAACCTTTCCATTATGTGGAGGTTTTCCTACTTCAAAGGTTTTTCACACTTATACATCTCATTTACAATGTTCTGAAGAATCATCCATTGAAAGTTTCTTTAGGAAGCCATCATAGTGGTTCTCGATCCTGGTGCTGGAGAACCTCTGCTCTTCACTTATCAGTGATCTTAAACACCTGCTTTAACAAATGAACTAATCAATAAGCCCTTCCTGAACTTGAGTTGCAGTGGCTGTATTAGATCAGGGAAATCACCACAACAGAACCAGATCCAGGTAATCCAGAAGCAGGACTGAGAACCACTGTTCTGTTGCATCCCTCTGAAGAACCTTTGCAGGCATTTAAGACAATGTAAAACTTTGCATTTTTTTTTCTCTTTAATAACATGAATGGAATTAGTTTAGATGGAAATGTCCATGATTTTAAATCCAGAAGCCAAAAACTAGATTTCTGGCTTCTTATGTGAGCAAGGAAGTCAACAGTTATAAATATTTTTAGTGTGTTTAAAAACTATTTTATTGTGGCAGCTTTTTTCGGTTGTGCTACCCGTTTAAGGCATGGTTGTCTTTGTGGAGAGGTATGAATGTTTTCACAGCAGGAGGTTCTCACCCCTCCTCTTTCACCCTCATTGCTCACTAGCAGCTCAACACAGACTCAGAGAACAGTGTCCTAGTTCATTTGATAATAGAGTTTCAGGGGAAAAGTACTTGATTTGGTTATATTAATTAAAAATATTAAATTTAATGTTTATTCCACTTGCAGAATAGACATATGGGGGCCAATGGAAAGAGGCTACAAAGGTTCTCTCTCTTATTTACAAAAACCATCCTTTGAGTGATTCTTCTGTGTTTTGGGCATAGAACTCTTTTTGGCACTTTGATTTGTACTAGGCAAGTGGTATCTAAGTACGCCTCTACAAGTGCCAAAAAAAGGGATGAGTAAGATGTCACAGAGGATTTTAATGAATGGCTGTGTGAAGTCCCAGCCTTTAGGGATCCCGTTCACTTCCGTCTGCCAGTCTCCGCTCTCAAAGCCCTGAATGGATGGTGCTGTCACAGTGGATACCTGGCAGGCTGATTATAATAGGCAGGAAGCATTACTCATACCTCACAGAACATGCTGGAGACCCACTGCGAGGTGCCCTTCTACCAGAGAGGACAAAAGGTGGAGCTCTACAAGGCATGACTGATCGCTCCTATTATTTCCGTCTTCTCCTTTTAAGAGCGAGCAGAAAAATACCTCAATGACAAACGCAGCAGGGGGTGAAGGAGCAGCAGTGAGAGTGTTGTCATACAGGCTTTACAGCGGCATTATGTTGTGTTCGTCAGACCAGAACCGTGACTCATGCGCTTTTTCTCAATTTGTTGTGACTTTATCGTGCTTTGGTGACTCATGCTTTGGTGAGAATCACACTGAGGTAACATCTATCTCTTTCAAACACACAAACAACCTCCTTTTACATCCACATTCAAGTGTTTTGTCACACTCACACCTTTACTTTCCACTTTGTTGCACTTAAAAATCTCAACGCCCCCAAGTCATAAAGACAGTGTACTGCCAATTACTGAGGAAAGTGAAGATTTGTGGTGAACTGTACATTTGAAGGAAATAAGAAAAAGGTTTCAGTGCTTGAAAAGATAGCAGAACTCAATTTAGTGCCATTCAGTTTTTAGTAGTTCTTTAAAGAACCATATACATTAGGTTCTCAATCAAGGAGATCATATTACACAGTATATACAGTAACACTTACTACTACTACTACTACTAATAATAATAATAATAATAATAATAATAATAATAATAAATGTAATAGAGAGTATAACAACTGACAATTTTGAATCTTTTGGAGCCTTAAGTATGGTTAGAATGTCACACATAAAAAGAACTGCTAAGAACTTTTCTAGCATTCCAATGGTTCTTTTAAGCTAAATCCTAAAGATGTCATAGAATGCATGAATTCAGCATTTTACATTGTTCTCTGATGTCCACATACAACGATCAGGCATAACATTATCAGGACCCCCATGGACCCTCACAGAGCAGGTACTATTTGGGTGGTGGATCATTCTCAGCACTGCAGTAACACTGATGTGGTGGTGGTGTGTTAGTGTGTGTTGCGCTGGTCTGAGTGGATCAGACACAGCAGTGCTGCTACAAGATACCTGTGGTGATACGCACTCGCCGCTCCACTTAGTCATGTCTCCTGCTCATCTGTAGTCAGTATTGGAATGCTACAATATTTAACCCACAAAGATTATATTCACCAGCCGAAATTCTAGACCAGCAGGAAACAACGACAACAGAGCAACAGCAATGAAAATGGTGATCTATTTACAAAAATTGTACCATTTTCCATCTTAAACAGTGCCGCAGTTACGTTCTGGCACCTGTACAAGCTGTAGTATTTAACAGAACAGAACAGAACATTCGATTAAGAAGCTGGTAAATAGGAAGCCAACTTCAGCCTTGTTCAAAGACAAACATCAGCCATACCCATAGTTTGGTCACTTAGAAAGGGTATGAAAAGTGCTGACATCCGCTTCACAGCCTGTAACGGTACAAGTTCTGTAAATAGTCCACCGTTTTCATTGCTGTTGCTCTGTTGTCATTGTTTCCAACTGGTCTAGAATGAGGGCTGGTGTATAAAAATTTTGGGGATTAAATATTGTAATGTCCTGCTACCAACAAGCAGGAGACATGGCTATGCAGAGCGGCAAGCACATATCACCACAGATATTGTTACAAGTGCAGTAAGAAGGACTTCAAAACTTTAAATAGTTGGTCATGTTAGCATAAAACCATGTATATGTGTTGGTGGTGATATTCTGTGCTGTTCATTTTAATGAGTCAAGACTGTCACGTAACAGTTTAGGGTTTTTGAATTGGCCTGTTTTGCTATCCTCTTTTAACAATGCTGGATTTTTATTTGAAGGAGGAGACAAAAGTGTTTGACGTTCACCGTCCGTTAGTTCCATGTACAAACTCTCATTGTTCAACTATGTTAATGTAAACACAGTTTCCCATTCTATGGTGCCTTAAAAACCCAGAGAAAACAGGGCGCCAAACAGCCGTGCAAGACCTGGCAAAACACCAAAACTGTCCCCATCAGATAAACAGCATTTAAAAGCTTTTATCTTTGAGAGAGAGGAGGAAGTCTAGCTGCACTCTTTCTTTCTGAAAAAAATCCACAAATGTTGCTGTTCATGCTTCCCCTGTGAAAAGAAAACAACACTATGAGTCTGAAAGGATGTGTAGTTGTCAAGAAGCCCTTACTGAGAAAAGGAAATAGACAAAACAGAAGAATAGTTGCAAATGCAAAAAAGAAGCTGCTGGGATTCTCAGAAAAATTAACTGACCACCCCAGAGTCCAGACCTCAATATCACTGAATGTGTTTTAGTTGGATTAGCAGAAAATGCAACCAACTTCTAAGACTGAACTTTGAAGTTGGGGCCTGTCAGTTAAACATGTGTTTTCTGTTTATTCCATTGCTTAAAAGTGAAAAACTTGTTCTTAATGGCTGTTTTGGCTGTAAATTAATTAAATGAAGGGTGGTCTTTGACTCTTGCACAGCACTGAATAAACATTCAGCGTACTAAAGAACCCAAGAAGAACCGCATTGTCTAAAAGTGTAGGAATCAAGCTGGAGTAATCTGATCCGCAGAGCTATTTTATCGACGCTGACTAACTGTAGTTCTGGATTACACTCCAAAACGGTAATTGGCTTGGACATACAGTTCTATGAGAAACCTTTAGTTGGTATAGAACCAATTTGGCGCCTTTATTTTTAAGAATGTTCACAGGACTTCCAAAGGATAAATCACCATTACCAGAGTAATTTGCAGGGCTGAATGTAACTAGACTTAATCTGTGTTTGGAAAACTGCTCCTCGGTGTACTATTCTTTATTTAGGTTGGCTCTGACAGTCTGCAAGTTGTTTTCACTCTCCGTAATTTGCACCTTGCTGTCTCCAAGAGCTACATAATTAGTTTGGTGCTGCAGTAAGACAGGTTGGATAAAAATTACTTTTGCATTGTTGGCTGTAAGTGAAGATGCCAGACAAGGACGCTCTAAGCTTGACAGACAGTGAGGGGTTTTATATAAAGAACGATGTGGTTGGCACCACTCCAAACATGAAGTATCATTTTAATGTATAGAGGCAAGAGCAGAGAGAAGTGAACAATGTACAGCGAGCAAAGCTTCACTTTGTTACCAGACAGAAAGAAATCAGCAGAGTCAGCAATACTTCACTGACACTCCAAGCCATTAACACTGCGTTCTTATAAATAAAGGTGCCAAAAGAGGTTGTTTTGAGCATCACAGTAGAAGAATCTTTTAACAGATGCTTTTTGGAAGAATCTCTTTTTTTGGTAAATGAGATGTGAGAGTGAAGAACCTTTTTAAAGTTTAAATATTTACATAATGTTCTAGGTTTTTCTGTTCATCCAAGGCAAAAACACATTTGTTTTTAAAGGTGTTTTTCCACTGCACAAAGTACAAGATAGTGCTTTTTCCAGTGGTCATCAGTCTAGTACCAAAGGTTCCAGCTGGTACCAGCAAGACCTAATAGTACATGAGGGCTCAAATGAGTGGGTGTGGATGGAGCTAAGTTGCAAAACTTGTTTCTAAACGTCTGTGCAGGACTTTCATTTCATTTCAGAAAATAGAAGACTGTATTCCGTTAAAAAAATATAGGAAAACCTCCCAGTATCTTTCCATTATTCTACAGCAAGCAGGTTTTGGGCTTTAGGATGCTAGCATCACTGCTGTTGAGTACTAGTTAGTGAGCTGATCTGCTCATTGGCCGAGCAAAGCCGTTCACGCTTACTGACATCATGAACATACATGAGGCACTGTTAGAAAGCCCTATAACCTGATTACGTATTTACGAACTGTGAAAGGAGCCCATTTATTTTGGACTCGCTTGGGAGCGCCCTCTAGTGTTTGACAAACCCTGAAGACATTATTGAATGGCAATTCTGCTCACTTCACATTCTCTGGTTATGCTTGCAGCTGAAGCCAATGATGAGAGGTAATGACGAAGTCGCCAAGCTGGCTTTACAGTTTCATGCAGCTATAGTTGCTTGAAACTATACTTACATGACCTACATGGAACTAAATTGCACTTGGGTTGCATGATGTAATACCTACTGCAACTCATTTGAAACCATAACAGTCACAAGCATGTCAATCATGAAAGAAGCTTCATGAAACAGCTGATCAAAATGGCAGTAGCGTGCCACATGATCGCATCAAACAACATACTTTCAAACCACTGATTTCACCAGTTCAGTTGACAACAAAATAAAATAGAAGATGGCTTATAGGCTTGCTAAAAAAGAGACCCTATATGAGTGATTGGTAGTTTCCCATTTTGTCAAGTTCCTGAGTTATGACAACAAACAGGAGTTTTTCAATGTTAATATTTCTGTAACCAGCTGTGTTAGCCAGCTAATGCTAACAGCTCATCATATACACACTGATTAGCCATAACATTAAAACCACCTCCTTGAAGCTACAATCATTGTCCACTGCTATATCTGATCCACACGTACCAGCACATCACACACTAACATGCCACCACCAGGTCAGTGTCACTGCAGTGCTGAGAATGATCCACCACCCAAATAATACCTACTCTGTGGTAGTCCTGTGGCGTTCTGACCATTGAAGAACAGGGTAAAAGGGGGCTAACAATGTATGCAGAGAAACAGAAGAACTACAGTCTGTAATTGTAGAAATACAAAGTGCACCTATATGATAAGTGGAGCTGATAAAATAGACAGTGAGTGTAGAAACAAGGAGAACCATAGATAAAATGAAAGACATAAATATAGAAATGAAGAACAGCAATGACAGCTGGAAAAATATACAAAGAGGATAAAAATACTGCAAATGTGTACATTTTATCTTGCAGATGACTTTATAGTGAGAATGATATAGTATATGCATGTTTTTGAATTGCTTTGTCTAATGGTTGCAGCCAACTTACAACATCTGCATGAAAGTTTCACCGTGTAAAGCCATGACAAAGTGCACCAGACTGTAAACTAGAATAGTATGATGTGTCTATTGCTGACTTTAGAACTAATACTTTGTAATGGGTTTGCTAAGGAAACAAAAGCTTGTTTGGTAGCTAACGCTTATGCTATTAGCATTTATGCTAGGGCTCACATGCTGTGTTCCAGTCCTGCTTGGAAGTTCCTACTTACAGCTTCCAAGGTCATAAGTACAAGGTGATTTGTGCTTAAGCGGTTTTGGTTAGAAACAAAATGGACAAGCTGGGAATAATGCTTTATTGTTTAACTTTGTTTTTCTGTCATTAAAGAGAGCACATTTATTTAGCATCACAGCAAAAAATGAAAAGCAGGGGAAGTAATGTTTTTATCCAGTTAGAAGCATCACATGCCCAATGTGTATTTTTGTGTGTGGATGATTTTAGCCTGCAGTGTTCATGTTCATGTTTGGCTCCTGAACAACTGAAACACAACTGGTTTACAGTACAACTATCATTTGCCACCATTGCTTTTTTGTTTACTCTCCCAACTCAGAATCTAGGCCTAGTTGAAAAATTCTAGTTTCCCACCAGTAAATACAGCATTGTAGTTGCATTTATATGGGCTCACATTGTAAATACAATATTTCGGACACCACTTGAAAGCAGCAATGAAATGTTTTTGTTTGACTCTACACGATTCTATGTAACTGTAGACATTTTTGAGACTGAGCACAGAAAAGTGTACTACGTTATTTCCAACTAACTGTTAGTGTTAATTTATAGTGAGCAAGATAATGTGTTAGTTTCTCTAAAGGAGAAACTTGAACAGTGCAGCACATTGTTTCATATCAACTAAAAAGTTAAGCTAACTAGCAAGCAAGATGGCTAATTATCCAGATTAGATGCTAGCGTGGTTATTAAGATGGTTCCAAATGTCTCTCAAACAGGTGGAAAATGAGCTAGAACTAAAACCATAAGTTCCTGTTGGTTCTCGTTTGGGCCAGTTCTCGTTTTAGATGGAAAACAATGGAAAAACGCCTTAGGTGTCCAAAAGTTTGTGGACACTTGCTCATGCAGGTTATTAAGTGAGTTTGTTCCCTTCGTTGTTTCAGTAACAGCATCTAAATTTCTGTGAAGACTTTACTGTAGATGTTGGAACACGTTGGATGATTAGTTCTTTATGTCACCTCATCTCAAAGGTATTGGATAGAGCTCCATCACTCCAGAGAACACAGTTCCTCTACTCAGCCCAGTGCTGGGGGGCTTCATACCCCTCTAGCTGATGGTTGGCATTGAGCATGTTGGCCTTAGGCTCATGCCCGGCTGCTTCACAGCATCCCATTCTATTAGCAATGCTTTTCTATGAAACATATACAAGTGACATGTGCCTGTGGGTGCACCTTAAAGTAGATTCTGATTAGAAGGGGTATCTGAAAACTTGTGGACTTAAAGTGTGTGAAGTATATACACTCAGAACTCCCTCTTGCAGCTGTAGCACTGTAACTGCATTCTGTTGTCTTTCGTTGTGGTAACTTGAGTTCTCTTTTCCTTCCTGTGAACAGTAAAGCAATCAGAGATGTCCTCTGTGGAGAGGCTGCATTAGTGTTGTGGTACACGTTCATGTCTTCCTCTTGTCATTTCCATTTTTAATGGCTGCGTTTCTCCACTTTATTTCCGGATGTTTGTGGAGGCATGGGGAGGACGGAGGAGAGGAAATGAGGTTATTAAAGAAAGATGAGACATGAAACTCTTTATCCTCTCACAGCGAGAGTCATCATCTTTGTTTTTGCGTTTGTTTTATCTTCTGTAAAGGGATGTGGCTCGAGGTCCTTTCATAGAACCTGATACCATGTTACCAGTGAACGTTCTTCAGATGAAGCTATGAATAGTGCTGTGTTAGGCTGAGTAAAGGTCTTCAGAATTTATCAAACTGGGCAGAGGCTGCTTAGTGTCTGCTTTGTTTCTCCAAGGGACAGCCATCCAAAAGTCATTTCCAGTCAGACACAGTTATAGTGTTGGGTTTCCTTTGTCAGTCTGGCACCGTAATTCATTGCTCATTTCAGAAATTGTCTCTTTAGCATTTAGAGCTATTCCAGCTTTATGAACTCATGAAAGAGGTCACAGCAAGTACACTGTCAAAAATAAAGGTGCCAAGTAGTGGTTCTTTGGAGCAATACCATAGAAGAATCATCTTTAGTTCTCTTAAATAACTGTTTTTAGATATGAGCTGTGTGAGTGTGATGAACCTTTTTTTAAATGTAAAAGGCCCATATGGCATATTTGTTTGTTTATTTATTTATTTATTTATTGATCTTTTTAACCTGTTTAAAATATTTTAAATATAAATACAAATAGAATGCAATGATATGCAAATCATGTAAACTGTATATTCAATTGAAAATAGTACAAAGACAACATATCAAATGTTGAGAAATAGAGAAATTTTATTCTTCTTTGAAAAATATATCCAAAAAAAGTTGGGCCGGTCATGTTTACCACTGTGTTTCATCACCTCTTCTTTTAACAACACTCTGTAAGCGTTTCGGAACTCAGGAGACCAGTTTTGAAAGTGAAATGTTTTCCCATTTTTGTTTAACATAGGATTTCAGCTGTTTAACAGTCTGGGGTCTCTTTTGTCATAATTTTCGTTTTCTGAAGTACTAAATGTTTTTAGGGGGTGACCGGTCTGGACTGGCAGGCAGGCCAGTTTAGCACCCAGACTCTTTTACTATGGTGTCATGCTGTTGTAATATGTGCAGATAGTGCTGTGTCATTGTCTTGCTTACATAAGTAAGGCCTTCTCTGAAAAAGACATCATCTGGATGGCAGCATATGTTGCTCCAAAAACTGTATATATTATTCAGCATTATTTCACAGATGTGCATGTCACCCATGCCATGTGCACTAATGCACCCCTGTACCATCACAGGTACTGGCTTTTGAACTGTGCGCTGATAACAAGCCAGATGGTCTCACTCCTCTTAAGCCTAGAGGACTCGGCGTCTATGATTTTCAGAAAGAATTAAAAATTTTGATTAGTTGAATTACATTTTTCCACTTTGCCACTAGTCTGTTTTAAATGAGCACAGGCCCAGAGAAGGTGGCGGTGTTCCTGGATCCTGTTTATATACGGTTTCTTCTTTGCAGAGAGTTTTAACCTGCATTGGTGGATGCAGCGACAAACTGTGTTTGCAGACAATGGTTTTGGCAGTGTTCCTGAGCTCACGCAGTGATTTCCTCTACAGAATTGTGTCTGTTTTTAATGCAGCGCCTCCTGAGGGCTGGAAGATCACAGCCAGCCAATACTGGTTTTCAGCCTTGTCGCTTGCATACTATTTTTCAATGATATTATATACTGTAGATGATGAAATCCCTGATGTATTTACTATCTTATTATTATTATTATTATTATTATGATTATTATTATTATTATTATTCAATTCTTGCACTATTTACAGTCTTTCACAGATTGGTGAACCCCTCCCTATTTTTACTTCTGAAAGATTCAGTCATGTTACTGATCTGTTGCCAATTAACCACAAGTTGTTTTTTTCTGCATTACACAACTTTACCAGTCTTTTGTTGCCCCTGTTCCAACTTTGAATTTTTTAAATTCAAAATGAATATATAAAATATAATCGATTATATTTTTCAGAAAAACAAAAAAAATTCTCAGTTTTAACATTTGATATGTTGTCTTTGTACTATTTTCAATGACAATTTCAATTGGGTTTAAATGATTTGTACATCATTGCATTCTATTTTTATTTACATTTTGTGCAGTGTCCTTTTTTTTGGAAATGAGGTTTTATTTGTTCCTGCATGACTTTCCAACTTCTACCAACCTTAGAATTAAGCAGGCTGTTTTTGTTGCTGTGCCTATAAGATTGAAACATATATTATCTCTGTTCTGACTGGCTGCCCTGTATTCAGCTTGAATCATAAATTCAGTCCAGGCTGAAGCACTTCTTACTTCAGTGTGAGTGGGAGGGGCTAAACTAAGTGGGGAGTGAACTGTACAAGTTTAACACATTTACAGTCATATGCAAAGGTTTGTATGCCCTTGGTCAAACTGTTTTGCTGATTTTCCAAGTGAAAATAAGTGAATACATCTTCTACAGAGAACACACTTCTGCACATTTTAATGCACAATTACTGTTAATATGCTAAATGTAACATATTGAAAAAAATGTAGCCTGTGCAAAAGTTAAGCATTTAATATTTTAGGTAACAAATAAATACAAATTGTGCAGTAAATTGTGCAGTAAAATGCCATATTTATGTTCAGACTTTTGCATATGACTACATCAAGCTCATTTTTTCTTCTATACGGGCAAGTTTTGATATGGGTCGTATGAAGTACCTCCCCATAATGTAAAGTAGGGTTTGACCAAAACCGATTTTAAAGGGGCTAAAAATGTGGACAATATTAGACAATATCATTTTATATTTATATTATTTTATATTTGAACTTTACTCAAATAGTTTCAATTTTACTTCAACTCTGCTTTACTGATGGATTTGATTTTCAGTTCTCAATTGTCACATTTGTTCAACTCAATCTTACAGCTGAGCCTAAACCCATGTTTTCTTTTTAAGTAGGTTAATCTTGTTCTTGTGGGTGGATAATAAATAAAACGTGAATAACTTTCCAACATCCACCAAATGGCCAATGTATTTTGCCAAAGTTCTTCTTTTTCAGTGTAAACTGCGCAGTTCTAATCTTGTAAGCAGTGTCCTTGCCAGTCACAAGGCTGATGTGGTTCGTCCATAGCCAGTATAACTGAGTTATCAAGTTTGTGTGTTCGTCCACTTGTTATAATACTATTATTGTATTTCATTTTCATTTCAATCTTGTTTTTTTTTTTTATTTGCTGGATAATTACATAATGGTCATTTTTAGCATCATTCAAACATTTGTCCTTGGAATAACAATGTTCAAACAATGTTCCTCAGAACTTTGAAGTATTTCTCTTAAAAGAAAAGAGTTTGTGGTACAACATTATTCTCATGCTAGGTATGCACAACAATACTGGAATCATATCAGTATCAGCAGATAACCGCTTACAAAAAAGAAGTAAGGAAACAAATGCTTGATTTCCCTGTAACGTTAATTCAGATAGATTTCTGCATTTTACAAGAGACATTTCAACAAAAAAAACAATACATACAAGGTGTGAAATACAGGGGGTCCATGATTAACCTCTCGGACCCCCTAAATGTCTCAAAATCTACATTTTGGGGGGTCCCTTAAAATAAACTTATTATGACATTATGCTGTCCATTAGGGGAAAATAGACACTCAGATATAAATTGAGGGAGAGGTCATTGTTTAACATGCTTCACCCACAATCAGCCAGTTTCTGTCACTGGCATTCTTAACTAACTAGTGATGCAGCATTGGTCTGCCTGTAGCAAACTAGTTCACCCAGTTTGTCCTTCATTGCCTACACTCTTACAAATAAGGGTTCTTCAGGGGTGCTTTAGTGAAGAAAATGGTTCTATGTAGAACCATGAACACCTTTTCATGATTAAAGGGTTTTTTTTGTCATGAAGTTGTTCTTCAGATTGATGGAGAATGTGTTGTAGATGGTTCTATATATAACCTTTTTGAAAAGACTTCTATATAGCACCAAAAATGGTTCTTCTACTGTTACAATGTCAAGCTTGTAATAATAGAACTTTTTTTGATGCTTTATAGAACCTTTTTTCAAAAAGGTTATGTATAGAACCATCTACAACACATTCTCCATCAATCTGAAGAAGAATTTCCTGATGCCAGGAACTGTTTAATCATGCAAAGGGTTCTTTGAGTGTTAATGGTTCTATATAGAACTACTTTCTTTACTAAAGAACTCTTGAAAAACCATCTTTGAAGTGTGCAGAAACTGTAACTATGCCCAGGAACTTGACATAATTGTAACATATTTGCAAATCTGAAAACTTGCACAAATTTTCCCAAGAGATTGGAGGAAAGTATAAATTGTTACTCAATTCTCAAACCAAAGACAAAAGAGGATCTCAGTTGATGTGTGAAAGACCATGTTACCAAACTAAAACAGAGCATTTCCAAAAGAGTGAGCAGCCAGCCAACACTGGATTAGCGAGCCAACATGGGACCCCCCCGAATGCCAGGGGGTATTTCGTACACACAGTATATGTGTCATTTTTTGGGAAAAATCATATGATCATGGTACGGCATTGTTTGATGCCCTGTATTTAAATATATTGGTCACTATGGGTCATGTAAATAAAGCATTTTTGGCTTTTTAATGTAAAAGATTGTGCCAAGTAAAATAGAAGACAAAATAACTGATCATCCAAAAAAGGGTTGAATGGTTGATATATGGTTTTTCACTGGAAGGGCTCAAATGTGCATCTGCAGCAACAGATACGCACATGAAAAACATTGAATATTGGCATCAGCCCACAGTGACCATACTGGTGCATCCCTTGCACTGTAAAAAAAAATCTGTTAAAATGGTAAGAAGTCTGTCAGCAGGGGTGCAAGACAAAACCTGTTAATTAACAGTAAAAATATGTTTTTCAGTGATAATAAATGACATTCATTTAATGTCTTAGAAATACTGCCTTTTACTGTAATTCATCAGTTTCACTAGTCCAACTTGTTATTCTGACACAGTTTTTTTTCCATAATAAAAACACTAACAAGCATTCAAATAAATGCAATAAATGCTGTGAGATGTCATTTGTTTTTGTAAATGTACATATTATTTCTGTAAATTAACAACAGCAGTGTTAAAATGAAGTATACGTACAGTTTATTTACATGCATTTAAACTTTTTTCAAAAAACGAATAATGAACATTTAATTTTACAGTATTTTAACAGTGAAAATGCAGTGAATCTTATGCTAAAGATTAGGTTTGGAAACATCGCTTGTGTCCTAGGTAAAGGTTCCCTACTAATGAAAGCTTTGTTCTGGAACTGTCCAGCCAAACCGAGAACCATTTAGGAGCCTTTATATTTCAGAGCACTGTAAAGGAAAATGTACATTAATTCTTCTGTAAGCATCTCCATTTGCTTCCACACAACCTTTAAAACAATGCCATTCTATGTGGACTCTTTAGTTCTGCTAGGATGACACAGGAGACCGATGTTCATTAGCTGAAGCTGAAATTTGTGTAGGAGACAGCAGACAAGGGTAATGGTTCCCATCATCTGCGGATCACGTGAGCTTGTTTGTCACGTTTACGTGATGGAGAGCTGAAATTAAGAAATCCCTGTGCTGGAGGTCTTGCCTGGAAACTGTGATGTGCTGCTATGGCAACCATCCACTCTTTCTCCCCCTCCTTCACTCAGTGGTCTCATCCTGTGTTCTCTTTCACCTGCTAAGTGAGTGATGAGGGTTTTAAATGGTATTAAAGTTAGATGATGCTGATATGAAAAAGTAATTGAGTTTGGATGTCTGTGGTCTCATGGTGGGCTCCTGCGACCACAAGGAGCTTGGGACCCATCTCATTTATCGTATTACACGGTGAAGGTGCTTCTGAGGAGCTTAACAGGCGAGGCCCTGCCGTTTACTGCTTTGTGGTATTCCTATCAGTCTTGAAGGTACTTTTATGACAACACTCCAGACACCGCTCTTATTTCTGACACTCCTTCCTGCCACATCAAATATCTATAAACTGCACCCGTAGTGACATGCTACAAAACGGAAGAGATGCCAGAAATAACATCATCTCTGCGTGAGCTGAGAGAGAGAGAGAGAGAGAGAGAGAGAGAGAGAGAGAGAGAGAGAGAGAGAGAGACCAAAGCAATGAAACGCCTACTCTGCATGAGGATTAGGAGTTTTCAGATCTGAGCTCTGAGAGCATGTTGAGTAGTGGGGAGAGAAGGATGCGTTTCGGATGTGGCAGATAAGACTGTGACTGGCTGGAGGTGATAAATGTCAACAAAAGAGCGACGCGTGCGTCTGCAGCCCCACGGCCAGCTGCCGGGGCCAACTGTAGATGGGATAACCATGGCAACGGGAGACGGATGACGCCCACGTAAGGCTTCTGCGCCCCGCGGAGCCAAGGCGTGACCCGGTGTGATGGGGTAGAGATCCTTATCTGGGGAGCCTCTGGCATGGGTGAAGGAGAGGGGCAGAGAGAGAGAGAGAGAGAGAGAGAGAGAGAGAGAGATGTCATTTGTTTGACAAACACTGGCTATGGAGCACGACATAAACATTAACATGTGATTTGCCTAGATTATTTATTATGCTAAAATGAGAGTGCTGTGAGGAACCTGCTTGCAACTTTTATCTACAAATCTGATAAGGCACTGATTCCCAACCCAGGTCCTGACGTTCTAAGGTCATATTGACCCAAAGGGCTACAGCCCAGGACACTGGCCACCAGGGGGCCCACAAACACGGTGAAGCAACAGTACAAACAGGTTTCCCAGGGAGTTTTGACCAACCTCACACTCAAAATAAGAGGCATAGAGTAGTCAAAGACGACGTCATAGTGATGCCATAGAAGCAGTGGCGGTTCTAGAAAATTTTACCAGCAGTGACAGATAGCAAAACAACTCTCCTCTTAAATGTGCAAACACCTGATCCACAGTGAGGCGGAAACCAATGACATGGCAGAAATTTTGGGCTGGCACTGGCCCCTCTGGCCACCCCTTTAAAACTGTGCATGAATGGAAGAGACCACTTTTGATTCCCTAGAACCTTTCAGAGCATGATCTTTCAAGAACTGTTTTCCTACATGAGATGTGCAAGTGTGAACAACTTGAGAACCTCCACATGATGTAAAGGTTCTATACCAATCCAGCCTGAAAGGAAAGCCAAAATAAAAAAAATGTAGCCATGACTACATCTGATGTAAATATGCCTGCTCTCCTCCTGGAGCAGTATAGTAGTCTCTAGAGGAGTTTTTCAAATTAAAATCTAGGAAAACCCCCTTCTGATGATGTACCTTAAAGGTGAGAGGTACTAATAAAAACTGCAGCTGCTTAGAGGTGAGTTTTCTAGGAAAGAGCTGTTTTAAAATGGTTTGTTTTCTTTTTTTAAGCTGGTGAAAATAAAAAGAAGCCAGATAGCTAACATTTTCCAATTTAGGTGACCACATTTTCATTCCAGTAATACAGTAAGAATTGGGTATAAACCTGTAAGTGCTGTTTTTCCAACTTTTCTTCTTACAATCTGTGTACTGTTTTTGGACTAAGTATTTTTTTTTTTGGCAAAATATTGTATTTTGTGATTTTCTCTCTTTAGCCCAACACATAGACAGCCATTGTAAAGCCTTTTTTTACTTGTGCCACCTAATATTTTGTTTTTGTTCATTTCCTTAAAGGAAAAGTAAAGTAAAGGGAGTTGAAAGTGTTTAATTAAATATTTTTCAATTTAAAATTTGACATTTTGCTGTACCATACAGAGATCCAACTGATCTATAGTCTATCTGCATGATGATTCAAGTGCTGAAGTGGCTATTCCCAGACCACTGTTTCAAGATATTAACTGATGAGCTGACTATTCTGACCCTAACACATCCTTTACAGACATTGTGTGCAGTTCTATCAGATATATGCAGATGCCTGAGAGCTGCCTTCTAGGCAAATATAGTATTATTAATTTGACTGGTTTATCTTTGTCCATCACAGACCATACTGGTAGGAGACAGTGGAGTTGGGAAGACCTCACTACTGGTGCAGTTTGACCAAGGCAAATTCATCCCTGGTTCCTTCTCTGCTACTGTTGGCATTGGCTTCACAGTGAGTATCCATCCTGGCAGCAGCAGAACTGCGTGAGCTGCCCTCAAAGCCAAGCACCACTAGATGTCACAACTTCACTCTATGAGGCAGAACTCGGCTCCATCAGAAGTAACAGCGAGACCTCCGTTGGCTCGCGGTGTTCTCTTTGAAAGGGTAGAGCATAAGCGGATGAAGAGCTGAGCTCTGTTGTGTATAATCACTGTGCGGAAAACTGCAATCAAGCACATAACAGAATAATGATGCGTACAGTGATTGCCCTTTGTTGGCGTCAGCATCAAACCACCCTCACATGATTTACAACTTTAAAATAATACTGAGCAACTGCTACAATCCAGTGAAGGCCTCCGTGGGGGCTTTTACAGTTGCTTTATATGCCAATCATCCTCAATTTATATTCATAACACGGACTATGCTCCTCCAGGGGGGTTTAGGATTGAGGTAAGGCTGGTGTCTGATTACGCTAATAGGATAATGATACGGCTACTACTGACTCTGATTGTAATTGCAGAGGCATCCATTTGAGCTCAGCTTGATCGCATGCTTGTTGTTTTGGATAGTGGGTACATGAGTCGCCCCGAATTTTTAGGAGAGTCCCCCAAAATAGCTATTATTATATTCACAACCTGTCTGTTTGTTTATTCTAGTTTCAAGATCTTTTTCATAAATTTGACAATGTGACATGAGACGGATCAGCTATTTTAGAAAGAAGAGCAAGAGCTGTGATAATAAGCGTTACCTAATGTAATGATTCCAACTGAGAGTAGGGCTGGGTGTCAAAATGTAATACATTTATGGTACTAACTCAATTACTTTAATACCATTACACATTGATAACAAATTTCAGTGTGAAATGAGTGCCAATTAGCATGCTTGTTCCAAAATCTAGACTGGTGACTGGCTGTCTAAATTATGTTCCATATGCACAGTATTAACGTCTGCACTTCTTGATCTGTCTGTAATATAGATACAGTACTGAGCAAAAGTCAGAGAACATCCGTCATTTAAATGAGAGTCAAAGCTGTCATTGAGTAAAAGTTACTAATTTGTCTGGAGATATTTTTGAGGAGATCAGACATAAAATGATAATAAATTTCTTTAGGATAAAATTTCAAAACTTAAAAAATCTAGAGTAAATGGGAATCCTAACAACCATACAAGACCTGGTAAACCAACAAAACTGTCACCTTCAGATAAGCAGCACTGAAGACTTTCATCTTAGGGAGAGAGGAGAAAATCAAGCTCCACTCTTGCTTTAGATCTGAAAAAATCTGCAGGTGTTTCTGTCCATCCTTCCACTGTAAGAAGACAACTCAACATTTGAGTCTGAAAGGATGTGTAGCTGATAAGAAGCCTTTACTAAGAAAAGCTGCTGGTGTTCTCAGAAGAGTGAACTGACCACCCCAGAGTCCAGACCTCAACATCACTGAATGTGTTTGGGATTACTTGGATTGTAAGAAGCAGAAAATGCAACCAACTTCTAAGACTGAACTTTGGAGGTGGGGAAAAAATATCTCTGCAGTTTTTAAAAAAACGAAAGCAAGTCTCCCGAAAAGAATGAAAGCTTCATAAAGACAAAGTGTGGACACACTAAATACTGATAAACTATATTATATTTGGTTGTTGAAATTTCAGGATAATTTTCTGTTAAATATACTTTTTCTGCTTTTTCCTGATGCTAAAAATGTAAAAAAAATTTAAATAAAAAATAATAGATAAATGATGAGTTTTGGTTCAGCATACTATATATCCATGTCTTGCAACTTACATTCATCTCTGGTTTAAGCCACACCTCCTCCTCCCTCTTCACTCCTTCCCCTGTTTACTTACCAGTCTAGAAGAAACGTTGCGAGCTCAGCATCAAACCTTTTGCCTTTGCTCACCAAGACCTGTCTCCGGCGGTGGAAAGCAACACCAGTGTTTACTCTTGTTTCGCTTCTATGTTTGTCACTTCTTTTCTTTATGGAAGTGCTACTTCTGTATCCTCTCATGTTGGACACTACAGTGACTCACTATCATCTCTTGAGGTACAAAGTGGTATTACAAGACGGGATGGCCCAGGGCTAGCTGGTCAGCATGCTAACTTCATTAGATATCTCTGCTACACGGTACATAGAGGCCTTTGACATAACGTCAAAACTCTTATTTCTTCATATACTGTTCATAATTTCAGTTAATTTTGGAATGTTTTAAACTAAAAATCTTACAAATTGCTCCTTTAAAGAAGGTATCAGAAAAAAGTTTAGTTCACAAATCAGTATCAAAGTCATGGTATGAGAAGGATTTGGAATGGTACTGAGCCCTGATATGGTCAAATATAGTATCATGATACTATAACACATTTTTATGGTACACGATATGCATCACAATATTTAGTTTTTCTATGATTTGCAAGGGTGGAACAAAACATCAGCAAAATTAGTACCACATTTAAAAGGTTTTTCAAAAACTATGAGTCCTGGCATTTTCCTTTAATTCAACATTTGAAGAATAAACTACTTTAAAAGGAACAGGAAAAAAGGATTAAGCAATGGGTAAAAATAAATGAACACAATAAGATAATGCACTTTATTCAGTTACTATTCACCAGTTGTTATTTACCGGCAGTACATGATTGGTCTACACTCTTACACTGGTTCTTCAATGGTCCTTTAGTAAAGGGAATGATATTTAGAACCATAACTTCTATATAGAACCTTTTCATGCTTTAATGATTCTTTGCATGGTGAAATTGTTCTTCAGATTGATGGTTCTATATAGCATCAAAAAGGGTGCTTCTACTGTTACAAGCTTAACATTGTAACAATAAAAGAACCCTTTTATATAGAACCCTTATGCAGAACTATTTTCAAAAAGGTTCCATATAAAACCATATACAACACATTCTCTATCAATCTGAAGAACCTTTTCACTATGCAAACAACCATTTAAGCATGCAAAGGTTGCCTTGAGTGTTCATGGTTGTATATAGAACCATTGTCTTTACTAAAGATCCTTTGAAGAAAGAGTGTATACTGTACTGTTTTTTATGATGTGTACTTTATGATATACTAAAAAAACATCATTTTTAACTATAGTTATTGTAAAGTCATCATATTAGTAACAATATGATCATATTGGCTATCTTTCATTTCACTCAATTTATCTCTTTAAACTCTCTTAAAGAAAATGTCACCTCTACAAATCTCTAGCAAACAGAAGTGGCACATTTTTGGGGACAGATTAACATTCAAGTCAGTAAGCAGCTCTAGGAATTACTGCTGAGATGATCTGCTGTGTGAAAATGAGAAAGATCTTCCAGAAGGAGGACTGTGGCAACATCTGCCCACTCAGTTCACAAGCTATAGGAAGCAAGGAAGAAAAAGCAAGGCCATATAGATGCCTGTAGCCAAATATGATTGGATTTTCACGCTTTTTTTAAGGAACAGATCTTATGAAAAAACAGTGCTGGCAAAATGACTGAATAGATCTTTTTGCTTGAAGACACGTTATTGAAGGAAGTGCAGAATCAGACTGAATGAGACCTTCTGTGGAGCTGTGAACAAATTCATAACCATTGATGAGTCTATGGACATTGTTCAAAGCCTTGGTCAGATGGGGGAGACAAAGTCTTAGTAAACTAGGGATGACATGGACTTTTTTTGGGTTGTGCTAGAGGTTTTTAGCAGTAGCTATATTTTTGAAGGATGAATAGAAAAAGAATTAAGAAGCAACAATTACAGTTGCTTCACAGATCTAGCTGTGTTTAAAGACATGAATATGTTTCCTTCCTCCATAGAAAGAAGCAGAGAACTATGGGACTTCTTCTTCAATAACTTCCTAAGTTTGTTCTTAAATGTGTTCTTGAGAAAGGTCCTAAGAAAAAGTGTACATCATGACGTGTTCTTAAACCACAGAATTATTCTCACCTCTGTGCTCTTCAGTGTGCGTAGATTCTGTTCTTATCTAAAAGAAAACATTGGTAAATGTCAGAATCTGTGTGAAAACTGCATAATGAGGCCCAATGAGCAGATTTGTGCAAATCTATCTGCAGCTAGACCAAATGGTTAGGCTAATACAGAGCGGTAGTACTCAATAACTACCCATATGGAAACCTGATACATACAATATATGGTTTTATATAACAGTTAGTTCCGGCCACGCAAGCTGATTGGTTGAGAAGCGTTCTAACCGTGCTGTTATTTTGCCATAACATCCCGTTTTTTTCATAAACACTGTATCACTCCGCTGAGACGCCGTTGCTTAGCAACAACTTTGACAGCTGTAGGAGACGCTCAAGCCATTGAACGTTTTTACTTCTTACTTTGCGCACAAACAGAAAATGGATACTTTTAAAATCACATTTGACCGACAGCCGATTTAGTCAGACTCTGAAGATGAGACTACACTAAATTCCCAAACTGTCATTTCCACTGAGGAAGCTTTTCAGTCGGCAAGTGTGAAAGAAGAACACCCAAACAACCTGGAATTAGCCAGAAATGAACCGAATACCATTCGCCAAACAAAATGGGCTGTAAGACGCTTTACAGACTGGCTGGAACAAAACAAAATTAATATTGATCTAACAAAAAAAGACAACACTGAGCTAAAATTGATATCGCGGCAGTTTTATGGCTCAGTCCGTACTTCAGCAGGCGAGGTTTACAGCAGACTGTGCAGCGAGTGAGCAGAGTTCGTTACTCTGACGTAGCAGCAAGCTGCTTGTTAAGGAACTATAATTTGGCAGAAGGAATTAACATTAAAACATATGAAATGCCTCGTTCACGGCACAATTTATTTATTTTTGAGTTTATTTATTTAACTATTGTATAAAAGCAATAGAACACTCGGGGTCATGTGTTATCGCGATAACACACTCCCTCTCATGTTCTATTGCTTAATTCAAATATAAGATACATATTAGCATGTATGGATTTCCCTGTTAGCTAACCTATATTTGTCACACATATGGATGGCATATATTATTAGTTTCATGTTATATAACACACCACCACCACGTCAGTGTCACTGCAGTGCTGAGAATGATCCACCACCCAAATACTACTTGCTCTCTGGTGGTCCTGTGGGGGTTCTGGGGATTGAAGAACAGGGTAACAAAGTATGCAGAGAAACAGATGGACTACAGCCTGTAACTGTAGAACTACAAAGTGCTCCTATATGTTAAGTGGAGCTGATCAAATTAATAAAGAATGTAGAAACAAGGAGATGTATTTAATGAAGTGGCCAGTCGGTGTATCATTCAAATATATGCCTAACCATTTATGATATATGTGTATATATGACCATAAAGCAGATTTTCATGTGGATAGATTTTAAAATATATTTAAATGTACCTTTTTGATAATTGATCAGTCAGTAATTGGCACTGATAATCAGGGTAATCTCATAATTGGAACTGCAGGCTAAAGATTGTAGCTATTAAATCAAGTCATATAAACAAAATCTGCTAATAAAAAAAGGTTTCTGCATTAGAAACAGAATTTTCCACTAATTTAAAAAACATGCATAATTCAATTATTGAGATGAAAATAAAGTCATTCAGGCTGTTTTGATGTGAACTGGTTCACTGTAGAGAGTTCACAGACTCAGATTTCTTTACAATGGTGGTGGTAGGAGCTACTTAAAAAACGTGTTCTCACCAGTGATGTTCCCCTTGAAACAGAAGCTACAGAACATATCAGAAAACATATCAAAAAACAACACACATTTGAAGCACTAGCTGTGTCTCAAAGCCAAGAAAGCAGCTAAGGAAGTCTCCATTTCTCAGCCTTTACGTCAACGAAGGCTGTCTCGTTATGTTCAATCCTTTGAATGTGGGAAATGCGTTCTTCATTTCTGAGTAATAAAAGAAGTGGTTTATCCTTCATGACCTCCAGTTCATGCACAGCACAAAACCTTGAGAAAGACAGCAAAAAACAGCTATGAGTGGTGAGATGATGTGGCGCCGGAGTTTATAATGAAATGTAACATTAACTGAATGTTTTTAAATCTAAGATTTAAACGTGTCACGCTGCTTACATAACATGATGTGATACCTTGAATACGTGTGTGTGGACACTGAAGAGGAGCCTTTGTATACCAGTGCTAACAACGTCTCTCCTTTTTTGGCTGCATCCTTTACTTTGAGATACGCCTACTGTGTTGATGCTTGATTATGAAAGGATAGTTCAAGGACTGAGGCTACTCTGCTAAAAAAAAACAGCTTGGACCAGCATGAATTCCAAGTAGGTTTAAGCCGGTCTAAGCTGGTTTATGTTGGTCTAGTGCTGGGCTGGTGCTGGTTTAGCTGGTCACCCAGCAAGGTCATGCTGGCTGACCAGCATAGCAGCATTCAAAACACTATGTTGGTTTTGCTGGTGAGCAGCTATGCTGGTCAGTGCTGTTTTTACTAGTATGGTAGGTAAATATGAGTAACATTATATGGGTGTTTAGTCAGGAAGCTTCAGCTGGAAACTCTTCTTGATGCATTTTTTTTTCACCAAACAGCATGGCTATATTGCTAATAACCTTTGCTGCTAGAAGGGTACCCTCATGTAGCATACGCCAGGATAGAGCATATTTACAGTTGCTGTTTGTCTTTTTGTCCACCAGGTGTCACTAATGTGCACCGACTTTGAAAGCTTTGAGGAATGAACATATTTTTCCGATACAATTTAAAGGAAAGCTTCAGTGCTTCGGAAAGTTTAGTTTTGCTATATGCTATTATCTATTTATCTATAATATATTTATTTTACGCTATTTAGTTCATTGGAAATGTTAGCTTTTCTTATGTTCTGTTTTGCAGTGAGAGCAAAGCAAAGCAAAGTTTATTAATATAGCGCTTTTTACAACAGTTGTTGTCACAAAGCATAGCAGCTTTACAGAAAATACTAAGCCGAGAGCTAGCAAGAGCTAGCTAGAGCAGTGTATTTTCCCTATAATATATATATATATATATATATATATATATATATATATATGGTACTGTGTTCAATAAATGTTGTTAACATGTGCTGGGCTTTTCTGATAAGGACTCTTATTGTGAAAGCGGGGCTAGCCACCTAGCTAGAGCAAACTGTTAAATAAAATTCTGCTTTTATATATATATATATATATATATATATATATATATATATATATATATATATATGACCCAAGCAGAAGTGAACAAAGATCCGTTTGCACCTCCAGCCCGTCATATTAGTGTTTGTTGAAGGTAACCGTCGTGTTTTCCGACTCCTCCGGTGTGTGGACTCCTCCCTCTGTCCGGCCACTGCTCAGAGCGCCCCCGCGCGGCCCGGAGCCCGGAGAGAGCGCCTGTTGCCTGTGTGCCTGGCTCCTGTTCGCTTCTCCTCTACAGGGACTCCGGTTTTCAGAGTGTGAGGGTGTGTGAGAGAAGCAGCGGGGCCACCGGCGACGAGCGCCGCTTCTGAGGAGCGGAGGATGGGGGCAAGGCGGAGACAGGAGTCGGAGAAGCAGTAACGCCTTCAGGCTCAGGCGGAAAGCACGGCTGCCCAAGTTTGTCTTCTCGGTCACTTCAAACACCGCTGAGACGAGTTCTGAAGACTGAAGCTGGTAGAGCGTGTAGACTCGGGCTTTTCAAGGCGTTTCAGCGGCGGTATGTGAGTGAGTGAGGCAGACGGAGTTTGAGCTGTGTGTGAACGCGGTCAGGCTGCTGTGAGCACTATGTCTTCGAGACAGGCGTCTCTGGATCAGGAGGTTAAAAACGGAACGTCAAGAAATGTGCTGGAGCGATGCGCTTCAGTTAATGAGTATTTTGACATTTCCTTCAAGGTTTGTATTGTTATCATTATCATCGTAATTTTTATTATTTTTTACAATTCATGTTGTCTCTATTATTATTATTAATCTTATTATTATTACATCTGCTTTTTAATAGCATAATTGGTAACCTGTAGCGCGCGTGGGATCCCACTTTTCTCAGACGATATATACTAACGGTCACTCACATTTTCAACTGATACATTTTACTGACATTATCTGCACATTACATAGACAGTATGAAGATATATGTATGTGCAGCAAACATTAAAGTGGGTTTATGGACATTGTATGAATATTCTATGCATTTTATTGAGATGAAGGGACATTATATGCTGTCTTAAAGATGGTTCTTCAATGGTTCTTTAGTAAATAGAGAACCATGAGTTCTATACTGAACCATTTCATGCTTAAATGGTTAACTGCATCATGAGATCGATGGAGAGTGTGTTATATATGATTCTATATAGCACCAAAAAGGGTTCTTTTATTGTTACAAGCTTGACATCCCAACAATAGAAGAACGCTTTTTGGTGTTATATAGAACCCTTTTCAAAAAGGTGCTATATAAAACCATACACAGCACGTTCTCCATCAGTCTGAACCATTTCACCATGCAGTGAACCATTTAAGCATACAAATGGTTCTATGTTGAACTCATTGTTCTAAATAGGATCATTCTCTTTAGTAAAAAACCCTCGAATAACCGTCTTTTTTAAGAGTGTGGGTATTCTTTTTTAAGAGTGTGGTCACTCTTGTTTTACCTGCTTTGGAGAAGCACTTCGGTATCTGATGAAGACACAAAGTTTCAAGGTTTCCTGTGTGATTCATGCTGCAGCACAGCGTGTTTGGTCTAGAATTGAAGCTCAACTCTATCTGTAAATATTTGCTCAGGGAGGGATTCCTTGAGATTCTCTCTGAGCTGTTGAGCTTCAGTTAATGCATAACCTGTTATAGTAACACTATGGCAGCAATACCAAAAGTACATTTTTAAGTTAAATCTATATTCTCTAGAATCTCAATACCAGATTCTGTTTTCCAATACTGATATTGAAACCTTGACTGTTAACCAATATGATTACAATCTGATATTTCTTCTACTAAGCTTTTAAAGGAGCTGTTATTATTGGAAGCACCTCACTTAAGATGAGCATCTAAACTATTTAACTACCCCTTAGTAAGAAATACACTGCTTACAACATAACATCACACATTACAGGTGTGCAATTTCAGGCTAGATTTGTTACAGGATTGGATCAGATTAATTTTCCCTCCAGTATCCAATCTACCATTTTCTGCTGTTATTAGCCTGATACTTGTTATTGGATCTGTGCCATCTTTAATATTTTCATGAGAAACAGAACAGAATCGTTGTTACATAACAATAAACAGACTCGGTGGTAGAGGTGGGTGATATGACAGAAACATCGTACTGTGGAAAAGCCAGAGATGACTTTTCATTCGTTTCATTTCCAGTCAAAACTGCTAAAGTACAAGTTATTCATTTTCTCAGGAGATATTTCTGCAGAGATTAGACAGAATATAATCCACTTGCATAAAGAAAGTGAGAGTCAAAGAATAATAAGTGACAAAAAACACAAGCTTCCAGAACTGGAGTTGAAAAAAATGATTAGAAGATACAGACAGAGAAAATGGGAGTCCTAACAACCATGCAAGACGTGGTAGACCACCAAAACTGTCACCAAAGGTGGTCTGACATTTGAACAGTTCTGTATATTATCATAATACTGGAAGACATATTAATGATACACAGTTTGTATCACAATAATTAGTTTTTCTGAGATTTGATAAGTTGGAGCAGACAAAAGCCCCACTATTGCTACATTAAAAAAAATAAATAAATAATGATGTATAATGACAATTTTACTACACTTCACTAAATCCAAACAAGACTAACTGTGCTCTTTGTAATGAAACATGCGGTTGGTCAGTGTTCATTAAGTACTGGTGAACTCCAAATTGGCACCTTTACAGAAGGCAAAACATTCTTAACTTTAAATGTGAGTTAATGTAAAGATATTTTATTCTAAGCAGTTTTGGAGCATTTCAATTGGTCTGTTCAACATGAAATTCCGTACAATGTAAAGGGCAGCTGCTCTGCCCAAATGATGCAGATTTTTTTTTTGTGCACTGTAACAATATTTATATAGAGTTAATCACAATATGATACAGTATGATCATGTTGCCCACCCCTATTTTGTAGGATCCTGCTATAAACTGCTAGAATATAATACAAAATAATACAAAACAGCCATAAAAAACAAGAACTACATGCAATGCTGCTAACTGACAGAGTTGTGAAATTGCAGTGTATGTTGCCATCAGAGCTTCCGGTGGATTAAACACATGGTCATGACCTCAACGCATAGACGTGTGGTATTTAAGACCACAACGCTGCTGTTTCTATGGGTTAAATGTTTGTCATAAAACTGATCTACAGTGACCTGCAAATGCACTCTGTGAGGGAATTAAATGAATGAAGACCTAACGGCTCTCTCTGACCCTGACACCTGCAGGTGATGCTGCTGGGCGACTCGGCTGTAGGGAAGACTTGCGTCCTGGTGCGCTTTAAGGATGGTGCCTTTCTGGGAGGCAACTTCATTGCCACCGTGGGAATAGACTTTAGGGTGAGCGAGATGTGGTCAGAGCTGGTGTTGAACCAAACACACTAACAATTTGTACACCCCTGGTCGAATGGCATGTTTTGTTGATTTTCTAAGTGAACATAAGTAAACATCCTCTACAGGGAACTTAAATATGCCATTTTCTGCAGATTTTAGTGCATAGTTTCTATTTAGTTGCTGATATCAAGCAGATAAAACATACAGTGTGCCATAACTTTTTCACAGGCCACATTTGATGTTGTATTTTTTCCCCCAGTATGTTGTATTCAGCAAATAAACAGTAATTGTACATTAAAATGTGCAAAAATGTGATCTCTGTAGAGGATGTTGTTATTTTGACTTAGAAAATCAATAAAACATGTAATTTGTATGGGGTGGCCAGACTTTTGCATACGACTGTGTGTATACACATAAGCAATGGGTTGTCAGTTTGTTAGATGCATCATATCTACACTCATTAGCCATTTTATCTGGTACACCTACCATATAAAGACAGTTTATACAGGTTTTTTACAGTTACTGACTGTAGCCCATTGTTGCTGGGGTTTGTAGGTGTACAGTTAGAGACTGTAGCCCATCGTTTCTATGACCAGTATTGTTCCCAAACACCCTAGAAAACCTAGAAATTTAAAGAGCAGTTTTCCAGTTTTGGAAAAAATTAATAAAAATATCTTTGAAATATTATTCATGGAAAAGTGTAAAATTGGGCCATTAGGCCACCATTCTTAGGCTGAAGAATTTGGGCAAAATATCTGTTCGTGATTTATCTGACCATTATTGTGACTGTGATTTAAATTGTAACTGTTTTATAAAATGAGGTCTGTTTTTTTGGCCAAAGAGACCAGAATATCCACTTAGGTTTGCTTATACTTCCAATTTCTGACGCATGCATGTGTGCTATGTCGGCAGTGTGGGACGACAAGCAGTAGTAAAAATACTCATGGCAGAATCTGTAATGGCAGTTTTAGGTTTTAAGAACACGCTAACGGGGCCACTTACCTGAACAGCTGAGCTCCTTCTTTCAGTAATCACTTGTATGCCGCTGTGAGATCACTTTGAGAGAGAGGAAGGAACCGCCGGACTCTCCGTGTAGCCTTTAGCCTCGATTTAGCTTTTAGCATAGCAGCCCGCTAGCACCGCCTGCAGTGCACCTCTGTTGTTCAGCTCTATCACTAAGCAGCGGGTTCTTGCGGTCCGTCACTTAAACCAAGCCAGAAAACACACGGAAAGTCACTAATACTGACAGCGTGAACGACAGTGATATTTACTAAACTGATGCTCACAGATGCAGTGCAAGTGAACAAGATCCACATATGAGACAAATGACTTGAGAAACTTGGATGTAAAACAACATTCAGCTCCGTTTTTGAGCCAGAGAAGCTGCTGTGTGCTGATGTGTAAACACCACAGATTTATCTGTACACTGCTCAGTTCTGTTTTTAACTGTTTTGCACGAAAAATCTCTATTTTGTACTAAACTCTATCTCTATTTTGTACCTTGCTCCTCTGAAACATGAGTGCCTGAACGTGGGCATGTTGTTGTAATGTGACTGAGCAGGCAGATGTAGTGCTGATTTTATCACTTAACAGGCTAGGTCCAGAAGCCTGTTAGATCCAGATACGGTTAAAATATAAGGTTATTTCTCGCACAAACTAACATGTTGGTGCATCGTCCACTGAAGAAGAGAAAACACTTGTAGAAGATGACGAGTCTTCAACTTCCTCCAACTTGTTTGGAAATGTATTGCTCTGCATGATGCTACATTTTTGTGCAACACCAGTGCTGTCGACTAAATAATAAAAGGCATAGCTTATTATCATTCCATTAATTTTGGCCAAAATCTTTTTTTCCCTTCTCTGCAGTTAATCAGATATCTGTGCATGAAGATAGCATGAAGATTCCTACAGAATATGAAAATTTGTCACAATGCACATCCCTAGTTCGCTGCACATTGCTGTTTGGTCTCAGGCAGTTCATGAGCTCTGTGTTATCTGTGTTCAATTTTCCCACTTAAACTTGCTTAAAACAACATTGTTGATAATGGAGGCTATAGTAGAAATTGCAGCTCTTACTCTATGAAAATTGCACTCTTTTAAATATATCAAAGATTTTGATGTAAAAATGATTAATCTTTCAGCGCTAAATCAAGATTGCTTATTTCAGTGCCCAGTTTGAGTGTCCATTTATACTTTTTGTGGTTCGGAGTACTGCTTGCATGTGTACAGATGGGCGCTGTGTCAGAATGCCTGGTAGAGTGAAGCTGCATTAAAACACACCAGCTTCTTGTTCCAGTAATGTTCTTTTCTAATATTTTAGCAAAACAAATTGTGATTGGTGATGTCCACTAGGGCCCATTAGCGGTTATATTGCATATTGTACATTATTGTATTGTATATAATATATGTATATTATAAAAGGGAACACCGATTTTTCAAAATGTCTTAATAATTCTATCTTTGAAATGTAAACAGTCATTCAGTGTGGTTTCATGTGAAATGTGCTGTTGTATAGAATCCTACCGACTTGAATTTCTTTACAGTGGTGGTGATAGGAACCAGGTTTTGCAACGTCTGCAACACAAATACAGCCACTTTATTTACTATCCCAAGCAACCAGTAAATCTATATGTGTCTTCTGAGCTTTGACATGTAATGCTAATAATAGTAAAATCTGAAAAAAGTAAGAAAAAAAATATTTGTGGACTATTTTCCTTACAATACCCTGCATGTACCCCTCCAACATAAATATATTTGAAAATATATATGTTTTTTGCCAAAACTTTGTCACAACCATCGTAAAACAATGCCTTGGGCAACAGGCAGCGTATTAATAATGATTTCATGCAATAGCTTTCTGTAAGGTAGCTTTAGAGGCACAGAACTCTGAACAATTCAGAGTTGCCCTAGAATAGTGCAGTTTACACTAAACCACTCTGAATGACTTTATATCTTAATCATTTAATTATGCAGGGATTTTACCATATCTCCTTTATGGTTAAGGATATCATTAGTTGTCATGAATGTCCTGGAATTTGTCCTGGAATTTGTCCTGGAAAATGATTTCCTAAGAAGAATAGGAACCCTGGTTAGTTGTCCTCTAGCCCTTCATCAGTGATCAGTTTCTGACTGCAGGACCACTCTCGGCTGGATATTTTTGGCTGGCAGATTTTCTCAGCCCAGCAGTGACAGTGAGATGAAGTCCCAGCAACACTGCTCTGCAGGATGGACTCATACCAACGAAACACACACTAAAATGTCACTACCCTGTCAGTGTCACTGCTGTGCTGAGAATTATCCACCACTAAAATAATATCTAATCAGCGGTAGTCCTATAGTGGTCCCTTTCCATTGTTGTGCTTTTTATGGACATATTTTGAAAATACACCTACAAAAATGAACACATAAATAAATATTCATAATTCTTTAAAAACCTCTTTATGAAGACAGTTATGACAGTAACCATTACTGCTTTATACATTCTACCGTACAGTCTATGTGTTTTACATACACTGAGAATGGGAATAATAATCATGTTTTAAGCATTTTTATAGGCTAGCAGTTTAGGATAGAGTAGCTTTTGAGCTGTGCACATGTGTGTTTTGTAACTGGCCGTTAAACTGAATGATTCAAGCCCAGTGCAGTCCAGGAAGCAGTTGTTGGGCTTCTGACGCTACGTTCCTGCCAATGTAATTATGTCACTTTGGCGCTGCATGTGAGACAGTTTGATTCATTCTGTCATTACAGCTGTTAGCCATGCATTTTATCGTGGAAGCTTATATTGTGATAAAGATAAAAATAGGATTTATCGTGCAGCCCTACTGGACAAGGTTAGAGGGTGGCTGACAAAATGTACAGTGACAGATGGGCTACAGTCAGTAAATGTAAATCTACCAAGTGCACCTGAATGGTTGGTGTTTCTGATAAAATGGCCAGTGAGCATAGATACAAGGTAGCAGGGCTGGGCAACATGACACTATTTAATGTTACTGTGATAAATTGCATAGTTTTCTGAGTTTATTATGGACCTAGTCAGTGCTTAAAAAACACTTCCCAGCTGCTTTTTTGATTAAAGGAGAGCATAATAAGGTAATTAAAGCATAATTTAGTGCAGCACAGTGTGTGAAATGTTGAATACAAATCATTGAATCCATGGTTCTGGAAGCATTTTTAAAACGTGGCACTTCTTTGTCTGTTCTAGCTTATCAGATGTTAGAAAAAATAAATATTGTGACATATTGTGTACCTGAAAATTTTTCCACCGATGTAGCTAATAAACTGGCAACTCGTCTAATTTTGGGCAAGTTACTGCAGAAGAGGTCACTGTGTTCTTGTTGCTTTCCATTTCATTTTGACTGCAAGTCTCTGTAGCTTCCACAAGTGGGATCAGCTGGTAGAGAGCACAAAATGTCCACAAACTGTCTGGCAAATGTGTCAAATAGATGGGCCACTTCAGGCTCCTCTGAGTGTGGGGACATAAAAGGCTAGACTGATGCCCGTTCACGTTTCAGTTGGGCTAAATGATTACCAGCGTGCCCGAGGGCACTGACGCACTCACGCTACACCGATCCAAGCGAATGCTCTTTGGGTGCGAGGTTATACATTACTGTACAAGTATAATTCAGTGAATTCAGTGCAGTAGCTGTATTAGAATGCCCTACATCCAGTATGATTTTTTACATAGGGATGCACAGCATGGAACATTGACCTCTCCAGTCCTGATATTGCAGCATCACTCCAATACATCACAGAAATTTGTTTATATTGAATTTTTTTATATGTTTATATTTAGTTCCATGAGCACCATGAACAGTCAGTGGTCCTGATGGCTGCTCTGAAGAATGACAACGTTTACAACATTCCAAAACATGTAAATCATAATATAATCATTATGAACACTGCATCCAGTGTTTGCTTATGTTTTGCCATATCACTGCCATATTTCAATTGCAGCATGTAGTGTAATCGAAATGCACTGAGTTGCCAGTTTATTACACCTAGCTTGTACCTTGTACCTAAATAGACTCAGCTGTGACATTGTGTAAATATCAGTGAGAGTGTGTAAAATTACCAGCAGCGCTGCTCTGCTAGATACACTCCACCATGTCAGTGTCACTGCTGTGCTGCGAATAATATGTGGTCAGCAGTGGTCCCACGTAGGGCTGAAAATGAATCATTGTTATAGGCAATATTTCAGATTGGAGTTTGAAAGAGTGTATTTTTTTTTTAAATTGCATGAGCTCCAGTTTTTATTAAAGCTTACATGTTCTCAGTGGGGAAATATAACCTAATACCACAGACCTTATGAACTGTGTGAAAGAAGTGGATATGCTGGTCTTTTGGCCAAGACAACAGGGCTTGATCTCAATTTATAGAAAATAGTCAAAAAATCACAATAAGAGACTTCACCCAAATTGTTCAGCCCTAGTCCTACGGTGCCCTTTTTCCATTAAAAGGGTAAAAGGTGGCTGAAAAATGAAGCAGCAGCAGATAGTCTATGTAACCGTAACGCAACAAAATGCGCCTACATGGTAGGTATTTCTAATAAAATGGCCTCAAGGCACACAATGAGCATGTTTATATGTCCAGATCATATCTGGGTATACTTTGGCCAGATTCCATTCACTCCATTTACTTTTTTTTTCACTAAAATGAGTGACCAGCGTGACCAGATGACATCTACTTTTACTCTTCTGCATGAAAAGCACATCAACAAAGCTGTTTCCTTCTGTTTTTACTTCCATTTACTTTTTCGTCCTGTTATGATACGGATTGACAAGCTTGGTTTGGACGTTTTCAGCAGCCTAAAGTGCAGGAAGGCTTGGCTTTGGGATAACTCCAGCTTAGCGTATCCTCCATCTTGCGTTTCTTGGTTTGTCCTCACCTGCTATCACTTGGCAGACGCATTTTCGCTTGCAAATGTAGAAGATGCCCTCTGTTTACACTTGTGTTGAATGTGGTCAAGATCCATCTTTGACCAGCTCTGAATATGGGAGTCATCCCATCGTAATCCTATCGCCTGGGTGTGTTTACCGAATGAAACCCAAACGTGATCCGATCACAAAACGCATTTGTAGATCTAAGATATAAACAGCCTCTGTAAGTCCAAGGTTTACCCGTTCTGATTAGTAAATTTAGCTACTTTGAGGTGAGTTTATTGCTGACACAGGCAATCAGTAGCCGTCGTAGAATCTAGAGAAGTATAGACCATCGTAGTTGTGCGTCATTCTCTAGTCCACGTTATGCCCATATTAGAAATTCTGGGTCTAAGCTCGGTTTCTCTGTGGCCAAAATGGATAGGGTTTTGGAGAAATCGCCTCTGTCACACCGTGTTAAATAAAAATGTTCAGAACCCGATACGTTTTGTCCTGTCTACATTTTTCTCCCGAATACCACTGGATCCTCCGAATTACAAGGTCGTTAAAGAGTCTTAATACTAATATCGCTACATGTGAGCTAAAGCTACTGCGCATCAATTTGATGTCACTAAGCTACACGAAACTAAGGCAGGCTGTGGCGGTGCTCTGACGAGTTGTGCTACCTTACCGAAATGTCCTACCGTAGCATATATTTACAGGTGTACCCGTTAACAGAACTTCTAGGTAGGATATTTTGATACACTAAAACTCCTTATCAAAAAATACTACCGGTGTTGAAACTACGAGGCTGAATTTAGCTTTTTCACCAGCTTCTTGTCTGAATTTTCCTGTTCCACCTTATATGGCGCAGTAGTTCAGAATGTAACTGCTGCACCATTTAAGGTGGAATGGGAAAATTTGAGCAAGACACTATCGAATGTCCTGAGAAAATGTCCTCAGAAAATATTAATAGCATTAAAATAATACTTTGAATATTCTGATATCCTAAATCAGCTGATCAGGGGATCAGAAGTAATATTAAGCTGAGTCTGTCCTGAATTAGCCTGAGTGCAGGTACGTTTGTAGAGCTTTTCAAATCAAGCTATGTACAGAACGGTACAGTACAGTACAAAATGACAACAGGACTACAGTGATCTATAAAGCCCCTGGTGTTGAGCTGTGGGGCAGTGGAACTGGAATGAAGGAACTCTATCCAATACCTTTGGGATGAGCTGGAGTGTGATCCAGAACTAATTATCCAGCGACAGTGCCTGACCTCCCTAGAGATGTGCTTTCTGACTAATTTTGACATTCTGTCATTAACCACACTGAAAGAAAGAGCAGCAACAAATGGGGTGAAAATGTCACAGGGCTGTAGGCTTACTTTTTGATGATACAAAAAACTGAACACCTGTTTTATTTTATTATTAAAAACTAGCCATGATAAATCTGTTGGTTTTTGTGTTGGATGAGTAGAGCAAGCTGCCTGTTCAGAGGAGCTAATGAGCTAACACCAGCTGGAACAACACTGAATGCTGATGAGAACTCATCGTCTTTGGGTCTTTTCTCCTCAGTGGATGATGTCCCAGCATGTTACTTTGTCTGAGAAATTTAGCTTTAAATTTGTCTGAGAGTATTTTCTCACTGTTTCTGGACCTAGTTAACATCAGCTAGAGTAGTTAGTGAAAAAGCCACACCAGAGCCATCCACGCTCTCTGCCTTCTCGGTTACATCTTGAATAACATGACCATAGTAACATGCTCACGTTCAGGTGTTCATATTTCGTAGTATCAAAGCCCTCCATTGCATTCCTGTTAAAGCATAAAATCAGCATTTCCCTAAATTGTTAGCCTGTATATTTTCTCTGACTTCCCATAGTAAAATGTAATGAAATGCACTTAAAACAGTTAACCGAGTACTCATGCACATCTCCAGACCTCACTAATGCTCTTGTGGCTGAATGCAATCAAATACTCACAGCAATGTTCCAACATCTAGTGTAAACCCTTCCTAGATAAGTACACTCTTTAAAAAAAAAAAAAAGGTTCTTCAAGGGTTCTTTGTTAAAGACAGTGGTTCTATATAGAACCATGGACACTCAAAGAACAATTTGCATACTTAGGTTCTTTGGTTCTTTAGATTGATGGGGAATGTGTTGTAAATGGCTTTTTTGAAAATTGTTCTGTAAAGCAACAAAAAAGGCTTCTCTATTGTTGAAATATCAAGCTTGTAGCAATAGAAGAACCCTTTTTGTTGGTATATAGAATCATATACAACACATTCTTCATCAGTCTGAAGGACCATTTCACCATGCAAAGAATCCTTTAAGCAAGCACATTGTTCTTCGAGTGTTCAGTGGTTCAAAAAATGTCTTTACTAAAGAACTCTTGAAATTTTTTAAGAGTGTAGAGGCTGTGACTGCAGTAAAAGGGGAACAAACTCCCTATTTACACTTGATTTCAGTGGAAATGTGGGTTAAGCAGGTGTCTACAAACTTTTGGACATATAGGGTAGGTGTACCTAATAATCTGGCGACCCGATGTCTAGCCTTTTGTCCATGTCACACGACTGCAATTCATTAAAATAATATTTTCTAAAATGGCACCTTTTAACTTTGCAGTGCTTTGTTTTAACTGTATTAGCATCAGACACCATATCAGCTCTGTCCTTTGGGAAATTACATTCTGCCTGGTGAAAATGTAGCTGCTGTCTTCTTGCTGTCAGGCATGTTATGCTGGGAAATCCAGCGTTCTTGTTAGCGTACCCCATTTTGCATATGTTGTTATATTAAAATCAAGTTCTCCCAGTTCCGTTTTTGCCTCCAGGGAAAGACAGTTGCTGCCATTGTTTTCAGCCAGGGAGGAGAAGTGGACATGCTCTATTCATTAAACGTATTATTAGCGTGCACTATTCAATTTGGGCTCATTTGCAGTAGTTAGTTTTTCATGGTATGAGGCTGAACAGGTCAAACCAGATGCATTGAACACAACACTTCTATTATCCAGAGCAATATAAATAGAAGCACCCATCTGAGAAATTTAAGAGATCATAATGATCGTACTACATGCCAAATGTGTGTGCCCAGAGCTCTGAACAAGATCTCCAACAGGTTTTAAACATCCTGTTTGCTGAAGCCGATGGAGGCAGCGAGTTGATTTTTTTATTTTTTTTTTTAACTGGTAGTTTCTGAATGGCAAAGCAGCACTGGCGCATTGGAACATGGCAGTTCTATTTTGGGCGCACTTCCTTGTAGCAGTTACTCAGCATGTGGGTGTGTGGGAATCAGCGAGAGCAGGCCTGTCTGACGCCATAATTGGCTGGAAGGGAAAAAATGGAAACCTATTAGAGCTAATTGATGGGCAGGACCAGGTGCAAGGTGGAAAGGTATAAGTCTTAGAAAATGTAAGATCCTGTTTAACAGTACAGTTAGTAGAATGTTCTTTTAATGCCTCATGAAATAGTAAGAAAATGAGGCGCCTAATGGAATGTTGCATGGTGACAAGCAGTGAAGGCTCCTGGTCTGTAAGCCAGGGAAAATGGGTGAAGTTGAAGATTGCTTTCGATGTTAGGACAGGCTTTGTGGCCAGACTTAAGACCAGCAGTGAGACCATAATAGGCAACAGATCACTCACGCAACATGCAACAGTGTTGCTTAATGTACATTTAAAGGGACTGTATTGTGAAAAAAACAGATTTCTTTAGTGAAATAAGTTTAATGTAGTATGTGAATATTGAAGTTTCAAAATCACAATTTATACAGTCAATATGTGGAAACTAAGGCTACGTTCACACAGCAGGTAAAACCTGACAAATCTGATTTTCTCACCAGATCTGATTTTTTTTTTGTTTGGCTGTTCACATTATCGTTTAAAAGTGATCTATATGCAACATCAGTCTGAATAGATCAGCTCCTAAACTGACCCGCATGCACAAAAGAAAACCGCGTCACGTTGCTCCACGTGGCTCATCCAGAGGTAAACAATCATGACTGTCAATGATAATAAAAATAAAAATAGTAGACTTTCAGAATAAAGTCATACTATTTCGAGAAAAATGTCATAATATTTTGAGAAAAAAAAGTCATAGAATTACAACATTAAAGTGGCATTAATACCAGGAAAGGTTGCAATATTGTGGCCAAAGGCTCTGCAAATGGAAGGCAGCACCTCCTCTTGTTAAAATGAGGGGTTTTGAGGAGTTGGTGGAGTTACACTTTCATATTGATTTCACCCATAAAGAAATACTCTGTCTGTCCAGGCACATCAGCACCAGACTGTTATTAGTAACTAATTTGGTCATCGATTTTAGTCGACGAAGTCAAATAATCGTTGCACCCCTAATAAGGAATGGTTCAGCCTGGTGTGCTTTTTGAATGAGGGACATATTTCGGTTTTTGGGTGCAGATTTGGTCTGTCAAGTAGTGGGGACCAGTGTAGGGGCTCTACAGCCTACATACAATAATTTAAAGAGTCCATGTCATGAAAACCACATTTTGGTAGTTTTCTTTAAAATAATAGTTTTATTATTTTTTTGATATACTGCTAAGTTTCAAAACATACCTTTCCCATGACACAAACCCCATGACACAAAAAAGACACTGATGTAGGGGATTTTATGAAAAAAATTCCTTCAAAATAAGAATTACTAGTATTTAGGCTACATGCGTGCTATGACAGTCACTCAGCACCACATCAAAATGAATGTGTTATTTAAAAAATAACCAGATTTTGCGCACAGTAATAAAAACAGCTTGTTTAATGAATTATGAGTTTTTGTGTGTGCAGTTAAATGCAAAAGTTTGGGCCTCCCATTCAAATTACATGTTTTGTTGATTTTCTAAGTCAAAATAAGTTAATGCATCCTCCACAGAGAACATACTTTGCACATTTTGATGCACATTTACTGTTTATTTGCTGAATTTAACATATTGGACAAAAATAAAATATAACATTGTGGCCTGTGCAAAAGTCATGGCACGTTTTATAATTTATTTGTTATATTTTATGTTTATTTGTTTGAGTTTAACATGTTAAACTCAGCAAATAAATAGAAATTGTGGAGAACAAATTGCAATATTGAAGTTTGTTCCCTGTAGAAGATGTTATTCTCCAAAATCAGAAAATCATCAGAACACATATACATATTTTGACCAAGGGGTGTTCAAACTTTTGCATATGAATGTATAAACCCACACAAATGTCACATGTGGACTTCAGAGGGAGAACATAAAATACAAGAAAAATGTAGAATGTGACCCCTTTAAAGTAGGGATTGTTGTCTGTACTGAGTTGGGAACAGTTTTTGTTTTGTTTTTGTTTTTTTTTTTCTAATAACAAAGTTGGTTAGGAACTGGTTAATGAAGCTCATCTGGTGTTGTGTGGACTGGCTAGGAAGAGTTTGCAACACACTGAAAAGAAAAGGTGCAGCCTTGTTGACAGCAGCTCAGAGATGCTGCCTCGGCTGGACACAGTTGCCAAAGAACCCAAAGAACGTCAGAATTCTCTTCCCCCACAGCTGGTTTTCTGCTGCTTCCTACCCCCTGGTTTAATGGTGGATTGCAAACAACCACCAAGCATTTCGATGAATTGCATCATGCTTTCAAACTTGTGCTATAAGAAGAGTGCCGGCTGTTTCAATGGCTGTTCAACTTTTGTAGCTAGCTAGCTTACAAGTGAATTTGCTGACCAACTCCACAGTTACCTAACATGTTACACAGTGATGAATGTGAACAAATTAATGTGACAAATTACAGTTCCTCAACCTTCTTAGCCCACAAAAAAACAGTGCATCCCCCCATCATACATGTAATGGTGGTTTTAACATTGTGGCATGGTTTGCGCTAGGGCTAGTCAACGTATTGAATATATTATATTCAAATAATATACCTTAAGCATTTCGTAACAAAGTGAAGCAATGTAAAACCATGTCTGTGATTAAAGATCTATGTTAGTGCATGTCAGAGCGTTCAGTTTGGTTTTGGGCTTCAATTTCATGCTAGTGCAAATTTCTAGTACTCGCAAATGAGCTGTTTTTGCTGTTTGGGCAATTTTGCCATTGAGGTTTGGGGTGGTTAATATGGCAAAAACATAATATCGCAATACCTGAAGACTCTTTCACGATACAACATGCACCAGCATTACCTCATTTAAAAACTGCTATTAAAAACTATGAATGATGTTTTTGTTTAGCCTTTCACATACTGTGCTGCACTAAATCCAATTAAACAGGACAAATTATGCTCCCATTTCAATGAAATATGCAGTTGGTCAGTGTTCTTTAAGTACTGTTACTATCCACAGTAATGTATCACCATAACGTTAAAAATTGTTATATAGCCCACCCCTAAGTAATGCTTGACATACTGTCCGACTTGTTGCACTTGTGTTCCTACTGGTCTAATTTTTGAATGTTAAGTCTGCATGGGCATGAAATTGAATCCCAACCCATATCTGCTGTCTCATGCGCAGGGCAGTGGTGTAATCCACTGTACTGTCCATTCACTTTACATTATTGCTTCAGTTTATTATTGAGGCTTAACACATTGTCCCAGTTGGCGCATTTGTGGTCCTGTGGTCCTAACTTGCAAGTGGGTTTGGTTTTCAAAATTTGCAGTACTTGTGATTCCTGGTTGTATCAGGTCTCAAAGTCACAGGGTTGGGTTCGGGCCTCAGTTTCTTGCCCATGCAGACTTCTAGCACTCACAAATTAGCACTGCAGGACCACAGATGGGCTAAATGGGACAACGTTTTAAGCCTTAATAGCAAAACTGAACCACTGGATAACATCGTTACCCTGCACACAGAAAAGTGGGATTTGATTCCCTTTTAAGATGGGGGGAAAACAGGCAAAACTCTTATCCATGCACTTATCTAATGTATTAAGCCACTCTGGATAAGAGGAGAGTACGTTACCTCCTAAAACAGAACATCCTGCAGTTACAAAAATGTTTGTATACCATTTGTCCTTGTGTTCTTACTGCAGGACATTTTGAATTTACTTGGCACTGATGATTTTACTTCCACGTCTCACCGTATTTAATAAAGGCTGTTTAGTCCAAATTATGTCCAATTGAACTCCTTTAAGCTATTTCAGAGACCATGCACAAATATTTTTTTTCTCTGGATAAATATCTCAAGATATACATTTTTAACCATATTGCCCAACCTTAGTTCTTTAAGGCAGAGAGTATTCAGCTTTCACCTTCTCAGACTGACAGAAGGCCTCTAGGTGGTGCATACGTTAAATCACACCCGTGGGTGGCTTTAACAGTAGCTCTACATTTTAGAGTTAGACTCGAATCATATATAATCAAAGGAAAATAGATTGAGAGATCATGTTTTATGTAAAAATGCTATTATTTTCTGTTATTTCTGTTATGTTTAGATATTAAGTTGTGTGTCAAGTAATTTGTCATTGGGAAGTCATGATGCTTATTATTTTAAATTGACTAAACTGGGTAAAATTAATAAGGGGTTGATTTGGTTTCCAGAAATGTGGGTGGATGGATGCAAGCTCACAAAAAAGCTGGCCAGTATATTACTATAGGCCATTATGGAGACTGAATTTAATCTAAATGCAATAATGATAATGAATACTGAAAGGGTGTGAGAATATTCCAGTAGGTGTGAAAGAACTATAAGTAGCTCTCAGCTGTGGGTCAGACATGCGGCAGTAACACAAGGCAAGGACATGCAGCGCTAACATGGTTTGCAGATTTTTCAGTCTCAATCAGATGATTTTGTCATACAATACTAAAATACAACTTGTTGTTCTAATTTCATTCATTAAGATGGGAGTCATGGAGATTTTCTCTGTTCTCTGTGAAATGCATGCAATCCTCCTTTCCCCTGTGGTTATGTACAAAAATTACAATCTTTATTACAAGAGCTTTAGAAATAGCTCCAGGGAAATCCAGGGTTTCTTCAGAATAGAACAGTAAGCTATAAGCTGCATAAGATTGCCAAAAACAGCCCCCACATATTGCTAGCAAGAATAGAAAATGAGTGAGGAAGGCCATATAAATGTGCTGCTGCTGGCTGATCTTTGAACTAGCATCCAAAAGACAGCACTAGAAACAACTGAATCTCTTTTAGTTATGAATATAGTGTTACAGGCTACCTAAACCCACATCATCGCAGTCCAAAAAAAAAAAAAACATAAATCTCGATTTTTCTATATCATTTGAGCACAACGACTGACCTTTATATTGTGTGAAAAATTCTTGATGAATATACCAATAGAAATGCTCAAAAATTGCTTGGAATGAAATCTCTTTACATTAACTTGCAGTAAAATGTAATAATGTTTTGCCTTCTCCTGCAAAGTTACCATTTTGGATGTTTTTTGGATGCACAGCAACAACAAGGACTACAGATGCTTCTCAATAAATTAGAATATCATCGAAAAGTTAATTTATTTCAGTAATTCAATTCAAAAAGTGAGACTCATATAGTTTCATTACACACAAAGTGATCTATTTCAAACGTTTATTTCTCTTAATGATGATGATTATGGCCTACAGCCAATGAAAACCCGAAAGTCAGTATCTCAGAAAATTAGAATATTATATAAGACCAATTTAAAAAATGATTTTTAATACGTAAATATTGGCCTACTGAAAAGTATGTACAGTATATGCACTCAATACTTGGTCGGGGCACCTTTTGCATGAATTACTGCATCAATACGGCGTGGCATGGAGGCGATCAGCCTGTGGCACTGTTGAGGTGTTATGGAAGCCCAGGTTGCTTTGATAGCGGCTTTCAGCTCGTCTGCATTGTTGGGTCTAGTGTCTCTCATCTTCCTCTTGACAATATCCCACAGATTCTCTATGGGGTTTAGGTCAGGTGAGTTTGCTGGCCAATCAGTGATACTGTGGTTATTAAACCAGGTTTTGGTACTTTTGGCAGTGTGGGCAGGTGCCAAGTCCTGCTGGAAAATGAAATCTGCATATCCATAAAGCTTGTCAGCAGAGGGAAGAATGAAGTGCTCTAAAATGTCCTGGTAGACAGCTGCGCTGACTTTGGACTTGATGTAACACAGTGGACCAACACCAGCCGATGACATGGCTCCCCAAAGCATGACTGATTGTGGAAACTTCACACTAGACCTCAAGCAGCTTGGATTGTGTGCCTCTCCACTCTTTCTCCAGACTCTGGGACCTTGATTTCCAAATGAAATGCAAAATTTACTTTCATCTGAAAACAGGACTTTGGACCACTGAGCAACAGTCCAGTCCTTTTTCTCCTTGGCCCAGATAAGACGCTTCTGATGTTGTCTCTGGGTCATGAGTGGCCTGACACAAGGAATGTGACAGTTGTAGCCCATGTCCTGGATACGTCTGTGTGTGGTGGCTCTTGTGAATCTCCCCCAAATTCTTGAATCACCTTTTCTTGACAATCCTTTCAAGGCTGCAGTTATCCCTGTTGCTTGTGCACTTTTTTCTACCACACTTTTTCCTTCTACTAGTAAATATAGCCTTTTGATTTTTAGCTAGCTACATTAGCGAGCTAGATAAAATCAAACTGTTAGCAAACTTGCTAGATTAGCAATGAGCTCAGCAGCCTCTGTTTTGTGATTTTACCCAGTCTTAGAGGCTGCATACCACTTTCACACACAGATACATGTTACAGATGGTATTATTAGGACAAAACCTGTCTTGAGCTGACGTGTTTTTCAGAGTTGACAAAAACATCTATAACTGAGTCATAGTGTTAGCATAGAGGCTATATATAAGTTGTCTTTTCAGGAATGGCACTGGTGTCAAGCTTTACAATTTTTACACATTCTAGACTTAATTCTTGTTTTGTAATCCTCATAATCTCCTTTTGTGTGGGATATTAGTTTCCAATAAGCTGGACGTGTCTGCAAGCTGTGTATCAAATTGCGCTGGAGGGGCTGGCGTGTTCTGTTAGCCAATCAGAGAAATGGCTAATGAATATGCATAAGTGCATGTGACACACTCTGAAAACAGCAAAACAGCATTTGCTTTGCAAACAGGCACAAGGCCTCAGAAAATGGATATCTAGATATACAGAGAAGTGGTTATATTGAATAGAAAAAATGCTGTTGAATAGGCCAAAAGAAATGAACAATGAAAACAAGAAACAAAATTCATGCACCGTGGAGGTTGGTGAGTCATAGTGAACAGCAAAGCTGTTTAAAGGAAGATTAAAATAATGGCTCAACTGAAAATATCATTTACACAGTTTTCCTAGTACCTCAAATGTAGTGGATCAGCCAAGACATATTTGGTGTTTGATGTTTGTTTTTTTTAGGCTAATATAATAGAGATCTGCATCACCCAAATGTTTTCTTTAAAGATCAGAATGATTTTTCTGTGAACCATTGTTTATTTTTAAGGTTGAAATGTGTTAGCCAGCTCCAAAAAGGGGCATAATTTAAGGTAACATTGTGTGTTTCCTGATATGTTTATGAATTGTATTGTCTTGAAACTGCAAAAACCTCATGGAACCAGTTCACATTCATAATGATACAGTAATTTTTGCAAGTCATCATAAGCTGACAACCTGCTGTCAGAGCACAGCTTAACGTGCAGTTTAGATCAGGAAGTGATAAAGAGCCGCTCCAACTTCCTTTTTATTCTCCTTTCTCAGAAAGTTATTTTCATGCTGTATGCATTTTAGTCATAGACATCTTCTATTAAAGGAATACTCAAGCTTATTTCAACCTAATGTCTGTCTGCTGCATCTGTAGCATACGGTCGGGTACTGAAGACAGTAATTCTGATGCATTTCCCTGTACTTAGTTATCTGCTGACTCAAAACCTGCAATTGGAACCTATGGGCAGATGCTGGGTTTTCGGTTCTTTTCTAAGTACAGTGAAATTTTTGTCTGTGGTGACTTACTGAATGCTACATAGTGCAGCAGATAGATATTAGGTGGGAAAGTGCTCAAATATTCCTTTAGAGGGGGATTGGACAAAGCCATTCAGAGTAGTTTGGTGTGAAATGTGCCATTCTAAAAAAACTTACCGAGTGGTGGTGATGGGAACCAGACGTCTGAAGAGTTTAACGTTTCTAAAAACTTCACATAAAAAAATCTTAGCCTCAAACTGTTACAACTGCATTACCTGATGTCTTAGACATTGTTTTACTATACTTTGGGCTTATAACATATTTTCTTTAGTCCATACGGAAGGGTACATGTAGCGAGTTAAAGGCAAAATACTTCTTAAACTGTTTTTTTTTACCAATATCAGCATCATATAAGAAAAACTCAGACATGCAGATTTACATTTTGGATAGCAAATAAAATACATTAGCATTGTAGACATCACCACTCCTGGTTCCTATCCCTCAAAGCGGAGTCAGTAGGTTCCTCCACAATGCACAAATGACTTCATTTACATCGGCAGAGTTTCCCTATTAAGCAAATAGTTTGCTTATCACATGACAAAAGCCAAACAAGGAGTATGAAGGCTGCTTCTCTGCATTATCTGCTGTCAACTACTTCTAAATATCATGTACTGTTAAAAAGATCTGTCACGATTACTACATGATCACCTGATTGCAATTATTGAGATGATCGCTCTTACTTTACAATTAGATTTTAAGTAACTTTCACAGTCATGTTTACATCACAACAAACAAAATGTGAATTGGGTGTGTGTTTATCAGTTAGGTTGAGACAACACTAAGTTCTCTATCCTTCTAAGCAGTGTTCCCTCCAAATGTTTAAGTGCGTTCTCTGTAGAGGACGTGTTCAAAATCAACAAAACATGCAGTTTGACGAGGGGTATTCAACATACAGCTGTAGCTTGGATATGAACCTATGTCCTGTATGGTGTCACACAGCACTTTGAGGTTCATGGTCTGTATTTTTTTTATATTGACACGTCTCTGATAGACACTCTGAGTGACAAACCATAGAAGTCTGTAAATATCTTGATGTTGAGGTGAACATGTTTTATGGTTTCTACAACCTCAGTAAGTCTGCATGGTAACAAGCAGGCTGATGCCTTTGCTTTGATCATCATCACTGACAGTGTGTCTCTGCTCTCGGCTGAAAGATCTCACGACTGTCATCGTGAAACATCTCAGTGTTCAATGAGCCATTTGGCTGTGATGTGTGAAAAGATTTGATAAGCGCCATGTTTCCAGGGCAGTAGGTGTAAATTTGAGGCATGTTTTTTTTTTTTCCTTTTCACAAAGGATGCCACATGCTGACCAGCCATGTCATCAGGAAATGAACAGGGAGCTAGTCTGTTATTTCTGATCGCCATCTTCTTCTCTTCTCTGTAATTAAGTCTAATCGGAGAGCTGCACTTCACAAGGCTTTTTCTTTGCCAGGAATTAAATTAGTGTGGGACTTGTGTGTGCGCATTTTCCTTAGATAACAAACTGTGAAGTGTTCTTTATTCTTGTGGCTGTAAAAGGACAAATCAGGGAACATATACAGGGGAACGTATATATATACAGACCACCTTTATTTAAACCCAGTAGACCACCAAAACTGTCATCATCAGATGAACAGTAAATTAAGCTTTCATCTTTAAGTGATGTAATAAGAAGTAAGAAAATCAAGCTTCACTTTTGCTTCAGATCTGAAAATAATCCACAAGTGTTTCTGGACATCCTTCTGTCAAGAAGCCTTAAATGAGAAAATGAAATTTTACAAATCAAACAAAGAAGCTGCTGGCCAGAAAAAGAGCACTAGACTAGCCAGACCTGTTGAGTCCAGACTTCAACATCACTGATCGTGAGAAGCAGAGAATGTAACCAACTTCTAAGACTGAACTTGGGAAATGTGAACAATATATCTCGGCAGATTTTGAACAACTGAGAGCAAGTGTTCTGAAAAGAATGGAAGCTGTAATAAAGGCAAAAAGTGGACACACTAAATACCAAAAGATTTGATTTTTTTTTTTGTTAAGGTGTAATTTTATGTAACTTAATTTTAGCTGCCACTGAAAAAGGAATCATTAAAATAGCTGTTTTTACTTGGTCTCTGTTTTTTGCTCAGCACTGTATAGTTTGCTTCTCCAAGTTTTGTTGGGTTTGTTTTCATGTATCTTTTTAAGGTTGACTCTTCTTTTGTCTCCTCTTTTTTTAATTTCCCAGAACAAGGTGGTGTCAGTGGATAACATGAAGGTCAAACTCCAGGTCAGTGATGACAAGCTACTTCCATTCTACTCCACATACTCCATTCTACTCCACATCTTAAAAATAAAAGTGCCAAAAAGGTTCTTTGGAGCGATGCCATTAGGCCTGGGCCGGGGGCAGTGATAGATGAGTATCCCGATGATGATGCTTCAAAGGTTATAATTGCCATGTTAGAAAAGTGACAAAAAACTGGAGAGGACTAACTTTATCTTGAACAGCCTGTTAAATATTATTAAATAATCTGTACATGTAATGTTTTATTCCCTTTTTACTGTTAAAACAATGGATTATTAAGGGGCATTAATAAATTGTTAGGTCATGGTAGAGTATTTTATTCTGACTTTGGTTTGACATACTGGCTATTTTCTCTACAGCTTAAGTGCCTCAACGTTTTAGATAATTTGCTTCAAGGTGTCCTCACAGGCATGTATCGATTAATTCCAGAACATTTTCACTGCAACAGAAAAGGCCCATTGTTGTTTTTTATTAATTGTATGTAAAACACATGGACATAGTTGTGGAAATCACTCGTTCACTCATTTACTCGCACACGTTCAGCAATTTGAAGTTTCTCCACAAAGGGGAGCTAGTTGCTTTTGTATGACATTTAAAGACAATATAATTGATCATTTCTGTTTTTAACATGAATATATCATGCTAATTAGTTTTAGATGTCGCCCAGGCCTACATGTCATAGAAGAACCACTTTTGGTTCACAAAAGAACCCTTCAATGGATGATTCATCACAGAACCACTGTTGTATGAGATGTGCGAGTGTAAAGGTTCTGTACTGATTCATTTTTTCTTACATTCGTACGACCAAGCCAAGACCCATTTAGGATCCTTCATCTTAGAGAGTGTACCGCAGTGTTCATCCATAATTATGGGTTTCATGCAGCACGATGAGGACAAAACAGTTCGTTTTGTCAGAATTTTTACCTCTGCACTTACGAGACAGCTCTGCAGAAATGTTCAAACATCCACCAAATGTACCTCTGCCATTTTTCTGATCTTTCTCATTCTTTGGATGCCCTTTTGTGGCAGCCCACGCAGCATCCTAGCTCTGCATACTGGGTTCTCACTCACTGAGCACAATTGAGCAGCAAAAATACAGTCTGCTTCCCGGAAGACTAGCTTCAGGTTATTAGTGTGAATTGGTTGTTACATAACATTTGCTATCTTTGGCATAGTTTGTATGGTGGGTTCATAGTCATCCTTAGCTGTCTCTTCATACAGAGATGGGCTTTATCAAGTCTCAGTAGAGTGCAAGCTACATGCCAAGGAGCTCTCATAGTTCATATCTAATTGAAGTTCTGTTTTTCCTCTCTTTTCAAAGAAATTAACCTTGATATTTACCCAACACTTATGAGATTAAAGCACAGTGTTGCTGTATTTTAAGTAGGCTTTGGATCAGATACTGGTATTAATTGACTGGATCGTTTTACTGTGGACCTTTTTCTGCAGATTTGGGACACGGCTGGGCAAGAGAGGTTCCGCAGTGTCACTCATGCGTACTACCGAGATGCACAAGGTAACATAGTTTAAACTTCTGTAATATACACAGAGTTGCCTGAGTTTATTACGTACACCTATCTTACTCCACCTACTCCAATTATCAGACACCTACCATAACCAGAACAATGCAAAAGTCAGAGACCACTCATCAATTATTTAATTTAAAGTTAGTGCAGCCATTGAATCATTCGTTCTTAGGACATATTTCAGAGAAAATTAAATATAAGATAATCCCCTTGCATAAAGAAGGAAAAAAGGACAATAACTGAAAACAGGAGTTTCCAAAACTAGACTTCAAAAATGATTAAAAGAGGCAGAGAAAATGAGACTCTTAACAACCATGCAAGGCCTGATAGACCACCAAAACTGTCACCTTCAGATAAACAGTGCTTAAAGCATTCATCTTTGTGAGAGAGAAGAAAATCAAGCTCCACTCTTGCTTTAGATCTGAAAAAAAATCCAGGTGTTTTTGTCCATCCTTCCACTGTGAGAAGACATCTCAACACTGAGTCTGAAAGGATGTGCAGTTGTCAAGAGTCTATTGAGAGAAGGAAATAGACAAAAAGAATAACATTTGCAAATCAAACAAACAAATTTATGGTCTTCTCAGAAGACCATAAATGACCACCCCACTGACCACCCCAAAGTCCAGTTAAATGTGTTTGGGATTATTTGGATTGTGAGAAGCAGAAAATGCATTGGACTTTAGAGGAGTTGAAAGCAAAGTGAAAAACTGGAAGCAGGCCTCCTGAAAAGAATGAAAACCATAATGCAGGCAAAGTGTGGACACATTAAATACTGAACATAATTAATATTATACTTAGTTGTTCAGGCTTCTGTGTAATTTTCTGTACTTTTTTCTTGATACTGAAAAATGAGTAACTTTTAAACTGGAAATTAAATAATACATTAATAATAATTAAATATTTTTTACACAGTGTTGTAGATGCACTTTGTAGGTTTACAGTTACTGATTGTAGCCCATCTGTCACTGTACAGTTTATCAGCCACCCTTTACCCTGTCCATCACTGGAAAGGGACCATCATAGGGCCAAAGCTGACCAGATATTGTTTAGGTGGTGAACCAATCTCAGCACAGCAGTGACCTGGGGTTTTTAAACACCTGCAGAGTGTCGCTGCAGAGTTAAGAACAGGTTGCCAGCCAAAAATATCCAGCAAAGGTTCTGCTGTCAGAAACTGCCCACTGATGAAGAGCTAGAGGATAACTAACACAAATTGTGTACCAAGAAAGATGAACAGCAGTCTCTAAGTTGCATCAGCAAGACAGTTGTGTCCAATAAAGCTGTCAGTAAACATATACTGTGCTTAAAAGCTCCAGCAACAGTTTTGCACGTTGTACATGTGAAGTTGCAACCCACGCACTACTATGCTACTGCTATGTTAGTGTCACTGCTGTGCTGATAATGATCCACTACTCAAAATAAAAAAATGATGAAGTGAGTATGTTGATTATTTTGGAACAACTGCGCATGTGGAGGTCTGGGATGTATTAGACGGTCAGCGAGCTGGATGCGGAAAATGGGAAGGCATGAAGACCTGAACAACTTGGACAAGGGGCAGATTGTTGTGGTCACACGACTGGGTTGAAGCATCTCTGAAGTGGCAGGACTTGGGGAATGCTCCCGGTCAGCAGTGACAGCAGTCTGAGGAAGGACAAACCATGAAGCAGCAAAAGGGTGTTGGGCGCCCAAGGCTCATCAATGCGCAAGGACAACGAATGCTATTCTGTCTTGTCTAAACTAACAAAAGAGCTGCTGTGGCACAGAAATTTTCAACGATGGTTACAGGAGAAATGTCACAACACACAGTGTGTCCCACCCTGCTGCGTATAGAGCTGCATATTTGCGGATCAGTTGTCCATGCTAACCCCACTCCACCATCTAAAGCGCCTACAATGGCCACGCAAGTATCGGACCTGGACTTTGGAGCAATAGAAGGAGGTAGCCTTCCAGTGAGTCCTGTTTTCTTTTACATCACATGGACAGCCAGGGGAAGTGATGGCACCAAGATGCACTGTAAGAGGAAGAATGGTGGAGGAAGTTTGATGCTCTGGGCAATGTTCTGCTGGGCATGCCTAGGTCTAGACGTTTATGTAGAGGTCAGTTTGGCATGTGCCACTTATCTAAACATCAGTGGGAACCATTGCTATGAAGGGATGTACAACAATAGTATCCCCCGATGGTAAAGGCCTCTTTTAGCAGGATAAGGATAGGAGTTGAAGGCGTTGGCTTGGCCTCCAAATTTCCCAAATCATAATCCAATTATCTGTTGAATGTGCTGGAACAAGAAGTCCAATCCGTGGCAGCTCCACCTTTAACTTACAGTACTTAAAGAATCTGCTAACGTCTTGGCGCCAGATACCACAGGGCACCTTCAGAGGTATTGTAGAGTCCGTGCCATAGTGGGTCAGAGCTGTGTAGGCAGGTGGTCATAATGTTTTAGCTCATACCTTTTAAGTACAACCCCAGTTCCAAAAAAGTTGGGACGCTGTGTAAAATGTAAATTAAAACAAAATGCAATGATGTGCAAATAATTTAAACCTTATATTTAATTACAAATAGTACAAAGACAACATATCAGATGTTAAAACTGAGAAATTTTATTGTTTTTTGAAAAATATATGCGCATTTTGAATTTGATGCCAACAACACGTTCCAAAAAAGTTGGGATGGGGGCAACAAAAGGCTGGTAAAGTTGTGTAATGCTAAAAAAAAAAAACCTGGTGGTTGATTGGCAACAGGCCTGTAACATGATTGGGTATAAAAGAGCATCTCAGAGAGGCTGAGTCTTTCAGAAATAAAGATGAGGAGGGGTTCACCACTCTGTGAAAGACTGCATGAACAAATAGTGCAACAATTCAAGAATAGTTTGTTTCTCAAGGTAAAATAGCAAAAAACTTCATCATCTACTGTACATAATAACAAAAGATTCAGAGAATATGGAGAAATCTCTGTATGGGACAAAGCCAAAAACCAGTATTTGCAGGCCATGATCTTTGGACCCTCAGGTGGCACTGCATTAAAAACAGACATGATTCTGTAGTGGAAATCACTGCATGGGCTCTTCTGAAAACCACTGTCTGTGAACACAGTTCATTACTGCATCCACAAATGCAAGTTAAAACTCTAAAATGCAAAGACGAAACTGTACATGAACAGGATGCAGAAATGCTGCCACTTTCTCTGGGCCCGAGCTCATTTAAAATGGACTGAGGGGAAGTGGAAAAGTGTCCTGTGGTCCGACAAATCAACTTTTGAAATTCTTTTTGGAAAACATGGACGCTGTGCCCTCTGGGCTGAAAACCCCTCAGCTTGTTATCGGCGTACAGTTCAAAAGCCAGTATTCATGATGGTATAGGGGTACATTAGTGCGCATGACATGGGTGACTTGCACATCTGTGAAGGCACCATTAAAGCTGAATGATATATATAGGTTTTGGCAACATATTCTGCCATCCAGACGACGTCTTTTTCAGGGAAGGTCTTGCTTATTTCAGCAAGACAATGCCAAACCACATTCTGCATGTATTACAACAGCATTGCTCTATATTAAAAGAGTCTGGGTGCTAAACTGGCCTGCCTGCAGTCCAGACCTGTCACCCAATGCAACAAATGAGACCCTGACCTGTTGAGCACCTGAAATCCCATATCAAGCAAGAATGGGAAACATTTCTCTTTCAAAACTACAGCAATTGGTCCTCCTCAGTTTCCGAACGCTTACAGTGTGTCGTTAAAAGAAAAGGTGATGAAACACAATGGTAAACATGCCCCCGTCCCAACTTTTTTGGAGTGTCTTGTTGGCATCAAATTCAAAATGGGCATATATTTTTCAAAAAACAATAAAAATTTCTCAGGCTCAACATTTGATATGTTGTCATTGTAGTATTCTCCTTTAAAGTATGGTTTACATGATTTGCGTATCATTGCATCCTATTTTTATTTACATTCTGCACAGCGTCTCAACTTTTTTGGAATTCAGGTTGTAAATTGTGCAGCAACAAATGGGCTTCAGTCAGTCATTTTATACATGCTGAGTGCACCTTTAGCTGTTTATGATAAAATGGCCAGTGAGTGTAGGTACAAAGTAACTAATAAACCAATAACTTGGTGTATAATAATCTATATAGACTTTTGATTTTGGTGTAGTGTTGTCATTCTGATGCTGATGTTTGGCAGTGGTGGATGTTTATACCAGTAAAATCACTGAACTACAGTAGCTACACTTGAGATGTTTGTGGTCAACTTGTTGTTCTCGCCCCTTTAGCTCTCCTACTTCTGTATGACATTACAAGAAAGTCGTCATTTGACAACATCAGGGTAAGAGTTGCAAACCCTGTTTTTTTTCTTCGATTACATGTAGCTTGAGCGAGAAGCGATTTTCTTTTCACAAGCATCGTTCGCCTCAGTTGTGACAAGCATTCATTTTCAAATGGCAACTCAATTTTTTTTTCTTCCTGCAGTGCTCACGCACCATTAATTTTTTTTTCCCTCATGTGTGTCACCATGCAGGCCTGGCTGACTGAAATTCATGAGTATGCACAGAAGGATGTGGTCATCATGTTGCTTGGCAACAAGGTAAGTGGGACTTCCTGGGAGGAGAAAAGAAAGACAGATTAGCAGCCCCCACCCCCCCAACCAACCCCCTGAAAGTAAAGACCTCAAGCGCGTGCTTGTTTTTGACACTTGCTGGGTTTCGTCCTTATTTCCGGAATTTATATTTTAGTGTTTATGCATAAGTAATGCACTGCGTCTGTTAATGCACTCACAAAATATGCAATTGTGACAAAGAATAGCACCTCTGGAGGGATTTACATGCAAAAAAATGCCAATGGAACCAGCTATTGTTGAAGAAGCATTGAATTGCATCCATGCTCTCTTTGAGCAAAACATTAAACAGCTTTTATTTCCACAGTCACAAAGAGAGCAGGTAGAGAAACCCCCAACACAATCTAGATCTGAGCCCTTCATCAGGTTACAGGCTGGGTTTTAACTTGTCCCGTTCTAAGCCATGGAAATAATACTTGTTAAGGATTAGAGCTTTTTTGTATTTTTTTTTCAACTGGCTGACTTATTTAGACTGTACAATATATATATATATATATATATATAAACTTGTGCAAATATAAAGTACAATCAAAATAGCTGCTTCCTGTGTAGTTTGCTTTTGAATCAGAGGTTCAAAGGACTCTGCATGGCTGCTGTTTGCTTGTGATAATGGCAGCAGGCACCGCGTTTAATCCACAATTTCTTAATGAATTTCTTTTGAATGAGTTTTGTTGTTCACATAAATACAGCGTGTCTTGAAAACACAATATCCAGTCAAATCAAAATATTGGAACAAGGGATTTTATAGCTACATTATTATTATTTTACATAATGAAATACCATGTCATGGATTCTTTTGGCTGTCTTTTTTTTTAATAATAACTATTGTATTTTTAGGAGAAATAGTCTGTTCTGACAATACATTTAAATAGGATTTATTCTTAACTGTGAGGAGGAGGGTGTTGCCTATTACTTAATGATAGGGACAACAGTGCCCCCCAGTGGTGCATTCATGCAGGAAAGTGAGATGTCAGGCCCATTTTAGCTTATTTATTTAATTCCATATAAGCACTGTTTAGGTTTTCCATCATGTATATTGCCATTATTTCCATTATATCCAAAAACTGTTTGGATCCATTGGTTAAACTGAGAAACTTGCCCCCCTTAAGAACAGTGTCCTTTTACTGTGAAATTAAACAGTGTCTGTGCACATGTACAGGATGATGTTGCATAAACCTACACACAATTAGGAGAAATAAACTGGAGCTGCAGTCAGTTTTGTCTTTTATAGCACCACAAAGAAAATCTTTAAATTGCCCCCCTTCCTGGGGTCATAACTCCCCTCTAGTGAATTTTAAATCATTTTATCATTTAGGTTTTACAGAGTGTATAACTTATATGTCAGATCATTTGTAGTCTTTGCTTTTCTCAAAAATTGTTTTTAAGCAAAGAAATGCTATATTTAAAAATGAAACGAAGGCTTCTATCAGCTTATGTCCACTTTATTTTAATAAGTTACAACAAATGACAGTAAAATAGAAACCTAATGTCAATTTTGTTATAATTAAATAGGTTTGTATTAACTATAGTTGTGTTTTTATTATTATATGTATGTAAATTCATTAGGTTGCATTATTATTAGTAGTAGTAGTAGTAGATAGGGCTGGGCAATATGGTTAAATTATAATGCACAATAAGCTACTTGATGACATTTTCACAATGGTTTTTCTGAGGTTTGAATAACTGTAACTGGCAAAATCCCAAATAGTTCCACAACTGCTACTAAATTATGTATTTTTAATCATTTGTTTATTCTATGTTTCACACACTGCACTTCATTAAATCCAGTTAAACAAGATGATTTATGTTCTTGTTATATATATAAAATGTGGTTTTAAATACTAATGAAAAGCATATTGTGACATTTTTCACAATAATAATGATTTAAATCATGCATTAGCATTAAACGCTCAGTTTGTAAGTGTAAATGATTATTAGACCTGACAGAACAGATGTGGATGTAACTCTGTTAAGTTGTAAAACTCACATACAAACTCATCTCCAATAAAACATCTATAAAGTTGCCTAATTCTAGATAACGATCACCATAGTTAGCATGTAAAGCTAATGCTAGCTAGTCAGTGAAACTCAAGAGTACAACTTTGTGTTTTTTATGGTGAAAATCTAACTAAACAATATCACTTGGGGGAAATTAAAGACAGCCATGTGCCCCATGTCTCGGGGGACTTCTTACCCAAAATATTTAAGTTTAGACTAAGATCCTTTTGCTTTGAGAGACACTGTACCTTCATTATGTTTGTTGTAGTAAAATAAATGACTGATTATTCCATTTTCTCATTACTAAAACAATCATAATACTGCAGAAACTTTACCGAATGTTTTGGTACTGAAAATTTTAGGTAAGTTTGAGAACTCAAAAACACTGGCAAGTACATGACTAGCTAACACAGCTTTGAACAGTTGTACACACATAAAATCATAATATTTTTCACTAAATTTGACTTATTTGCAGAAAATGTGTGTTTTGGTAGTGACAATTTTAATGTTACACTCTGATTCACATTGCACATTAACTTCAAAACAACAAGATCTAACTGCTCATCATTTGGCCATGAGGGACAGCTCCACCTATGGACTAAAGCTCTTTGTGTTTCAGTGGTGATGGAAACATGGGACAGCATTTTTTGAGTAAAGCTTAATTTTACAAAAAATTATGATAAACATAAAAAATGATAAACATAAATCTGCTAACTTTAAAAGAAATAAAAAGGCTCTCTTTTTTTTATGTAAATATTACTTTTACAAGTTAGGGTTTGAGCCACCTCCCAATAGAAAGTACCCTATCATTGATGATAATGTTATATATATTTAGTTGATCACTATCTCAATGAATGCCTAGAGTTTAAATGGATGATAACATCATAATCTATATCTAAGGTCTGAATACTTTTATATTGTATTTTATTTGTATATTATATTATACATTATAATTGTAATTTTTTTATTTATTTATTTTAGCTTCTTCACCCAAGTTACCCTCTATGTGTTAAATAGTTAAATAGGGCCTTTGGATGAGTTTGAAAAGTTTGTTGACTGTGGCCCTTAAGGCATTGAGGCTTTGTTCCAGCAAGACGTGACATCCAGACAACACTGCACTTTTTCCCATTATAATGCTGGCATAGACGGTTTTATGCGGCGGTTCTGCAGTGGTGCAATAGGTGTAATAGCCTTGAATTCCAGGTCTTATTATCCACTGGATCTGCTGCACCACTGAGCTAGCATCTTCTCTCTCACACTCGAGTGGAGAGCAATGTTCAGTTACAGGCTGACTTGTTTTTTATTGGGAAAAAGTGAATGACATCTCCAAAACAAATTACTGAAATTACTGAAAACTGCATAATGAACAATTCTGTAGGAGTCAGGATTAATACACAACCCTGAAACTTGTGGATTACATCATCTTGACTGTGTTTCTGAGTCCCAGTCATAACTTTGAATTTAATAATAATTTTTCCTTACAAAATGATAGTTATTCCATCATAACTTGATATGGAGTCAGCAGCCTCCAGTCTTTTGCAGAATGTTTGACTGGTGATGCAGTGTCCTGTTTAATGCACTGAGTCAGCTGTAAAATCTGAATGATTCTCATCAACGGCTGTCTGCATTCCTACAGTCAGACATGGCGGCTGAGCGAGTTATCAAGCATGAGGAGGGACAGAAGCTGGCTAAGGTAGGACACCTTTAAGCCCCCCTACACCACTCCATCCTCTTTTTAAAGAATGTCAAAAAACATAAACACTGTTGACTGTTAATATTAGCCATTCCGAAGCAGTGCTAAACTGTTGCACTGCACTGTGTGGCTAGTTATTGCTTAAACAGTCCATGACTTTCTCTTATTTCAAACAAAAGGAGTATGGCGTTCCCTTCATGGAGACAAGTGCCAAGACTGGTCTTAATGTGGAGCTTGCATTCCATGCTATAGCAAGGTAGGCTGCTTTATTAAAGCTATGAGAAGTTCATTTCTGTGGCTTGCTTGTATTTATTGCTAATTCACAACCAGTCCTATAACTTGACCAGAAAATCAAATAATGACACTTTGTGAGCTTAAATAGTATGGAAAATAAAATCATTTCCAAGCAGCAGCCTTCAGTTCATATTATCATGCCATGTTACATGCCTGCTTGGGGAAAAAATGAAAACACGCTGTCAGGATAAGGGGTACAAACCAGGTACATTTTAGTTCCCCAATGTACAAACAATGTAAACGCACCCTCAAAGATGCATTGTCCTTCAAAGGGAAATCCACCAATTTTTTAAAAATTCTGTGTAATTCACTCACTGATATGTAAACAAAGGCATTTAAACTTACAGACTCTTAATTTCTTTACAGTGGTGGTGATAGGAACCAGGGAACGTGATAATTTAGAACACAAATATAGCCATTTTATTTACTGTCCAAAACCACCAGTGAACCTACACATATCATCTGAGGCTTTCTATGTTATGTTGTTAATGATAAAATTTAGGTAAGTCTGACAAATGAAGTTTTCTTTGCGGACTACTTAGCCTCACAACTTTCGACTATGAATGTGTTTTTTTTTTGTTTTTTTTTTTAAACATTTTAAACCAGAATTTTATCTGTTCCATTCATTGTCTTATATTTCTGGATAATTAAATAACTGAGATGTAAACAGTCATTCAAAGTGGTTTGATGTGAAATGCTCTGTTCTAGAGAAACTTGCTGTCAAAATTGTTAATAGTTTTGCTGATAGGAATCAAACGACTGAAGCATTTAATGCCTCTAAAAGCTCCCTCACAGAAAGTTATTAGACAAGTGCTTATGAATGCACTACCTGATGCCTGAGACATTTAGTTTGGGAACACTTTGGTCTGAAATGTATGTTTTTTACAACCCATTAATGGCAGAGAAGTAGGCAGTGAAGTACACACAGAGTGTTATAAGGTTTTATTCCAAGTGGTTTGGAACGTTTCTATTAGTCTATTTATAATAAAATTTTCACACAATGTAAAGGGCAACTGGTGTGCTCAAATGATTTAGAAAAAAAATAAACACTGGAGGCAGGTATAGATTTATTGCCGGATTTAGATAGTAATTAAAGTGGCTATATTTGCATAGCAGACAGTGCAACCCTCTGGTTCCTATCGCCACCACTGCAAAGCAGTCTGAGTTAGTAAGTTTCTCTGGAATGTAGTGTTTCACATTATTTTATAACTTACATTTATGCAGAAATACTGAAATATTGGTGGAATTCCCCTGTGGAAAGGAGCATATTTGTACTTTTTCTTATAACTTGCACCGATCAGGCATAACATTACCTCCTTATTTCTGTGCTCATTGTCCATTTTATCAGCTCCACTTACATATAGGTGCACTTTGTAGTTCTACAATTGCAGACTGTAGTCCATCTGTTTCTCTGCATACTTTGTTAGCCCCCTTTTACTCTGTTCTTCAGTGGTCAGGATCCCCATGGACCCTCACAGAGCAGGTACTATTTGGGTGGTGGATCATTGTCAGCACTGCAGTAACACTGACGTGGTGGTAGTGTGTTAGTGTGTGTTGCGCTGGTCTGAGTGGATCAGACACTGCGTAGAAACAAGGAGGTGGTCATAATGTTATGCCTGATTGGCGCATGTTATTGTTACATAGAAAAATGAAACAAAATGCCTGGAATCAAGATGGGGTGCATGGAGTCAACGCAACCTAAAAAAATATAACTGCAACAGAATATGTACCATAAGTAAAGGTACTGCAGACATACCCTTAAGAGTGCCACCCCAGTCACACTGTTTTTAGCCTGAAAGTTTTTCTGAGTGTATAAAGTAATGCATATGTTTACTTTTTAATAATCTAATGAGTTTTTTGGTCTATGTAATTTACTTGATGTAAGCTTATTTTGTAAATATATTATGAAACAAAACCAAGAAATCATCTGCAATGCTTGTCAGTTTCGAAGATTTCAAGCATCTCTCTGTTTATCCACATATGCAGAGAGCTGACGCAGAGGGCAGCAAGTCAGCCTCATGAGCCCAAGTTCCAGATCCACGACTACATCGAGTCCCAGAAGCAGAAGTCCAGCTGCTGTGGAGGACTTATGTGACCACTCGCTCCTACACTTCAGAGAGCGAGAAAGGAAGGATGTTAGAAAGAGGAACGGTGGACTGATAACAGCAGATAATGTCAGATAAAGAAAGCGAGTAAAATGCTTGTTAGCTGGATGTTTCTGTCTAGCATTAAACCCATCTGCCCTTTACCATCAGGTGTTTACTTCCACAAATTCTTGGTCATTGTTCTCTGGCTGCGGTGAGAGAGAGAAGCTAGAAAACTGAGCCTTGACACAGATTTCTACAAGCACTGAAGGAGAGCCATAATCTCTTGTAATATTTACTGGTAATTATTAGTTAAGTTGTGCATACTTCGTAGTCACCATCTTAACTACCACCATTTGACAGTTAGAGTGATAGTTCGCTGAAAAATTACATTGACATAGTTTTCCACTTATGCCAAATACAGTCAGTTTGGTGCCCCTGGTCAAGTGACATTTTGTTGATTTGTTTGAATTTCTTTTGCACACTTCTGCACATTTTAACTCTCAGTTACTGTGTATTTGCTGAATTTATTAGACAAAAAAGTGGCCTGTGCAAAAGAATGGGACATTTTATGTTTTACTTTTTTCCAGTTTATTAAACTCAGCATATAAATAGAAATTGTGCACTACAATTTGCAGAAAGATGCCATATAATAACTTATTCTCTTAGAAACACATGTAATTTGACCAGGGTTGTGCACACTTTTGCATATGTCTGTATAGGTAATCAGTCAAGACATGTTTATTGTCTGAAGTTTGCTTCTTACGTTTTGCACAGAAGCTATGAGGCTAATGAAGCTGGATAATAAAAGCTTATTAGCAGCATCATACAGTTGTCTTTAAGAGGAAAAACTTGTGGAAATTATTTTTTTGGTCAAACTATCACTTTAATATACACTAGTGTGTAAGGTCTAGGCACTGTTCCCGAATTTAAAATGAATTGACTTATCAAAATGTTGTAAGCCATGCTTTTTGTACATAGAAAGCCATGTTTTTGAGTGACCTGTTGATGATAACTTATTTTTGTGTTTAGTGCTATTGTGGGCCAGAGGCAGAAACATTTTGTTCTGTACCTTTATATGAAGTGAACCCATGAATTTTCACATACTTTTTTTTTTTTACTGTGTAGTCAGAATTGAAAGCAAAGGTGGCTGTTTGGATATCCAGTAGGCTGTTTGTCATTTTATGGTCATGACTGTAGCGCACAGTTCACATCTCCATCTGGTTTGTAAATCAGGTCCGTCAGGTCTTTTCTGACTACTATCAGCTTTTTGCTATTGAATCGCATTGTGGAAAGGAGAGTCTGTTCCTAGATTATTGCTAATGGTCTTATTCAGTTGTTACTTGTTAGCTTTTGATGTCACGCTGATAACTTTCTGTTACAGAGATCACAAAGTGCCAACTTTGTAACTGTATACATTCTGTATAAACCTCTATTTTGTAATGTAGAGGAGTACTGCTGCAATGTGTTCCTTCTTGTGTTCTCATACACAGTGCCTGTCTTTTATAGCAGATGAACTTTCATCACCAAATAATTAGCATTACCGTGTATAGTATCACTACGCTGAGTGACACAAGAGAGTCAATACAAATTCCATACATTACCAGTTAGGAGTTCATACAATTAGAAACTGCACAAAGCAAATAATAAAATAGCACATTACGAGACGCAAATTTAACTGAGACAGCAGCTCCCTCCTCCATTCATTGATGAATCACCTAAATATGATCAATAAGACAGCTATGTGCAAAGATTATTTAACTTGTGTGTTATATATGACTGCCCATTCATGTTGAAGTGATGAAGTGTGTTACTGCAGACACTCTGTAGCAATTATTGCTGCAGAACATGGCAGGACTTGAAACGTGGTGCTGTTCCTGGCTGTCGGGAAGCAAATGTATCATTCCACAGCTGTCTAATGGATCCAGATGTCTTAAAGGAGATGCTTAAGTTTAGTTTTTTTTGATGTGACTGTGATTTCAGTCTAAACTTAAGTTTTTTATGCCCAGACTGCTTTTTGAATGAGGCACAATACAGGACAGCCAGTCAGAACAGAGGCAATGTACATAGATTTGTCTTAAAGACACAATAGAAAATAAACTGTTGAAGGGATAAGGACAGGTTGGAATAATGTCTTGTAAAAATTATGACTTTGGCACATAAACCACAACAAATGTTATAAGGGAAAAAGACCTATATAAAAGACAATACAATCTATAATATGGGGCTCTGTACTACATACCCATTGCAGGTATCCCTTCCTAAAGGACTTTGATGTGTTTTGGACATTTTCCGAATGCACAAAACTTCATATATTAATACATGTAGGTTTAAGATTTTTTTCCATTGTTTTCTCCAGCTGTGACTGGTTTGCACAATAAAGTATGATCAGGTGTATTTGTGTACACTGATTTGTCCGCGATAATTGTCAACATTCATAGAAACGTAATTTTTAGGCCTACTTTTCCTTGCAAAGGTCAGTATATTCCCATTGTACATTGGTTCATTCTCTTTTCGTGCTCTGTTTTCTGGTTTCAATGTAAATTGTGTTCGAGAACACACCCCAAGCCAGGCTTGTTCAGGGAACTGTAGCTGGCTGGCTCACTCAGTATTTAGCAACTTGAAGTGCATTGTTGTTGGTTGTGATAATGCTCCCTGAGAGCACATAATATTGTCCATTGCCTCTAATTTCCACTGAGATACCAAGATCTGTGCAATGTGGTCACAAGTGATACAGCACCCTGAATATGGTGCTGATATTATGGAAGCCTGTTTTTGCCAGTGGAAAAAATATATAGTCATTTAGTAAGTCATAATAATGAGGAAGTTTCCCATAATTATGACATAGTATCTCATAATTATTACACAGGAAATCCTAATTATGAAATATGTAATAATACTAGGGTCTTATAATTATGATGTACTATCGCATAATAATGAGATCCTAGCTCAATGCTATGACCTTCTATCTCTATGAAGTAATCCCATAATCCCCTCAATCCTATTTCTTATTTTTACCCCACCCCTTGTTTTCGTTGCTTACTTTGGCCTTTGGGACTGAGTTACAAGGTGTAGTGGTTCGAAATCTTCTCCTATGAAATGGGACAAACCTCAAATAAAAGAGAACATTACTTCATTAACAGGCTGCCAGCGGTGCTCTGTAGGTGACGCTGGCAGTCTGCAGTGACAGCAGAGGAGGGTAAAGTTCAGCAACCTCACTGATGGGCTTTAGCTACATTTAGGGAGTCATATGCCTTCAAAGAGGACGGGATGCGACAAATATTTATTATCCCTAATCACCCCTTATTCTTGGGAAAGAAAGCTGGTCACCAGCTTCTTGTTTGAATTTTCCCATTCCACCTTAAATGGTGCAGCTGTTACATTATGGCACTTCAGGCATCAGTACTGCTCTACCATTTAAGATGGAACAGCAAATTTAGCTAGCTAGCTACCGAGACATCAGCGTACTACTAGCGTTTTTATGCTTATTTTGAAGAAAAGGATCATAATACATTGAAACGACATTAAACTAAGATAATACAACGGTTATTGTAATTTTAACTGAAAAAATACTCCCATTTGTGGGTTTCTTTGGTTGCTTGCGCAGCCATTTTGCTGGTTTTTCTTTATTTTTCCCATAACACTCTGTTTGGAGTGTGCCTCTAAAAACCCTTTGATTGGAGGGCCATGTAGCCCTAACACTTCGCCCTGCCCCACTATCTCAACAAATTCTGGGACACCCTTACCCCTAGGCGTGAACACAAAAAAAGAGGGGTAAGGACTAAGTGGTAGGGGCAAGGGATGAAATGTGATTAGGCCATGGATTCTCACATTGAGAATCCATCTCAATTATGATTTAGCATCTCATAATTATGACTTACTTTGTCATAATTATGACTGAGTATCTCATAATTAGTTCTCAAAATTGTAAGTATTTCACAATTTTGACTTGCTGTCTCATAATGAGCACCTCATGATTATAATTATGTTTAAGTATCATAATAATATCTTCACATTTCATAGTTATGAGTAAGTGTTCTCATTGTTATGACATACTAAATGGCCTTTTTCCCCCCAAGTATAATACCAACACTGAGGTATTAAAAAAAAAAAAGTCTGCACTGATCACTTTGAGGATTTGTACCCACTGTTTTCTCCACAGACTCAGTTACAATCTATGGAGGTAGGTTTGTTCTTGAGTTACATTTGTAAACATTTGGTCTTCATACTCTTCTGCAGATGACATATTTGTATGAATATGGGTTGCTTAGCGATTCAGCGAGAGGGAACACACGCCTAGGAAGTACCCTGGAACAGGGGATGAATACATTTGTGTAGTTGGAGTATTTAAAGGAAGATAAAACTAGATGCTTTATTAAGCCTCTGGAATGTCTTTTTCAGAAAACAGTGTTGACAAAGTCATTACAAGGTAAATTTTTGTCTGTATCAGTTGAGGCGTGTGTGTACAATGTGTGTGATAAGTATTTTGCCACTGAAAAAGTTAGGACAGTAGGTAAAACGCAAACAAAACCAGCAATTTATAAATCTACTTTGACTCATATATAAACAAAAGTGGTTCAAATACAAGATATGTAATGCTTTGCTTTATCAACTTTTTCTGTAAATATAAGCTATTTCTGAAATTGATGCTTGCAACAAGTTCCAAAAAAGTCGGGACAGGGGCGATTTCGGACTAGAAACATTTGAAGATTTAAAAACATCTTAAACAGGTGATGCAGTCATGCCTGTATATAAAAGAAGCATCCCGGAATGGCTTTGTGTCCTTAGCAAGAATGGGTTGAGGCAACATACGCAGCAAAAAATGCTACTGTTTAAAATGGAAGTTAAGGTATTTCACCCTCTACATTTCACAATGTTGTCAAAAGATTCAGGGAATCTGGAGAAGTCTCTCCATTTAATGCGGAAAGGCTGAAACCCACAGCTGAACGCCCATGAACTTTAGTCCCTCAGAAAGCATTGCATAAAAATACGCAGCATGTTTCTGTGATGGATATCATCACATGAGCTTAGGAAAAAATTGTCAATAAACACTTTTTATTGCTGCATACATGAATTCAAGTTAAGACTGTACTATGCACAGTGGACGTCATATGCCAACAGCTTCCAGAAATGCTTCCAACCTCTCCAGGTTCAAGCTCATCTGAAACAGACTGATGCTCAGTGGAAACGTGTATTGTGGCCTGATGAGTCTGCCTTTCAGATTATTTATGGAAATAATGGACACTATATTCTCCAGGCCATAGAAGAGAAGGACCATCCAAATTGTTACCAGTGTAAAGTTCAAAAGCCAGGAGTCTGTCATGGTATGGGGGTATTTGTAGTGCGCACATTTGTGAAAAAACCATTAATACTGAACACATTTTGGAGCAACAAACACTGCCTTTTAGATGCTGTCAACAACACAAAGCCACATTTTGCATGTTACAGCAGCATGGCTCATCAGAGTGTGGGTGCTAGACTGGCCTGCCTGCAGTCCAGAAGTGTTTCCCTTTGGAAATGTGTGTCTTATACTCAAAATATGAAAACATACAGTTGCACAGCTGAAGACTTGTATAACAGAGGAATGGCAAAAAAAAATCTGCTTTCAAAACTGGATCAGTTTGTGTCTTTAGTCCCAAAACAATTAATAACTGCTATTAAAAGGAAAGATGATGTAACACAGTGGTAAACTTGCTCTAGTAGTGGGTGGTATGGGCACAAATTGATATGATGATGATTACTGATGCTTTCTGTATATATCATGATAGAGTATATTTATGCATTTAAAAAAAACCTTTTGGATACTTATGTAATCCTTTTTTGGTAGATTAATAGTAGTGTATTATTCTGGATGTCCCTTTTACTTTTACTAAGAATCATATTTAACAACTAAAGTAAATCTAAAATATTTTTACTGGACAAAACAGTAAAAAGAGAAATGGATCAATATTGCTTTCTAGCCCTAACAATATAAAGATGAGCATATGTAAAGTGTAGTTCGCACTATCAGTTTAAGCAGAATGTGCAGAGTCTCTCAGCTTATAGGCCAAGACCAAGGCATCATCTGAAGCAGCTGGCTAAACGAGGAGCACCATAGGCAGTGCACACGAAAAGCCGGCTAATCTCCTTGCTAGGCTAATAGATAATGGCCTGAGTGCTGAGCGCACTTCCACGTCTAAAATGCCCAAGTTTGGTTTTATCGTATTTCTGTCAAACAAAGGGAAATCTGGGCATGTTTTTAGTGAAACATGGCGAATCAGGGCGCATTAAGCCCATGTGGTCCAGATGTGGCCCACACTCTGCAAAGTGAGTAAAACTAAGGGATCTGGCCCAGCTCTGGCGCATATACTGTAAAGTTGTAAGGTTAATGGCTGTGGTCCTGATCTGGCCCACATACTGTAAAATGAGCATATTTAAAAGCCGTGGTCCAGATCTGGCTTATATATGGCCCACAGTTATGGCTGAGTACCCACTTTGGTCCCTGGCCTAGATGGGGCCCTGAAGATGCCTCACTCATTTACTGATGAAAAAGTCTTGAGTGAAGTGGAGAGGCCGTTGAAATACTCGCTAAATCTGACATCTTCCTTGAAGCACTGATCAATTGTGTTTAGAATGTAATTTTTCATACATTTTATTTTAAATCAGAGATGACAAAAATGTCTGAAAAATTATACTTAAGTGGTCAGTGGAATAAAAACAGTTGTGTGTGTCCCTGAAGTACAGGTGTCAACCCATTCAGCGTGCCTGTATAAAATACGTACACACAAGCCAACTGTGTATGAGAGATACTGTTGCACAACTGAACTTGATAAACAGCTGTTTTCTGATCCTGGATGCAATAATAAGTATGATTAATATAGGATTTTTCACAGTGAACAAATACAAAAGTGGATAAACTGCTGTTGCTAATGATTTTAAATACATGATTTTATCCTATAATGTGTTAGACGTGGGCCCTTTCTGGGATGTGCATTGGGTCTCCCTTCTAAACCCACTTATGGTGGTAACCTATGTAGTTTATACAGAGGCTTGTAACTGGTTCCACCATGAGATTACATGGATTTATTATGATTGTAATGCTTTGTTTTGCATACATTCACTTTCAACAGTGCAGAATCCCTTAAACAAAACTAAAAGCAAAAACATTTAGAAGGTAGTTTATTGTGTATCATAATTATAAACATTTTCAAAGTAGAAAAATTATTAAGGCAAAAAAGCAAAACCACAAAACAGAAACAGACAATTGGTCTACTGTAGACGAACCTCATAAAAAGTTAAAAGAAGCAATATTTTACAGAAAAATTAGAATTTAATGATTCGTTATATATAAATTACAGTGTTTTTGTTAATTCCATGATGTGTAAAAATATATATGTAACATAAGTAACTGTTATTATTATTTTGTAGTTGCTGTTCAAAGTTTTTTTTTTATTAAAATACTAGTGACAGATATTCAGTAATAATAATAATAATAATAATATTTTCAAAACACCTCTTCTAAAGTACTTGGCACATATAAACATTTCTAAAATTCTACATAAGTCAAAACTTGTCCAAAGAGGAAAAGTATTCAGCTGTCTTGTACTTCTTTAACCGATTTTTACAGTTTTGGTGTGACACTGCACAACAAACCTCTTTACCTGACCATCTGGAATAACACCACAGTCAGCATTTCTATCAGATCCCTCTGCAGACTGAATGAGCTCTGTCTCTTTGGAAGTTGTTCTGCTGTAAGCAGTCAAAGAACTCCAGTAACAGCTTGTCTGGAATAGATGGTTTTACTTGAGAAACTGAATAAAGAGGCAAGAACTCCACAGCTGCAAAATTTGTAAACAATAAGTTTTTGTTCTAACAAATATTCAGAAACCCATAATCAAAATTAAGCCACTTACAAGTCAACTTAATAGCTAAAACATTGCTCATAGTGAATATGAACCAGGAAAGATTGCTTCAGTGCAACAACCACAGCATCTGTTTTTAACCGTTTTCTTCTGGTTCCACTGACTTACACAGAAGGGTGATGTGTGTGCAGATGAGAGGAGCTGCTACTGCTGTCACAAGACAACGTGCTGGCCCACAGCAAACGCCCTGACCACGAGCTAACGCGCTAACTGTGGGCAAACGCGCTAACTGTGAGCCAACATGCTAACTTGCTGACCACGAGCTAACGCGTTAGCTCCAAGCTAACGTGCTAACCCGAGCTAACGTTAGCTAACTACTCGGAGCATTTAAAAGAAATGAGTTAACATCAGCCATGTAAATTTCGCAATAAAGGGTAACGTAACTAAACCTTGAACTGACAGCCGGTTAGTTAACCCAGATAACCGGAGCTTTTCAGTTGTTATGCCATAATGGTATTGTTATCCAGGGTTGGGATAGCTACTGAAAAATTAGTAGTTACGTTAGCTACAAAAAGTAGTGTGTTACTTAGCTACTCCCCCATCCATATTGTTAGCTATAGTTAAAACTTTCACTTTCCATACTGGAACCTTATAGTTTTAAATAGCGAGTCTCACTGAACTAAATTACACGTCACAAATAATGTTAATGAATTTTAACATGCTTGTTTAAGTATGTTACTTAAATTAATGTATTCTTCCATTTCTTCTGAAACCCAGCTGCTGGCTTGTCCATTTGAAAATGGACTTGGATGGGAAAATCCATTAAAGGAGGGATTTAACCCTTAAAAAGTACTGAGGTGTAAATCAGCCAAGCACTGATCTGATCTGATTCAACTTAATTTTGCTGTGGCCCTCTTCCTTCATCCACATTTTTGGGCCACAATATTCATGCCAGAATTGGCACTTAATGGTAGATATGAGTCAAAACCATATGCAGCTGTCCAGCATCTGGCCCAGTTCTGGCCTACATGTCCAATATCTGCCTATCTAAATAAAGTCCCTTCATACAGACCACCATAAATAGCTGAACAGATCATATCTGTGTTTCAGTGATGTGTAGACAGTTTGCATCATTATTAACCCCCACCCCACAAAACCAAATGACAAAATCTTTTTGCTTGATTCATCCCCAGACTGCCAGATATTGAAGCTTGACTCATCACCTCGGAAAACACGTTCCTGGCACTTCAGGGCCCAGAATCGGGGTGCTTTACACCACTCCAGCCGACACTTTGCTTTGTGCATAGTGATTTTAGGCTTGTGTGCAGCTGCTCAGCCATATCTCATCTGTCCCGTTCCATTTCAACTCTCAACAATTATGTCTTCTTCAAGTTGTGCATGTCCTAAGTGTTCACGTGTTTTATAGGGGTTGGGTGTCCTTGGTTGGGTTTAATTAACCTTCTCCACATGGACTCACCTCTGGTTTGATAAGTTTCACAAATATGTGAAACCAGAATTCTTGGTTACAGTAAATCTGTCTTTATGCCTGTAAGTGTCCTCTTGATTTGATGTGCTTTATCTATTTGACCTAATCTAATCACACAGCGTGCCCCTCTCAGATGATATTCCACCACCCGAGGACATGCATGTAGAAGGGCAGGTCAACCACAAGCCTGGGCCATTCAAATATGACTGAACATCACGTAATGTTTTTAAGGTTAATATTATTACATAAGATGTAGTACAAAAGAAAGACATACATTTAAACCACAGTGTTATTTATTTTGGTTGCCGGTTTTTCAAAGTTTGATTAAGTTCCTTCAGAGTTTTGATTATGACGAGAAAACTTTGTTGATATTATCATGTTCTGACATATCATGTGTTATTCTTCCTGGACGTCTTCTGTCAGAACTATTCAGGACCTTTTGCGAGGCTCCAGACTGCATGACTGTCTCTCTAGTGAACCTTCAAAGCGTGCTACACCAGCTGGGGCTTCAAGATGGGAACTTTGTTCACCTGTGTTTGTGAATAAAGCTTTAATTAAACTTGTGTTTTGTTAAACATGACATTCAAGTTCTGAAATTAATAAAACATAGGCCATTAATATATCCAGTTAATTCTTCCAATTATTTTCAGAAGTCAGTGGGATAGGTTGGTCACTGCTGGAGAAGGTGTTGCTTAACAATCAGTAAATGCCATTCTATATCTGACCAGCATGTGCCTGCCCTCTTATAGAAAGGGCAGTGATAAAGACTCTCAGTCCAGACTGGTATCTAAAAGATGTGTTTGTCCAGAAATGCAAGAAGTCAAGAAATAAATGCATAAAGGGAATTATATTAAATGTGATCTTTCCCGAACCAGCATGAGTCATTAACTTTTTAAAAAATTAACTATTAAAAATTTTAATTATTGGCTTGATCACCGGGCCTAGGACAGTTTGTGATGTGATGCAGTTAGCCAAATTCTGTTCTTAGCTTACAAAAGAGATGGCAGAATGTGTACGTCTATTTAGTTCAGCTGCAGGGAATCAAATACTGGATATATACAATAAGAAGAAAACACCTGATAATTGAGCGGAGTGGACAAACTTGGTGTAATTTAAAATGGTGTGTGTATTTAACATCTGCATACCTCTTAGTGGTGTTATCGCTGGATTAGATGCGGAGGTCAGTGGTGTTACTGCTGGAGGACGTGAAGAGGTCAGTGGTGTTACCACTGGAGGAGGTGTAGAGGTCAGTGGTGTTACCGCTGGAGGAGGTGTGGAGGTCCATGGTTTTACCACTGAAGGAGGTGTAGAGGTCAGCAGCGTTACTGCTGGAGGAGATGTGGAGGTCAGTGGTGTTACTACTGGAGGAGATGCAGAGGTCAGTGGTGTTACTGCTGGAGTCGAGTCAAGTCAAGTCAAAGTTTATTTATATAGCACTTTTTACAACAGGCGTTGTCGCAAAGCAGCTTTACAGAAAAATCCGGGTCCGAGCCCCCATGAGCAAGCCAATGGCGACAGTGGCAAGGAAAAAACTCCCTAAAAACAAGAGGAAGAAACCTTGAGAGGAACCAAGACTCAAAAGGGGAACCCATCCTCCTCTGGTCGACTCCGGATAGCACTCAGTAAAGAGTGGGTAAGGTTTTAACGTTAGTATAAAATATTAAAATACAGAAACAGGGAAAAACAGGTGAGGCAATGGTTAGAATTAAATAGTTTGAGTCTGTGCAGCATCAGCAGCTGCAGCAGTATCATCAGAAAGGAGGCGTGAAGGTCGGTGGTGTTACTACTGGAGGAGAAGCAGAGGTCAGTGATGCTACTGCTGGAGGAAGTCTAGAGGTCAGTGATGTTACTACTGAAGGAGATACGGAAGTCAGTTGTTACTGCTGGAGGAGCTGTGGAGGTCAATGGTGTTGCAACTGGAGGAGGTGTAGAGGTCAGTGGTGTTACCACTGGAGGAAATGTAGAGGTCAGTGGTGTTACCGCTGGAGGAGATGTAGAGGTCAGTGGTGTTACCGCTGGAGGAGGTGTAGAGGTCAGTGGTGTTACCACTAGAGGAGGTGTGGAAGTCAGTGGTGTTACTACTAGAGGAGATGTGGAAGTCAGCAGTGTTACCGCTGGAGGAGGTGTGGAGGTCAGGGGTGTTACTGCTGGAGGAGCTGTGGGGGTCAATGGTGTTACCACTGGAGGAGATGTAGAGGTCAGTGGTGTTACTGCTGGAGGAGATGTAGAGGTCAGTGGTGTTACCACTGGAGGAGGTGTGGAGGTCAGTGGTGTTACCACTGGAGGAGGTGTAGAGGTCAGTGGTGTTACCACTGGAGAAGATGTAGAGGTCAGTGGTGTTACCGCTGGAGGAGGTGTGGAGGTCAGTGGTGTTACTACTAGAGGAGATGTGGAAGTCAGCAGTGTTACCGCTGGAGGAGGTGTGGAGGTCAGGGGTGTTACTGCTGGAGGAGCTGTGGAGGTCAATGGTGTTGCAATGGGAGGAGGCGTAGAGGTCAGTGGTGTTACCGCTGGAGGTGATGTAGAGGTCAGTGGTGTTACCACTGGAGGAGGTGTGGAGGTCAGTGGTGTAACTACTAGAGGAGATGTTGAAGTCAGTGGTGATACTGCTGGAGGAGGTGTGGAGGTCAGTGGTGTTACTGCTGGAGGAGCTGTGGAGGTCAACGGTGTTGTAACTGGAGGAGGTGTAGAGGTCAGTGGTATTACTGCTGGAGGAGATGTAGAGGTCAGTGGTGTTACCACTGGAGGAGGTGTGGAGGTCAGTGGTGTTACTACTGTAGGAGGCATGGAGCTGTGGAGGTCAATGTTGAAGGACTGCTGTTACTGCTGAAGGAGGTGTAGAGGTCAGTGGTGTTACCACTGCAGGAGGTGTAGAGGTGAATAGTGTTACCACTGTAGGAGGCATGGAAGTCAATGGTTTTACTGCTGGAGGAGGTGTTGAGGTCACTGGTGTTACTGCTGGAGGAGGTGTAGAAGTCAGTGGTGTTACTACCGGAGGAAATGCAAAGGCCAGAGGTATTACTGCTGGAGGAGTTGTTGAGGTCTTGCTACTGGAGGAGATGCGAAGGTCAGTGGTGTTACCACTGTTGGAGGTGCAGAGGTCATGGGCGTTACTGCTAGGAGGTACAGAGATCAGTGGTGTTACAGCTGGTGGAAGTGCAAAGGTCAGTGGTGTTACCGCTGGAGGAGATCAGAAGGTCAGTGGTATTACTGCTGATGGATGTTTGGAGATCAGTTGTGTTACTGCAGGAGAAGTTGCTGAGGTCAGTGGTGTTACCACTGGCGGAGTTACCACTGGTGGAGTTCCAAAGGTCAGTGGTGTTACTGCTGGAGGAGACGCAGATAGAAGAGATGTTAGGTGAAAGACAATAAACAAACAGCACATTTTAGAAGCAGAAATTTTAGAATGGAATCTACTGCCTTGATCAGCACACCTATACACTTGGCTAAACATTTTTAGTTTGACTGAAATTTTCAGTAGTGCAGTTTGTGATGTGATGCAGTTAACTGAGTGGAAATGTCCTGGCTTCCAAAGAACCTCTGATTAGTTTAAGTGCAGGACATAATATATATTTACATCAAGGAAAAGGATCTGCTCTTTGAGAGGAATACATGTAATTTACTGTGATTTAAAATGAACAGGTGTGAGGTATAACATCTGTTTTTCATGAGGGCATCCATATTGTTAAGCTTATATGACATATCATTTTTTATGATATATGGTGGACCACGTTTTGTGGGGGAGTTGTTTATTTTAGTAATACAGTGTGCAAATGAAGGCAAACAAGTGTAGCCAATATTAGGCAGGATAGGTTTAGCTAATATTCCTAGAAATCCTATTAACAAAGCACTGTACAAAGGTTTTTAGTTTTTTTATGTTAACATGCATGTATTGAAAGTGATATGAACAAATACATTTTCCATTTTTTCTTCATGAAATTCACCTTTTTAACCTCGGAAATGGTGATGGCTTAGCGTATAATGTAATGCCATGGAATTCATCCTTGTGCTATGTGGAGCAAAGAAGGCTTTCACTTCATTCTTTCTCTTCCGCTCTTTTTTAGCTTTCTTTTCAGCAATGTTCTTTTCTTCCTCTCTCTGCTTGGCCTCCAGTGCCTGTTTCTGCTCTTCTATCTTAGCTTTCTTCTCAGCTCTTTTCTCCTCCCATTCTCTCCATCTGGCCTCCAGTGCCTGCCTCCTCTCCTCCTTCCTCTGCACTCTCTCCCTTTTGGACTGCTCATACTCCGACATTGTGACCACTCCCGTAGAAGAATCTGTTTGGAGAGGAAGAGTTGATAGTAATACAGAACCTCTACTCTCAGTTTTAAAAACACGCTACCATTTTAATACTGTTCTCTGCTATTTTAACCAGCCCTAGTCCACTTGTTCTTGTTACTTCCCCTTTGGAGGAATCCGGGTACCAGTTTAAGAGCCGTTCCATTACTTTATTAGCCCAGGCGAAGTTTATTAGATCAGCCCTCAGAGGAGCGAGGGATTGAGTAAACACAAACGTTAACTTTGGCAGCAGAACCTGCCCAGGAATCATTGTGAACTGACGCGATTCCCATTTCAAATATTGGTAGACGACGCTGTTTAAAAGCCATAGCAGTAAACTACTTCAAAACGCTTAACATTTCGAAACTACATCATTCGATTTGCTAGGTTGCAAATTACAAGAGCGTAACTATGTTCCCAAGGTTCTAGATTCCCAAGGCTCTAGGTTCACCCATGTTCAGCTCTTTATACATCATAAAATAATATGGCACATTTAGTGAACCTCAGAAAACTAACCTAACCTAAGATACATAAACGTTTTGAAGAATTGTTTCATCTGGTTTAAGGCTGTACTGCCATTTTTATTGTTGTTGCTAGTTTTGCAGCATTTTGTTTGCTAACTAGCAAGTTAGCAGAATAAAATAACAAATTTGATACGTTATGAAGGGAAATGGTGAGGATAAGTTACCAAGAGCATGTTAAAAACAGCACTGAAATGGACGGTAGTTGTTCTCAGTGAGGATGTGCTCAAATATTCCACTGTTTGCATGAATGCTAACTTTCGTAATGTTTTGTAATTCAATCAGAGCATGTTTTAATAAGGAAATCTATTTGGAAGCAGAATGTACATTTCTGAACATTTAACATCAGAATATGTACATTTGTAAATATACCAGCTACTTCCTGTTAAAATTTCAATGAGGAAATGTAGGACCCTGGGAATTAAAAAGAGGGAACACTGGGCCTGGGGAACACAGGACCCTCGAAACACAGAGATGACCCCCAAATGACTCCATCTCTTATACTTCACTGCTGAAAACACTTCATCACTTTACTCAGCTAGCTGGCTAGTGAGCACGCTAAAGGCTACATGAGTAACAACAACAAAAATAAAGGCCATAAAAGGCTCGACACCAACTTTATAGTCAGCCAAAGCAATTATTCCTAAATTTTATATACATTATGTTTCCTTCTCAAAAAAAAAAGTTTGCATTGCTAGCTGATTAGCTCAGGCTAACCTAGCTGAGGGCGAGTGCTTTCCATGTGAATGATGTGCTCCTCGCCGTTCTGTCACCAGTGGTCACTTGTGTAACACAGGAGCCACATTTTCATATGTTACTCTGTCACACGTTGATGAAACGTTACTGTTGTGCATACATTCTTATTTTGTTGAAAGAAAAAAAAAATTCTCCAGATTTCTGTTATTTTTCGATATCAAAACAAATTGATAGATGTCAAAAATGTAGATTTAAAATGTAAATTGAATGTAATTGGAATTCATTACAAAACTGCCTGTGTAACTATAATCATTTAAATACGCACAAATAATAAATCTAAATCAAAGGTGGAGCAAAATGACAAGAATAACTCTAGACTTTTAAGGCTTGTGCTGATATCAAATATGAATGCCAATTATGGTTAAAATCTATTCTCTAGAACAGCCATATCCAAGAAGAATATAAGAATATAAAAATAACTTGCTGAAACTTACTGAAAAGCTTGTGTCCAAACTCCGCCTCCCTCTTCAAGCTCTTCTCGATGGACTTCTGGTGTTTCTCTTTGACCTTCTCGTTGATCCAGCTGATGATACTCATCCTCCTGTTCTTGTTCTTGGCCTCTTTCCCAGATCCAGTGTCCTGGTCGGCCTCATCCATCGTCTGAGAGGATGTGGGTTCATCATTTGGGCGGTCAGTCTGGGTGGGTGGAGCCTCTTTTTCTGGTTCTGGCTCAATGGAACCCTCAGGCTTCAGGACGGCTTCCTCCACCACAGAGCTTTTAACTCCACCCACAGTGCCCTCTGTGTGTGGGTCAGTGGGGGGGTCAGTTGGGGAGGGTTCAGGTGGTTCAGGCTCCTCTAACATTGGGTTGCAGGATTTTACAGAGATGACCAGTGGTCCTCCATCTGTAGAAACAGGCCAGCTAGATCTCTGAGGCTCCTCTTGTTCTTCAAGCTTGGCCTGCTCCTTCTCGCTGTTTGAGGGCTCCTTCAGGTTCCTCCGTTTTCCTCCCAAACTTCTGCGCTGAACCTGGTTCTCCGTCCTGAACATGTTCACTCCTGGAGAAAAGAGCTTCTTCATCAGTTCTTTCTTCCGCTTCATTTCTCTCTCCATGTGTTGACGCCTCGCCTCCTTTATCTTCTCGATCTCCAGCTCTCTCTCGCTGCTCTCTTTCTGTTGTCCCTCCTCCTCTCTCTGCTCCTCTGTTTCCTCCATCTCTACCTCTCTCTGTATCTCCATATCTGGAACTTGTTCTCGTTCCTCCTCTCTACTCACAGCTATCTCCATATCAGTCTGCATTTCTTTATTTCCCTCCATCGTTCTTTCCATCTCCACATCTCCTTCATCCTTAACTTCTTTCAAACTGGACCTGCAGGTGGCGTCTCCCTGCCCCTCTCTCTCTTTCTCCTCCTCTCTCTCCTTGTCCATTTCTGGGTCTTTCCATTCTTCATCATGCTCCAGCTTTGATGTTATTCTCTCTTCTTCAAGGCTTCTTTGCATGTCTCTCACATGTTCTTCCCTCTCTCTCCTCATTTGTTCAGTCTTACTCTCCTCCATCTCTGTCTTTCTTTCCTCCAACTCTCTCTCCATCTCTTTCTCTCTTTTCTCCAGCTTTCTCTCCATGTCTTTCTGCCTTTCATCCTCCTCTCTAAAATTTGAAGTGAACTCCAGCTCTGCTGTTTTATATTCTCTCTTCTTTCTCTTTTCACCATTTTTTCTCTCCTCCTCCAGCTGTCTTTTCATCTCTCTCTTTTTCATTCTCTCTTCCTTCTCTTTCTTCTTTTCTGCTATTATCCTTTTCTGCTCTTGTTGCTCCTTCATCTTTCTCAGCTTTTGCATCTTTCTTTCTTCAAGCTTTTTCTCCAGCTCGTATGTTTCTTTTTCTTGTCTTTTTCGGTCCATCACATTTTCTTCTTCTCTCTTTCTCTCACTTTCACTCCTGCTCTCCTCCATCTGGGTTTTCATGCATTTCTCCACCTCCATTCTTTCCTTTTCTTCTCTCTGTTTCTCCAGCTTTTCAAACTCCCTCCATTTTTCATTCTCTCTCTTCTCCTTTTCTCTTTCTTCAGACATCAGTCTCTCCATCTCTTGGGCTTTCTCTTTCACCATCCTCATTTCTTCCTCTTTCTTTCTGTCCATCTGCAGATATTTATGCTGCCACTCTTCCTCAAGCTGTTTGACTCTTTCGCTCCATTTCTCCTCTCTTCTCAGAGTCTGTTCATTTTTCTCCCCCATCTTTCTCTCCATCTCTCTCAGTCTCTCTTCCACCTCCATCTGTTGCTCCTTTCTCTCTCTGTGTAACTCTTTTTGTTTCTCTCTTTCCATCTGTTTCTCTCAGTCGCTCCTGCACCTCCTTTTCCGTTCGTTTCTGCCTCTCCATCAGCTCTCTCTCCATCTCTCCTCTTTCTCTCTCTCTCTTTCTCTCCATCTCTTTGAGCATGGCCAGTTCTCTCTCTTTCGCGACTTTCCTCACCATCTCCATCTCTCTCTCTATCTTCCTGCATGATTCCTCCAGTTCTTCCAACTTTTCTTTCTCTCTTGTCATCTCTTCTTCCCTTTCTTTTCTCTATTTGCTCCCCCTCTGTTTGTTCATGCTCTTGCTGCACTCTCTTTAACTCCTCCTCTCTCTCTTTCTCTCTGTCCATCTCTCTCTGTCTTTCTCTCAGAACGATTAGCTCTTCTCTCTCATGATTCCTTTCTTCCTTTCTCTGTCGCTCTTTATGAGCCATTCTCTCATTCTTGTCCTTCTCTCACATCACTTTCTCCTCTCTCTGTGTGGCTTTCAGATTCTCCATTTCTTTCAGCACACTGTTCTCCTCCCTGTGTCTCACACTGAAGGCAATTCTTTCTTTTATTTTCTCTATCTCTCTTCTTAGAGCCTCCTCTCTCTCTGTCCATCTGAAATGTTCCATCTCTCTCTCTTTCTGCAGCCGCTGCAGGAGGAGCAGTCTTTCTCTCTCAGCATCTGGATGATTCTTCTCCTCCTCTGCTATTTTCTCCTTCATCCTCTGCACCTCTCTTTTCAGCTCGCTCCCTCTCTCTCTGCGTCTCAGGATCTCCATCTCTTGCTCTCTCACGATCTCCTTCATTCCTCTGATCTCTCCCTCCCTGACACTCTCTCTCAGGGCCTTTAAACACACACAGTCTGTGAAGAACACTATCCTGACTGAGACCATCAACTCTGGGCTTTTACTTTCAGACTGAACGAGAGAAACAACAGAAAGAGTGGAATACAACTAATATAACTAATAAACTGTCACTAATCTATAACAGAACCTTTCACTAATGACTAATCTATCACTAATCACCAACAGTGTGATGAATAAGATCATGTGTCCTGCCTTTCTAGTAGACGGCTGGCGCTCTCTCTCCTTTCTCTCCTTCTCTCTCTCCCTCAGCTCTTTCAGCAGCAGTTCTTTCTCCAGCTCTCTTAGTCTCAGGAGCTCCTGCCTCTCTTCCTTCTCCATTCTCTCTCCCTCCATCATGATCTGCAGCCTCCACTGGACCATTTCTATCTCCTTCTGTCTCTCCCTCTCTCGCTGCCTCCTCCTCTCTTCCAGCTTCTTCCTCCTCTTCTCCTTCTTCTCTCTCTTCTGCTCCCTCTCTTTCAGCTCCTTCTCTCTCTCCATCTCTCTCCGAAGCTGTCGGAGACTCTCCTGCTGTCTCCAGCTCTCCAGGAGTCTGTCCTCCCTGCTGAACAAGGTCAGCTTAGGCCAGCAGTTGCCCCCCCAGCACCCACAGGCTGTGGGAGGACTGGGTGGGGAAAGCCACTCTTGCTCCTGGTTCATGGTTCTTCTGGATTTAGAAAACAAAACCACAGTATTAACCCTTAAATGCAAACCTCTGGGTGCTGCAGCCTCTGAGCTCATTTCTGCTCCAATATCAAAATAGAACAATATTTTTTTATGCTGTCTCAAGAAAGCCAACTTAGGGGACGGCAATGGGGCAAATATACTGTATATTATAATTATTATAATTATTGTGTTATACAATACCTCAAGACATTGTCACAGTACAAGATACCCATCACAATATTTAGTCTTTCTGAGATTAAGTAAGTTGGAACAGACAAAATAGAACCTGTATTGCCACTAGAGCTGCACCGATACCACTTCTTCCCTTCCGATACTGATGCCTGATCCTTTAGTATCGATACTGATACTAACTCTCTCTAAACTAACTCACTCATAAGTCCTGATATTTATACAATTACATTCTTAAAATATTTTATTTTGGTAAAATATATGATCTATGTCACAAATAAAACACACTCAGCTTGGCTAGATGGCATTTACTTACTGGATTACATTTATTAGATGCTTAAGAAAACTTATTTTTGCTTATTTACTGTAAATATTTAGTATTTACTATTATATAATTAGTAATAAGAACCATGTTTAACAACTTTAGTAAATGTAAAATATCTTTATTGTGCAAAACACTATACAGATAAACCTGTGGTGTTTACACATCAGCACACAGCAGCCTTTCTGGCCCATAAACGGAGCTGAATGTTGTTTTACATCAAAATTTCTCAAATTATTTGTCTCATACGAGCGTCTTGTTCTCTCGTGCTGCATCTCTGAGCGTCAGTTCAGTAAATATAACCGTCGTTCACGCTGTCAGTATCAGCGACTTTCAGTGTTTTTTTTCTGGCTTGGATGAAGCGACGGGCCGCGAGACCCCGCTGCTGAGTGATATAGCTGACCGATGGAGGCGCACCGCAGGTGGGGCTAGTGGACGCACAGGCCCGGCTAGCAGGCGGCTATGCTAAAGGCTAAATCGAGGCTAAATACTATCATTACGGCGAGAGTGCGGCGTTTCCTTCCGCTCTCAAAATAACATTAACTCAGACTGTAATTGACCAGAAGGCGGCAGACGAGTGATGACTGAAAGAAGCAGCTGAGCTGTTCAGGTAAACGGCTCCGTTAGCGTGTTTTTAACACCAAAAACTGTCCTTACAGATTCTGCCATGAGCATTTTACTGCTGCTTATCGTCCCTCACCGCCGACGTGTTCGGTTATACTGGCGCGCGCGAACACGTCAGAAATTGCTTCGTGATATCGGTCATATATATCGGTATCGCCATCAATGATACGATACTACGTTTAAGTGCCAGTATCGGTGTCTGTGCAACACTAGTTGCCACATATAAAAATTATTTATAATAATAATAAACTTACAACTACAATTATTTTTTATTCAGTGTTTTACAAACTGCACTGCACTAAATACAATAAAACAGGCCTAATTATGCTCACTTTGCAATGAAACATGTAGTTGTCCAGTGTTCTTTCAGTACTGACGATATCCATGGTTTTATAATTAAAAGAGCACGTTGTAACATTATTTGTCATGATAACGATAAAATATTATCGTATTGCCACACCTAAACCAGCTCACTGCTTTCTCCATTATTTCTTTTCCCCCAAAGAGAAAAAACACTAACCTTCTTACAGCTTTTCAGCTACAGCCTCTAAATTTCACTTATTTCTTCTTACAATCGTAGAGACGATCGATCTTTTCTTCACTTACACGGCGGAATGTTCAGTGCAACTGAATTCTGACTCATTAAAGGCCCATTGTGATGTCATCACCGCATCACTGCCATGCTCACAGGCTCCGCCCACCAGCCTACAGAACTGATCCACTGAACTACATTAACTAACACTAAAGCCCACCAACTAGGCCTATCTCTGTATACTGACAGCACTCGTCCACCTCACCTTTCTATCTTTTTATTCATCCCTCCATCGTCCCATTCAAACCCATTCATTCTGGAAATTTCCATGAACTTTCAAGTTAAAGCCAGAAAACTCATGTTTATCATTTTTACCCAAAATGTACAAGTGCGGTTCACATAACATTCACCCGTCAATGCCTGCTCCCTCCATCCTCCCAGTAAAACCACTGAGCTGTTATCTTAAGAGTAACAGTTTGAACTGATAGTAGTCGTCTATGTTTGTAACTCCTAAGAAATCACAGTAGGTTCTAGCAGGGTTTACGTAACACTAATGACGTTTGTGTGGTTTTATGTGACTAATTCATTTTAACTTGACTATTTTCACACCTCTCTTCATCCCTTAGGATGAAACAGGCTTTTGTTACTGTGCCTTTAACACAGATAGTCTCGTGTTACGCGTAACGTCACACCGTACAGTCGCCGCCATTTTGAGGACCGAATCAGCGCAATGCCTTTAATTTGCTGTGAACAATTCACCTGCAAGATGCGACAGAAGACGAGAATGACGAGAGACACACAGACCTTTAATTCAGTGTTTACAAACTCGAGGCTTGGAGCCCCTGCACTGTATAGTATAGTGTTTCTCTCTGCTGTTAACACCTCGTCCAGCTCAAGAAGGGATTAATTAGCTAATAATATAAGATATTTTAACTAGGAAACCACAATTATGCAGTGCAGGGGTTGCAGGACTGGAGCTGAACTCTGCACTAACTGCACTACCAAACTTACAAAATCACATCTGTCGAAACACAACATAGTTTTGCGATCCACGACATTCAGTCTTATATTTAATGTTTATGTTTCTCCAGTCAAACGTCATTTAAATCTCCAGAAACAGATGTAAAGTTATACCGGCTGTTTAAGGCTCAGTTAGGGGGATGACTGTTTATCTCTCGGCTGTTAACATTGGCTAAAGTTATCTAAAGGCTAGCATTGTTCACATCTGTGTTAATTAGCTGATGTCGTTACCCTCCTATGATGACAAAGAGTTTTTCTCCTCTTTACTGATCTTTTCTTTTTTATGCTGTGTTCTTCTACTGCTCCACTCGCTGAGCTCTGATTGGACAATCACAAATAAACAAATCTGTCCCAGACAGGCCATCAATATACAGCTATCAGTTCAGTTTGACTACAAAACCACCAGCAGCTGCTTCATTATCAGAAGACTGGATGAGGAATATTTGACACAGATCATTAGGATCATTGGGCCTAGTTCACCAACATCTTCCTAAGTTTTTTACTAAATTTGTTCTTGAGAAAGGTTCTAAGAAAAGGTCTACGTCAGATTCATGACGTGCTCTTAAACCGCAGAACTGTTCTCACTTTTGTGCTCGAGTGAGTGTAGATTCTGTTCTTCCCTAAGAACAAACCCCAAATAAGAAAACATTGGTGAAAGTCAGAATCTCTGTGAAAACTGCATAAGTGGGTTTTAAGACGAAATTTCTTCTTAAGGACTGTTGGTGAATGAGGCCCGTTGCTCTCTAACGCTGGACATGTACAGAAACGTGGGAGAGTTAAGGCATGTTGGAGTTCAGCACAGATGTTCAGTTCCTCTCTCACAGCTACAGAACCTACATGTTAGTTTTTATAAAAACGATCTGAACAGAAACACTGCAAGTCATCAACAAAGCGCAGTGTGTCTGTTCATGTGCAGAATATAATATACGTACTGTTCTCGGTTCACAGTCTACTCCAAAATATCTGCTCTAGTTCGGAAACGCTTCTGTTCAGCACACAGGTGAGTAAAGAAGTGACACCTGCAGTAGAATCGGAACTGTGACATCAGAATGAAGTCCTCTGTTGCCATAGTAACTGTAGAACCAAGCTGTAGTGACGTCATACCCCTAATTATGAGATTAGGTAGTCATGGCAACAAACGTTTTTCTTCAGTTAGTGGATTACAGTCTGTGTAATTGTAGGCCTGAGTGAAACAGAGGACGATCTTATATTTATCATGTCATTCAGTACAGATAAATGCATTTTGTAAAATTTAAATTTAAGCATGAACAGTGTTTTGAACCCTGACAAAAAGGCTTATAATGATGTAATGTAGAAAAATGTTTATGAAGAAGAAAGTAAGTACAAGTACTTAATCTACATTAAAATCTACATGTTGAGAATGCTGTGCAGTGACTGGGCCTTTACATTCAACAGTCAGCATGCAGGACCTTTAAAACTGTCTTAGCAATCAGCAAAAATAGGAATAACAGGATGAAAAAGAGAATAAAGTTGCTGAAGAGGATATATGGCTTTTTTTTACTATAATAAGATATTTAGCTCAAACTCTTTCTCCAGAATTCACTGGCTAACTGTGCTGTCTGTGCTGCTGCTCTGTTCTGTAATGAACAACTAAAGTTCTCCAACCTGTCCAGAGAAAACAAGAACTGATGCAGCAACTGTTCACAAGCTCAGCTCTCTGCATGCCATTGTTTTATCAAAAATACCTCAAAAAAGAGCTCAAAAAGCTGTTTGGCCTCAATTATTACTATCATGTAATTGCCCAGACCTACCACTCACTCGCAGGCGTGGTGTAAATTAGATGAAGAAATAAAAGAAGTTTAATACTGCAAACTTATCATCTATTACAATACAGGCAAACAAACACATCAAGTTTTTTGCTCAGCACTATATAGCTCTGTGTGAAATAGTTCTGTCTACAGCTCTACAGTTGGAGCTGATCAGTTTCACCTGACTGTGTTAATCAGGTTGGTAGTTTTATCAGTATGACAGTAACAATGACCGTGTCTGAATGTGTCCTGGGTCCCTTCAGCAGTGCTGCTTTGTGAGCTACATTATGAAGTACACTATGTGATGGTAAGATTAATCAGCTGTAGCCAGCTTTCCTTCCCACCTTCTGATACTCCCCAGTTAGCCAAATTCATCTTTTAATTTAAACACATCCTTGGTTTTGTTCTGGCCCAGATGCTGTAAAACTAATGCATGTGGCCCAGATGTGGCCCACACACTGTAAAATGAGCACAACTAACAGAAGTGGTCCAGATGTAAAACAAGTTTTTTCGTTCACTTTTTTGGTTAACTAAGCTAAAAATTCTAAATGATATATGCTGTGGTTTACTTACAGCTCTTATCATTGGCCTGCTCCGAGCATGAAGCTAAACACACACAGCTTAGCTCAGTGTGACTCAGCAGCTGCACAAATGGCTGACAAAAACGAGAAGAGTAAATGGATGTGATCCAGATGTGGCCCATACCCTGTAAAGTGAGTGAAACTAAGTGTTCTGGCCTAGCTCTGGCCCATATACTGTAAAGTTGTAAGGTAGCTTGGATCTGCTGTCTTCATTTTACTGAAGATCAGTTCCACAGTTTTAATCAAACAGAACTCAGATATGCAAAACGCCTCAACCTTATCGATGGTCCTTATCATTCCCCCATTCCCTCTCTTCCCACTGTTCCCCCTCTTCTTCCGTCATGCCAGTCTCAGCCTGTACCGGATACTGTGTGGAAACACTCTGTCCACTCACTTTTCACTCTATTAGACTCTCCTACCTTGTCAGTCCACCTTGTAGATGTAAAGTCAGAGATGATAGCTCATCTGCTGCTGCACAGTTTGTGTTGGTCATCCTCTAGTCCTTCATCAGTGGTCACAGGACACTGCCCACAGGACGCTATTGACTGGATTTTTGGTTGGTGGACTATTCTCAGTCCTGCAGTGACACTGAGGTGTTTAAAAACTCCAGCAGCACTGCTGTGTCTGATCCACTCATACCAGCACAACACACACTAACACACCACCACCACGTCAGTGTTACTGCAGTGCTGAGAATGATCCACCGCCTAAATGGTACCTGCTCTTTGAGGGTCCATGGGGGTCCTGACCCCTGAAGAACAGGGTAAAAGGGGGCTAACAAAGTATGCAGAGAAACAGATGGACTACAGTCTGTAATTGTAGAACTACAAAGTGCACCTATATAGTAAGTGAAGCTGATAAAATGGACAATGAGCACAGAAACAAGGAGGTGGTCATAATGGTATGCCTGATTGGTGTATATGCAAACCTAACGGCTGTAGTTTGTACCCATCAGTACTTCAGTGTATTATAATAGCAGTGATCAGAAGATTTCCTTAAAACATCCTAAAAAAATTCTTATGAACTGATATCACCACAGTAGGGCAACATTAACAGTAGTAACAGAAAAACAGTTAACAGAGTGAATAAAAAAAATTCTGAAGCTTATCAAGAAAATAAATAATAGGAAATTACAATGCCTGAAACAGAAATGAGAATGAAAAAAAAACATCTGAAAGGGAGTATCAGTCTGTCTCTGCCATTTCAAATTCTAAAAGCTTTTTGCATTAAGACTTTTCATATTTCTAAGAGAAGCAAAAAAAAAGACAGTTCATTTCAAATACTGTGAAAGGATAGGGAGGTTTTTAGAAATGTTGCTTTGTGAATAAAGAATTTACCTAAGTTGTTAATTTAGTTCTCCAGTCTTTCAAGATGACCCCACAAGTAATGTCTTCGCTAGTAAACATGGACAAATTTGTAATTTTATGTGTTAGCCATTCATGCCATTTCCTCCAAAATGTCTGACTATGAATGCATGTAAAAAAATTGGTCTGACATTACAATATCTATCTAGCAGAAGAATTATTATGGTCGAAATCAAATCTTAGTCTCAAACATTCACTGGAAGGGTATCCTGTTCAGAGTATTACAGTGAACCTCCTTTACTTAAGGAGGAAGAGGAAATTTTAAATAAACTGAATAAATACGTTTAGTTACGTAAAACGGGTGAAAGGAGGAGATATGGTTACCATCTCAGGGCAATCAACATCGCTGCAGGACTGCATTTAATACCATTATAGAGTGCCAGTTAAAGAAAAGTACTGTTCAAAATTATACTATTTCATGAATTTTGCACTCAGACAGTGGGATAGGATTATAAAATGGAAAGAACGCAGCGATCCACACTCATGTTTGTGTAATATTTATGTGCAGATATGGCCACACTTTTCTTGGTGAGCCGGAGAGAACTTATAGTGTGATTGTTTTCCCCTTGTTTTATATTAAGTTTGTTTTATTTAATATCCTCTATAGGGGATTTTAACTTGATTAGTAGTTATTTATTTCCAGTGCTTGTTAATGCTGAATAATCATTGTAATAAGTTACAGCATTCCTTAATTCATGTAGATATTCTTAATAGATTAGCACCTTCTTACAGCAAGCTGAAGTCAGCTTCTTATTCGCCATCTTCTTGCTCAAATTTTTCCAATCCACCTTAAATGGTGCAGCCTCAGGCACCAGAATATAACTCCTGCACCTTTTGAAGTAGAGCCAACTTCATCTCGTCCTTCTTACTGTGTTTTGGGGAGTTTTTTCATTTTTGCGTGCATTAAGATTAGGAGTGATTCACACACTGATGGATTTGCTGATGTGTGTGAACTGGGTTTTTAACATCAGGTGCAGACTGAATACTCTCCTGCTGCTCAGGACAGCTAGTCAGCACAATCACAGTTATTAAATTGAAATAAAAGCTGAGAGCCCTACGGAGCCCTGCTGGTGACATCCTGTGTAAATAAAAATAATGCGTGGCCACGCCTTCTTAACGCATGGGAACGAGATCCTAATGCATGGCCACGACTTCGTAAGCCGTGATCTCATTCCCACGCCTTACTAAGTCATGGCCACGACTTAATCACCTCATTCCCACGCCTTACTAAGTCATGGCCTCGACTTAATCATCGCATTCCCACGCCTTACTAAGTCGTGGCCACACATTATTTTTATTTATACAGGATGTCACCAGCGGGGCTCCGTAGTTGAGTGATAAGGAAGTTATGGCCGATTTAATGATGAAAACCTATATCTCAGTAAACATGTAACGTTTGTTTACAAGCGGACCTTGACCTCTCCAACATGGCGGACGGGCAGACGTATCGCCTCAGAGTGAGAACAACGGATGACGCTGCATCTGCGGCACTTGGAAGAGCTTATTCGATGTCAAGGTCGGATATGATTGGCTTACAACTTTCGAGGTCTGATTTGATTGGCTAAGCCGGGCGGTATGCTCCCCCCACCCCGTGCCAAACAGCGTAGGATTGCCGTCTTCTCTTATATTGGGAAAATCTCTGTTTGGGCTGTTAACGCATCATGTCTGTATTTTTAATGCCAGTGGCAGTTTTGATTAGGTGATTTAGGTTATCAGAATATCCTACCAGTAGTTTTATGTAGAGGGCCGTCTGCAAATATGCGCTACGGAAGGACATTTCGGCAGGACAGGACAATTCGCCAGAACACCGGCAGCCATATTTGAAAACGGAAAACGGAAAACAATCCCAGTGGTACGCGGTCGCGTTTCTGTAGTCTTTATTTATGTTGTTTTGGAAGGTTTTCGAAGGACTGAGGGCGACTTGCTGTGTAGTTTTCCCATTTTTGTTTTTGTTTTGGTATGGCCTCCCTGCAGGAGCAGATTAAAGCCGAGGAGGACCATCCCTGCGCAGACGTGTTCACAGCAGTGAAGGAGGAGACTGAGAGTGTGAATATCAGCGGACAGACTGACAAAGACGCCGTTAAGGAAGAAGCAGAAACCGAGGACGTTAAAGAAGAGGGAGAAAACTGGACTCTGGATGTAAACGACGAACCGAGTGCCGTCGAGATTGGTATGAGAGCAGAGAGTCCGTGTGAAATCGAGGTGAAGTTGGAACCGGGCAGCGAGTCGGAGGAGAGCTTGGACAGAGAGCCTGTTCCTCGGAGTAAAGGGCGAAAAAGAGCACATCCCCTGCAGCAACAGCAGCCGCCACAAAATAGGTAAGTTAGGCTCGCCATTTTCGTAGAGACAGTTTTGAAAAGGAGTAGAAGTGGGTTCGTGACCATCCTGTGCTCTCGAATAGCTTGTCCAGACATGCTAACTGAATACAAGCTAGGAACAGTTAGCAACGTAGCTATCATTGTGCGTTTTCCACAATGTCTCTTCGGTTCACTTCACTGTCAACATTAGGTTAGTATTTTTGACCGAGCTATACTTATAACAGCCTTTTGGGTGTCTAGATTTCAGTTTAGCTTTTAAGTCCAGCTACAGACACATTGTTCTGAGGTGAATTTCCCAAAAACGATAAAGCTTGGTGAAAGCGAATAACAAGCCAAACAACAAAGGAATTGAGAAAATGAATCTGCAAGTGTTTCCCAAAGACCTTCATAATCCAAGATTTATTGACTGAGTTACTTTTAAGTTCTTCTGTTCACTGGTTTCCTGCATGTACATGAAACAACATCTCCAATCGAAAACCGAACCTTCGATCATACCTGGTGTCAAATTTAAGTTTTCACTTTTACACATTTGAAAAGTATAAACCTTAAACAGACTTAGAAAATCAGTCATTACACACACTTAAACACACAAACAGAATTCTTTAGTCGGTATGTCAGTTTTGTAAATAGGCTCAAAATTAAGTCTTTTCACTGCATGAAGTGGTACGGAGCTCCTAATGTGACCTGGTAATTAGTTTTAGTAAGGCATCTTCACAAATAACTATATTGAGACCGTGAATTAACACCTTTAGGCCACAAATTACTATACTACTCCCACAGTTTACTATAGTGAGGCCACAATTTACTATATTTAGGTAACAAATTACTATATTGAGACCAGCAATTTCTATATCGAAGCCACACATTTAAGATATTGAGGCCACAAGTTATGAGAAGCCTAACTGGTGGCCTCAGTATATTAATTTGTGGGCACACTTTTTAAAAAAAATAATTACCATGTCATCTCAGGGGCTCTGGAAATTAGAGTGAATGGTGAACAGGAATTACCCTCATCAAAAGTATAATTAAATGATTTGGTGCAATGATATAAAAAAGCTCCCAACTTCAGGACGGTGAGCAAATAAAAGTGAAGACTTGTGTGTTGACGTGCCTTTTATATGGGCAAAGTACAATCGGATCTCATCTGGCCAAACTGGGGACACATTGTGGTGAAAATACAAACAGAATCTGGCCAAAGTTTATCAGATATGATCTGGAAACGAAATACATGTTAATGCAAGATGTAAACAGGCTCTGTGACTGACTTTATGGAGGGCATTTCCTTTTACATGACCTCAACCTGGCTGTATCGTGTGTTTTTCGGGTCTGCTCCATTACTTGATCATCCCCGGAGCCCTTACGCTCCAGGCCTAATCAAAGGGGTCCACTTAAGAACTCTACTTCAGTGGTGCACATGGATGTGCATGTGACACATGAATGTGAATTTATTTATTTAAATTAATTAATTAAAAATATTTTGTTAGTATTTTTAACAAAAACAAGTTGACCGATCCCAAGTCCTAACAACGCTTGGTTACTGCTGGTAACAACGTCAGGCTCTCTAAAAATGGTGGCGGAACTCAACTTAAACCAGCATTTTCAGGATATAATTGCTCAGTAAAGTCATAAGGAAGGTATGCGTTAGTATTCGTAAATGACGTTAGATTGCTTCAACAAATGGTGGAAAAAGTTGAGCTGCAGCCCATTTCCAATGCTGTGGTGGCAAAAGTCTAAACTGACTGCAAGAGGAAGCTCATCATGACAGGACTCTCAGATAACCGGTACGTATTCCACTTGTTGCACAACTTAACCAGAGTAACTTGTAATAAAAAGGGCAGCATGACATATCTCCACTTACCTTTGAGCTTTATTTCTTGCACTGATGGAATAATTTTATTGATTACAGAATATTCAGTATGTCAGTTTTTAAAGGGAGCAGTTGTCATGCATTTCATAACTCTTTTTCTGTAGCCTGCAGTTATTGCATTTCTACAGTTCATATTTACCGTAACCATCAACTTTTTTCATCCACAGGAAAGGTTTGGAGGTAACAGATGCAGACTTTGAGCTCCTCAGAAGTATGACAGGCACTCCAATAAGTTATTTAGCAAATCAGCCCCCACTACTAATAGCTGTGGGAGAGAACACATACCCCTTAGGGTGTGGTTTGAGTTACCAGGTAAGATAAATACTGACTTAAAATGTAATGTTTGTCAACATGTTGACCACAAACAACATCTATGTAATGTTTTAAATAATGTAAATAATGTTTTTCTGACATCTGATCAGTTGGAACAAACAAAAAAAAAAACTACTAGTGCCACATGATTTCACATACTGCACTGCACTAATCTTGTTGCAGAGGACTAAATATGCTCTCTTTGCCATAAAACATGCATTTGGTCTGTGTTGCATAAGTACTGACAGTATCCCAGTGTACCCTCAGAAAAGCATATTGTGTTGTGTTGTGATGTAATTTATCACGATAACAATATTGTCATATTGCCCAACCTTGAATAGCTTGAATAACCACTTTGAAAAAAATGAGAACTTAAACATAAAGCATATATACATGCAAAATATATCCATGCGAATGGCCCACTCCCAATCCCTTACGTGTGTTTTTAGACTGGTTGTCATAGAGTGGATGCTGGAGCAACAGTTAAATTGGTGTTTCACTTTTCAATTCTGTGTAATATATGTGCACTCAAAGCAACCACTAATAAATATTTTTCTTATTTTATAGTTACCTTCAATGAGCACGGTTTCTAATCCACAAGATGATGCATAGTATTGTGGTTCCTTGGACATCCCAGTGCTTTTGTTCAGTGACATCATCAAGTCACCACTTCGGCACAAGCATGAATTCACCGGGGAAAAAAAAGACAAATAAAGACAAACATCTAACCAAGCTGGGAGTGAAAGTTGGCAGTCAGCAGGACTTGGGATAACTGCTTTTTTTTAACTCTTTGTTCGCTCAGAAATACAACCGGAAACCTTGCTCATATTCATCTTAACAGGCCTGTCCTAAATGTGGCCTTTTGCTCTAGCCTGACTTATTCCTTCTAGATGAAACAGCAGATGGCATATTTCTTAAGGATGAATTGCGTGGATTGCTGGAGATAAAATGCCCCGTTAGCGCGAAAGGTATGAGCTTAATTGAGTCAGCCTCAGAAACGTCGATGTAGCTAAACAAGAAGAGCAAACAGTCTCCCAAACCTACGACACCTGCTTCCAAATACAGCATCAACTCCTTATGTCTGGACTTTCCATATACATCAGGAGAGACATGTTTTATTAGTAGTTTGTAGATCAACGACATGGCCACATTTTTTTTTTTTACAGACGTATTTTTATCTTTAATGCAGAGTCAGTTACATGTCGAATAGGTTTACTACATAGAAAACCTGCTTGATCGCTCAGTTTAAGTAGATTGACGAAGAATAATGAGATGTTTTAATCTACTGTTGACTAGATATAACAAAATAAATGAATCTACGTTGTTTTGGAATACTCTTAGTCTTTTCTGGGTCTTCTGTTAACATCTCTACCGCACCCCCACACACAAGGTACAGATTAAAGACATAAACAACAGTTCAGAAAAATTTCTGCTGTCTGCATGATTTGAGTGTGGCCCTTATTCAGTGCATCTTTTGGGTCTCCATTTATGAAATGATGCCACAATGTCAGCACTAGATTTCTTAAACAAAGACAATATTACATAAATGAGCTGCTTTGACTGAAAGCTGGCAGCAGCTATTAACCCTTAGTGGTTCAAATTTCTCTACAGTGATTGGACAGAAACCTTTGCAAATGTAGCCATTTTCTCTGTCCATAACGAACAGAAAATTTGGACGTGTCAGAGTTTAACATGTAATGTTGGTAATGGTAAAATGTAGGTTAGTCTGAAGAAATAAGTTTTGTTTGGATGCTATTTTGCCTCTTGCCCTGCTTGTATTTAAATAATTTTTGTTTTTTGGGCCAATGTCTTATCTGGAAACTGTTGTAAAACATCATGCATATTACATATTTGTAAAAATTTGCATAATAGCTTCAAGTGAAGTTGTTTTTTAGAGGCATTCAATGCTTTGGACGTCATCACCAGTAAACAGTTCTGATTTGGAAAATGTAATCAAACGACTCTTGATGGCTATTTTTTGTTAACACTGATGAAATTCCCCATTTAACTCCGGTTGATTCAGTAGCAAGTGACTGTGAGTATGCCAGATAAGTTCTGACTCTTTACAGTGCTTTATTTTTTTATTTATTTATTTTTTTAATATACTCATGACTTATGTGGTCAAATAAAGTTCAATTACCATTAAAATAGCAAAAGAAATTACTTTTGAGAAGACAGATGTGTAATGGCACAGGTATTCACTGACTGGTTTTGAATGTAGGTTACTTTTGCGACAACCCATTCAGTGTCTTTTACTTCCTATTTCAGTGCAAGCTGTCAGCTCAGCTCAGAGCAAATGCATGAGACTGTGTCATGGCCTAGGAGGATGCACTTGCGCTAATTGGCATCTGGTCAGTAGAATTCAAAAGCAATTGGAAGGATCAAAGAGAAACGAGAAAGTGTTCCAAGTGATAGCTGAGTCACTGGCAACGCTGGGGATTAGCAGACTTCCGAACAGTGCAGAGAAAAAATTAAAAAGCTAAATTATATGTACAGGATCCAAAAAGACACAAACAGCAGAAGCAGAACAGCCAAGAAAACGGACTGGTTCTACGAGGCTTTGGATATAGTTTTAGGATCCCGCCCCTCTGAGAGGAATGACTGTGCTAGATTCATCCTTTCCCTCCATGGCTGCAAAGCTCTTGGAAGTCTTTGTGGGTGATGAGCATGGTAAGTTATAAGTATCATTATACATATGTAAATTGTTGAAGCTTAGGTCCCCAACCTTGGTATAGGAGTACACTGTCCTTCTGACATTTATCTTTTCTAATGCAACCGTTTTTGTTTTTTTACACAATGTAATTTCACTGATAAATCTCCAAGGCACTGTTTTTCATATTCACTTTTAATTTCACTTTACAGAGGCTGTCAACTTAGAGTTCCACATCATGCAGTGAAAACTCTGCATCAGAGGGAAGTGCACCATCGCCAGTGCCTGCTGCACCCCAACAGGAGAAAATTCCAGAGCTCCAAGACCCTCCCATCGTCAATTTGCCTGATCCCCCGGATAGCAGTACCAGACCTAAATGCAGCATTCTTGGTAAGAAAGTCATTTGGTTTCACTGTGAACCAGAAATGGACACTCGAGTGAATCTCCATAACATAAGCTTTACAAGAAGAGACATGCCTTTGAAAAGGCAAACATGTAAGGTTGTCTCCGATTGCTTTGGGTCACTTTTGTGACGACCCTTTTTACAGCACTTCGAGACAAACTCGAGTGTAAGAATTGAGAATTTCCCCATTGTGGGACTAATAAAGGATTATCTTTCATACTGACTGACTGGTGACTCAACATGGTCTTGTTCTTAAACACACATTCTTTATTATAGAAGAATGCTGCAGGCTAATGGACAGAAGAAAGCACTGCTTGCAGTATATGTAGTGTTTAAATGAAAGAGGCAAAACAACTTAATGGTTGGCTGGAATGGAGTTACAGAACAGCTAGTGCACAAGCTAATTTAGCTGAAGTCGTGAGCTAATCAAGCTAAAGTTCAAGTTATAGCTCGTGTTCTTTTAAAACTTCAGCTGGGTTTGCTATTATGATGGCTTGGTAGCGTAATTGCTTTATAAACTAACCAAATGTTTTGTTTTGCCTCAAGTCTGTTGTTCAAACTGAAGATTTTTTTTTACACAGTCAGACGCCGCACACCTGGCTGTCCTTGAGGCCCAGCACAAGCAGTGGCTGGAGAGTCGACAAGCCGACAGAGAAGCTGAAGCTGCTCAAGCTGCTGAAAGATTACGTGTAGAAGAAACATTCAACAACCAGTTCATTGCTCTGTTTGGAGAGTTGGTTCAGGTCCTAAAAGAAATTCATTAACAAAGAGCAGCGGAGCACCCACAAGGCTGAATTGTTTTTCACCTTTACATAACATTGTAGTATACCTTATACAATAAACACACTTTTCTGTTTCTTAACAAGTGTCAAGTTTTTATTTATTACATGTGTCAAGTTTGCATTCCTGTCTTGTCCTCCAAGGTAGCTTACCCCTTCAGATCGCATTTACAGAAATGACTGGATTTCCTAGCTGAGCAAATCTTTTAGACTTGATAAACTTTAAAAACTTCACATAAATAAGAACATTGCTGTCAACTTAGCTATCGCGGTATCAAGGCAAGTGGCCACCCAAGCCAGGGGCTCTCCATTTTTACTGACCGAAATGTGAAAATGTGAAATGTTGTGAGTCTTTTATTTAGTATTAGTTGTTTATTAGTGATGGGAACTGTTTAGACTGTTTGAGACAATTTAAATAATCTTTATATTATATACCTCGCAATTCTCTTCAGTCAAAATGGGTAAAGTCGCATAAACAGACTTCAGTACCGCAGATTTGGAGTTTTTACCTGTTTTTGTTCCACCCATACTGGGGAACTGGTTGTGATTGTGTTTGTGTGTTTTAAAAATGGGCTAAAATCACAGTGTATTCTTTGCGTTTATATGCCGAGGCGGAATCTTTAAAGTGACCAAAGACTTTGGGTTTGACTGTCATGGCGTCAGCAGCACTCTGCTGTGTGAACAGATCCTCGTTCACTGCCAGCTTGAGTTGTTTGTTAATTAGCGTGACAGCAAACACTAGGCTTACGTCACATAGTGTCAGGCGTTATCTGCTGTGCATATTAGAAGTATGAGTAAGTGAGGGCAGATGCCCTTATTGGTAACAATACATAAAATAATAATAATAATAGTAACAAGCACATCCTCACAAAATGCATTAGCAAGTTAGCAGACTGCAGGCAAAAACCAAAGAAGGAATGGTTTTGTGAATGATGAGTAGTATGTATTAGTAATTTGCAAATGAATTTAAGTGCTTTATTGAAGGGTTTTGGGAAACACTTATTAACATTCATAAGATGAGCTTAGTTAAGTACATAGTGTACAACTGAAGCTTTTGGGAAATGCACCTCTGTGTCTTGCATTAAATGTGAATAAACAGTGGTAGGAGGAAGGAATGAATCATGCTTTTAATTCTCTTACATTGAAAGTGTCTGAATCATTGGGGAGCATGTTGGGAAATTCTTTTCAATTCCACTGTTGGGAACTACACATGAGAAAATGTATTTAAAAAAAGGGATACTTTGTGTCTTTCTCTCCAACACACTTATGTCCTTTCCCCCCTTTTCTCTGACACACACACACACACACACACACACACACACACACACACACACACACACAACTAACTGTCTATCAGGAATGAAAATATAAAAAAGAAAGAAACTAGAATCTTGGTTGACAGTAACGTCTACACTAGTGGTATGACTGTGTATATAGGCAAAAGCACAAGCAGTGCACTGTTATGATGCTGAATTCTGCTTGGTGAATGCTTTTGTGGTAGGATCTAGACGCAGTGTCTGTATGGATAGTGTTGCTCCAGCCCTAAACTTAAAACTCTAAATGCTCTGAATTGAAGCTTGTAATTTAGGGGCATTCAACTCTTGTCCTGTTGTCAAACATACCCACTCAACTTGGCAGTTGAAAGATGAGTTTAGATGTGAAAACATGAGAATCAGGTGTGTTTGAACAGAGAAATCACCAAGTGCTGGACACCAGCCCAGTTTATATTTTACTGTAATTAAGGATATGGCCACCTGAACCATCTTGTGCCCACAGCTTAATATCACAAAGGAATGTCCTGCATAATGAATGGCTGCTACATTATCAAAAGACATAATTTTACAATATCATATTATGAAGAAATGTGATCACAAATTTTGGCACAGCTCAAAATGTTGCATGCAATGAACAGTGACCGTCTGTACTTCAACTCAATTAAAAGACACATTTATATTAGGATACATTTTACCATCAGCCTGCATGACCACCTTTACAGTCATGTGAAGAAGTAAACCCCATTAAATGTTTCTCTTTTTGGCAGTGTAACATCCTGCCATCCTTCGTCTTTCCTTGTTTCTGTCTGTCTGTCTGCCTTTGTATATCTACCCTTGTGTATCTTGTTTCATGTGATTTTGTTGTTGTTCTGGTCTTTGTCTCCCCCCTGTCTTCTTGTCATCTGTCTCACCTGTCTGTTGTCTGTAGTCCCGCCCTCTCATTAGTCCCAGGTGTTTCTGGTTGTTTCCCTCTGTATTTATGCCCCTGGTTGTGTGCTTTATGTTTGCTTGGTGTTTTGTTCTCTCAGACCCTGTTTTGGTTATCTCGTTTTCTATTTTTTTTTTATGTCCCTCTGTCTCCTTTCTGTTTCAATATCTTGTTCAGTAGTGTTCTGTCATTTTGTCACTTTGCACTTGCATCCTGCCACTATGTGTCTTCCAACATTACAGGCATATGTGGTCATATCATTATTTTATCTTTAGATAAATAATATGTATAGCTAAATGTTATGTGGTAGAACTAAAAACATAGAAAATTTGACTTGGCAATCATTTATTTAAAAAAGTAAATAACTGAGTTGACATTTTTGTCTGAAAAGCATATACATCCCTGGCTTCAGTAATTGATACCGTCCCCTTTGGCAGAAAGAGCTTTATGTAGGTGTTTCCTAAAACTCTTTGGCCAGGGCAAGTTGGCAGTGGTTTGAAATTTTCTGCACTTGTAGATGATCTTCAGGACAGTGGAATGATTTTCCAATATTTTAGATGTTTTATTAAACCTCTTTCCAGACTCAGGCATTTACAACTTTATTTCTGACAGCCAAAGAGCTCTTTTGATCTTGGCGTGATCACATGATTACACTCCAATCACAAAGCCAGATATCTGAGATTTAAATAAAACTAGTTTATCCCGGATGTTTTAATCATTAGCAGCTGAATAGGTGCAATTTGACACGTTTGAAGTGATTTATTTAGGATTTATCACTTTGTCCACATAAGGAGATGTATTTCTGTTTATTTTAATTATGTAAAGAATGACAAAAAATGTTAATTCTAAATGTCAATTGGTAAATTATTGTTTATCCATCAATAGTAAATTATACTCTATCCATCAGTAGTGTTTAAATGAAGACTTAATGCCAGATTTTCCCAATATAATGAAAAAGTCTAAATTTTTCATGGGGTCTACTTTTTCGCATGCCTGTATGTCTAAGATGGGTATTGGGTATTCATAGGTAAACTGTAATTATTTTTATTTATGTAATTATTATATTTTTAACTGATTTTGCAATCAGGTATACCTTTCAACAGTGCTGCCGATTGCAGGCCAACATCTTGAATAAGGATAATAAACATTAAGTATATATGCAGAGAAAGAGATAGGCCAACAGTTTATTTTTAATAATTGTCAGAGAAATGGAGGAGCCGTCCACTCTTGTTGACTTCTTTCGGGAGAGGGGCATAGCTGAGGACCTGATCAAACGGATGGAAATGGACAAGGTAGGCTACACTACCTCTCGTAATCATTGATCTCACTGTTATCTGTTGTTTTGTAAAATGGTCAGCTTTGTGTCTGTGTACATATATGAGCAGCAGAATAAATATACAAAGCTATACATGGTGAATTTTTTGTGGAAATGGCTGTGGTTCATGCTGCTTCTTGCAAAATTTAATATTTAAGTTTAAAATTGTCATGCAATCGTATTATTCACTGAAAGGGTAGCTGTAGTGTTTAGTAAAAGCAAAAAATATTTATATGAAGCAAAAAAAAAGCATTATTTTGATTTTATATGGCGTTAAAACTGTGTCAGGCTTTTCTTGGTTTTGTAACCTACCAACTGTAGAACTGTAGACTATAGAAGAACTTTGGAGTTTTAGATATTACAGTGTACTGAATTACAAACAACTTGCATATTCTTACTTTAAACTGTGTCTTACCACCAGATTGATATCTCTGTGATACCACTGATGAGCGACAGTGAACTTCAACAGTACATACCACACTATGGAGACAGACTGGCCGTCGTATCCTACTGCCTTAGTAACCAGCCATATCAAGGAACATCCCAGCTTATAGAGCCACCACCATCGAGGCTTTTTGGGCCAAGAGAGGATGTTTCAAAAAGGCACATGGGCAACACGTACGCAAAAAAGAAAGCCAGGAGAGTGGAGCTTGGATGGATGAATTACAATGAGAAAGGTTGTAATTTCAAACAAGTTCGCACTGCGAACGGAGGAGGGACCAAGCATATTAGTATAAACAAACAAGCAAAAATGTCTGAAGTTCGGAGAATGGCAGAGAGAATCTTCTTCCCGGCTGGAGCCTCCAGATTTTTTTATCTGAAGGATGTTGATTGTGATATCCGAGACTTCTCTCATAGACGTCTTGATGAAAACCTGACTGTAGGAGATCTCTATGAGGCCTATAAGGTAAAAATTCTGCGACTGTACCTCTTCACAAAAAAGCGAAGTGCAAAGAATGTGCAAGGTCCCCAGGATCTTTCTCTAGAAGGTGGCAGTAATTATATGCAGCAGGAGAGCAATGATTTCAGCATTGCAATGCACAGCCAAACTTTCGAAAACCACCTTGACAGAGAGACTGAAAATTCACACGGAACACAAGGACTCGAACACCCATATGATGAAACCATTTGGGAGGATCAAATCCAGGAGAATGGTGCCGTTGTCAGTGCCAGATGGATGACAGAACTACACAACCAAGATACTGTATATGATGTAAGGACCATTCCACAGACCAGTGACGTTTCGACAAATACTGGAAATTCTCAATTTCATGATTACAAAGATGATGACATTGGAACCGGAGCACAAATTGTTCACCGTTTAGACGACACCCTTCCTTTTGAGGTAAATTCAAAGGTCATTGTTGAGGTACGAAGGGGAAATTGTCTCAGTGATATGATGGGTGCGTTCACTGACCCAACAATTATGGACAAGGAAGTCAGCATTCATATGAAGCTCCCTAATGGAGGGCTGGAGGTGGGAGTTGGATCTGGAGTTTTCCGTGATTGCCTCTCAGAATTTTGGAGTGAATTCTACAACAGATGCACTCTAGGGTCTGATGTTAAGGCTCCGTTCCTAAGGCATGAATTTCAAGTCACTGAGTGGCAAGCCATCGCAAGGGTCCTTCTAAAAGGCTGGATTGCTGAGAAATATTTCCCTATTCATCTCCCTTTGCCGTTTCTGGAAGAGACATTGTATGGCACTATCTTCAGCAGTGTGTCTAAGGCCTTCATGCTCTACATTTCAAAGCATGACCGGGAGGTCCTCCAGCATGCACTGAACAACTTTGAGTCTGTCGATCAAGACTCACTGCTGGATATTCTAGATTCCTACGAATGCCATCGAATGCCCACTGAAGAAAACCTTGGCCCACTCCTTACTCAGTTAGGCCACAAAGCCCTCATTCAAATGCCAAAATTTGTTATTGACTGTTGGAGGCCTGTTCTAAAGGATCTGGCCAAAACAATCTCCCCACAGAAGTTAACAGAGATAATTGAAGAAAGAGTTCCATCACCTAAGAAGGTGAATGCACTTCTGAAATTTCCGGAAGACATGAATGTCCAACAAAATACTGTAGCAAGGCATCTCAAAAGGTACATCAGGGAACTGGATGACAGCATCTTGCAACGCTTCCTTCGTTTCTGCACAGGGGCAGATGTCATTTTTGGAAAGCACATTACAGTGCAGTTCATCGAAAAAAAGGACTTTGAATGTCGTCCACGAGCAAATATGTGTGGATGCCTTCTCCTGTTGCCAATAAGATATCAAAATTACCCGGATCTTCGGGGTGGCTTTAATGCTGTTCTTAACAACTCAGTTTGGATAATGGATATTATGTAAGCAAAGCGCTGGTGAGTAAACAATTACATTCATAACTTTTTGGATTATGACGATTGTGATGCATATCCTTAAAACATTTTTAGCATTTTAATCTTTTTTTTAAGATTTGTTTTGTGTAATGTTAGTAATTACTTGAAGTTTGAATCTGCTTTTCCTGTTCAGTTTTTCCACAGGAGCTGTCAGCTCTTCAGTCTGCAAGAGCAGCACCTTTGTTCTTCAGTCCACGGGAGCCTTGTTTTTCCAGGCTTGAAATTTTATTTTAAAATGCTGTCTCTTTTAATTGTATCAGTTCAACACTACAAGTCTGGCTTTTTTTAAATTATTTTTGTTATTTTTTTCTGTTACTGTATGTTGACATTTTCCATTCATATTCTGAGTGTAAACATATTTCATGTTAGAAGTTATGACAACCTTAACTTATGGAACACCAACTGCATTTCAACTTGCTGTATTTGTCAGTTGCAGTATTACCTCAGGCCTCTCTTGCTTAGGTTCTTATCTCAAGCCTTAGCTTTTTCTGTAGATACTTAAGTCAGGTGGAACATTTACTCAAGATAAGTAGTGTATAAAAATGTAAACAAAACGTCACACTAATAGTTGCGACAGAAAACATTATACAAGTGAAACTTCTTGTTTTGTGAAATTCAGTTTCAACTTTGATCTAATGCACTGTACAATGTCAGTATGTTTTCCATGCATTAAATATGTAAAGGTTAAAATGAATGCGTTGCTTTTTCTATTATAAGTTGTCCAGATAAGATATACTCATGTTCCTTTAAATGCCAATTTGTGGTGATTTAAGATACCACAATCCCTTGAGATATTAAGCTATGGGCAGAAGTTAGGATCTCATGGCTACATCATTGATCTTGTGGTCATTTTTTTATTGCATGGGTATGACATAAACAAGAACGTTTACCATGCCACTTCTCCTTTTCCTTAGACCAGGAACATTTAAGTAGTATCCAAAATAACCAGTGAACCTAACCTTTGGGTTACTATTTTTCCTTGCAACACCTGGCATATACCTCTCCGCCATGAGTGCATTACACATTAAACCACTGTAAATTAGTTTGTTTTATCTTAAAGAATGTAATAATGCAGACATTTTGAAGAATCATTGGAATTCCCCTTTAAGAGTATAGAGTAGAAAAAGTCTGCTGGACACCAGGAAAGACATCTAACAAATGTAGGGGAAATGCTGCCTCTCTGACTATGTGGTACCATGCCTTGTTCCTCTGTTCTTTTGTTGCATCATTTATAAGCACCTCTACTGTCCCATAGTCAACAACTTGTGATCTGCAAGCAATTTCTTGAAGAACTCTGATGAAAACTCCACCCCCACAGGCAGCCTGGCCACACAGCTGCTGTCCATATTGCTGTTATGTTTCATCTTTTGAATGAAAACAAGCTGAGGACTGCACAAACTTATTTCCACAATGCTGTTTTGGCTGCAGTGCTGTTTTGGGTGCAATTTTCTGCACTTTTATGGGTTAGATTCATAAAATTTACTGCCAGATTTAATGTGATGTTAAAAGCTGATAACAGAGTAACATATGTGGATGCTTTTTTCCCATTTTTTTGTCACTGCTTTTGACAATGAATAGTAGTTCTTGTTTCTTTTGACACCTCATTGATACGGTATACAGTTATTTTCCATTGTTTACGTGTTCTTAGAATCCATACCTCTGATTTTGACATTCTTTTTTTTCTTTGATGTGGCATGCCCATTTTGGCACCCAAAAATGTCTTCACTGAGCACTGGTCATTACTGTGTATTACCTCATTAACACATTGATTTTGATTGGCTTTTACCTAGGGCAAAAATAAAACTAATGCAAAATACTACCAGGGAAAGGAGAAACGTTATGTAAAAATACTGCAATGTGAAGATGTAATGTTTATTTCCTGTATTTATTTTTCTTCAACGTGTTTTTTGTGGTGTGTTTGGGGAGAAAATTAGCAATTAATGTAATTTATAATGTATGTAATTTTATAATTTCAAACTAAAGATTAAAATCCAGATGTACAAATGCAGACTGTGAAGATCAAATAAAAGTAAAAGGCATGCAGCCCATGTACAGATTGGCCATCCAAAAACAGCCTTAACCAGCTCAAGTTATGTGGAACAAAATTTAATTTCCTGACCTTTTGATCAAGTGATGCTCTGCCTTTGTAAATGCATGGAGAACACTGAGCAGCAATTTCTAACATGGATCACTTGGATACAGAAGGAGGATAAAGAAGCATCGAAAAACTAGCATGGGTTAAAAATGATTTCCTCATTTTCGATCCAACACTATAAATGGCTGCAGGCTACACCAACAGATGATCACGGCCAAGAGGAGCCTCAGTGACACCCTTTGGATGCTGGTGGTGACTTTAGAGAAACAGCAGCCCCCTGAGAAAGAGAAGCCTACAACACTCATACAGTGCAGAACGTCGTATGAAGACTACACAAGGGAGGAAATACTGTGTGCATCTCGTGGCACTGAAAAGGAAAAATGACGATTTATAAATGCAGGGCATGTGGTGTGCCACTCTGCATTGTTGCTGACCGCCTATGCTTTACAGAATGGCATGATCTCTGACGTTCTCAAGCACAGCTCATGGACTGATGTTTATACTGGTTTGTGCTTTTTATAAGGCTAGAATTGGAAAAGTGGACTGCAATGTTAGTAGCGGTCTTCTGGAGCCACACGATGAGATTTGATGCCATTATGATAGAAGTCAAACTTGCATTCATTTTTCTATTAATACCATCAGCACATCCCTATTGCAAATACAGTCATGTAAATCAGAGAAGTTTATTGTAGAAGTGTAAAGAACAAAAAAAAGGTAGATTTGTTACAGTATTACGCAAATACTTGGTAACATCTAACTTCTTGGTAGTTAACCATGGGAGGGGAAAAGACTGAACTGATGCATACTTTGCATACAAGAAACAAAAAAAAATTGTTTTATTTTATTGTATTTTTTCTTTTTTGCTGAAATCACTCACTTGCAAATTACAAAAATAAATTGTTGCATCTATTCCAAATGAAAACAGAATTAGAGTACAAAAAGCCATAGTATAAGCATTGTAACCAAAGTATCATCCAGAAAAATGCAGTTTCATAAGCATTGATGCCACCACAGAATAGACGTTTACATTACAGGTCTTAGGCCTGGTAGATGGGGAGGGGGAGTATATTGTTATTATATATATAAAACATATTGTTGAATATATGTTATCCAATCTTTTCATTGCATTTGTTTACTTGTTCAAGTATTTGAACAAGTTGACAAATTAGTGAATGTTAAACCTTCCATGTTTTTAGATGTAAAGCACCCCATGGACTTGGTTAAATTAGTGAAGTTGTTAAATTAGTTGAAGTTGTGGAAATGACTGTGGAAACTGTGCCCTTGTTTACTCATAACAATGAAAAACATTTCTTCTGTAGGGTTTATTAAAATGGGATAAAATGGAAACTGGAAATTGTTAAAATGGGATGAAATAAACTTGGGGGGTGCCCATGTATAGCCTATGTGTGGGAAACACTCACTGCACTGTGTACTGAATTTTTAAATGGGAAAAGTGATTTCTTTCAGGTAAGATGTGGTTAAGAGTACTACAGGCATGCCTGGAGTATCGTTGCCTTTATCATGGTGCTGTCTGTTCTAATAATGTTTTTTCATTTCTTTTTTGTGCACACAGAAAAGATAAAAGGCCACGTGGTGGTGAACGGCTGGGTTTTGTCATATTGAAGGATGCCTCGCAAAATTTTGTGCCAAAACGACGCCCTGGAGTGCATGTTGGCCGATCCCGGTCATGGTCACCATTTGACATCTTTCAGTTATTCTTCAGCACAGATGTTGTTGGTGCACTTGTCCAGAACACCAACCAAAATACAAAACATATAAAAACAGCACATTCTTGGAAGGAACTCAGTGTTGAGGAGTTTTACAGATTTCTTGGTCTTGTGTTATACACAGGATTAGTGAAGGCACCAAGTCTTCCATGTTACTGGAGCTCCAAATCACTTTTCAAATTTGAATTCCCTGCTTCAGTGATGACTCAGGCTAGATTTGAAGCGATTGCTTCCTGTCTCCACCTCAGCGACCCTAAAGCGGATGCCATCAACGAGAGCAAAGCAGGCACAGCAGAATATGACCCTCTCCATCAGCTCAAGCCTCTTCTGAATGACCTCGTGACCTCATGCAAACGATACTTTCATCCATTTAGAAACCTCACCATCACTCAGGGAGAACCCAAGGATGACTTTCTGAAGTTTGTTTTGGAGGAGCCAAACAGTGAGAAGTATAGGCTGTTTGTCCTGGCAGACACTTCATGCAGCTATGTGTGGAATCTGTGTGTGATGGAAAACAGCAGTGCCTCAGCTTCTGCTAAAGGACTTGGCTATGACTCAGTGATGCAGCTGATGGACATTGAACTGCTTGGTCAGGGATACCACCTCTATGTGGACAGTTTTCACACCAGCCTAGAGCTGTTTAAAGACTTACGTCAATCCAAATGCTATGCGTGGGGGATCATAAGCCCAAAGGCCCTGGGCTTCCCAAGAACTGGTATGAACTATTGTAAAGTGAGTAATAATGTGTCCATTGAGTGGCTTCAGAAAGATCACATACTGTTTTTGAAATATATGGAGCCTGCTGAGAGAGCAATCTGCAGCACCATTCATAGAGCTGCCCAAACAAGGGGTACACAAAGAAAAGCAAAGAACTGTAATCTCCCTTCCATGGACACAGGTGATGTCAGAATGCAGGACAATGTGTCAGACATGTTGAAAAGGCTAACTTGCTCCCACAGAGATCTTCAGAAACCCTCTAAGTGGTACATGCGCCTGTTCTACCAACTCCTGGGCATTGCCTGTGCGAACAGCTTCATCCTTCACTTGGAATTAGCCCGGAAAAGACCACATACCCACAAGGCATTCATGGAACATCTCATTAATATACTGGTAAATCACGGCAAATGCAGTAAAAATCCGCCAGAGCCCACAGACGAATCTGAGGACGAGGGTAAGAGCCTTCTGGCTGAGCAAGAGGGAGGTGAGACCAGCCCAGATCTTCAAGATGGGCAGGAGAAGGTCCATGTAATCAAGCCCCCAAGTGGTAGTTGGTACTGTATTCCATTGCTCAACCCTGCTGGAGGAAAGGCATGCATCCATTGCTACAAGCACAAGAGAAAACTGTCTATAACAACTTTCATATGCCAAGTTTGCAATGCAGCCTTGTGCCTTACACCAGATAGCAACTGTTTCCATGAATGGCATATTAAACAAGGTTTAGCAGAGCCCTAGACCAAGCTGAGCAGATTTCAAATACAAATCAAGTCTGAAGGTTCTAAGAGGATGTCTGATAGTGTCAAATGTTTGTATACAGAAGATTTCTGAAAAATTACGCACATGAAAATTTGTCATGATTTTTGCCAGCATGCTTTTGCTTTCCCTTTGCTCTGAACCCACAGTCAGCATCTTTTTTTTATATTCCAGCTTGGACACAACTATGTCTGCACATAATCCCATGATTCTATTTCAGACTTGCTGGCGAAACATAAATGTCTACAGTGTGATGTCCTCTAAATAATTAACAAAAGATGCAGCGATATGATACTCTCCTGAAATACATTCTCAATTTCCAGTAGAAAACCTAGGCAAGCAAATCTGCAGTACAGCAGACCCCACCTTTAACAAGTCTATATTCTTTATACTTCATATCTTATTAGAAAAGTGGAAGTAATGCGGAGACAAATTATATAAGAATAAATTGAAGAGGTTTCGAGATGGTGTCTAGCTGCCTTAGTGGAAAGGAACAGTGCTAAAGTGCTCACTGATGTGTAAATAAGATAACCGTTTCAAAAAAAGCTGACCGTAATAGCCTATAAACTTGAGCACCATTAAGGTGCAAGAAAGGCTGATTGGCCAGGCTGTGATTTAGAAATTGATTAAAGCTGCACCGTGTAAGGATGCAGGATTTCTCAGTGTAGCCAGATAAATTAAGCCCAAAGTCAAGCCTGTCCAATAGAATACAGCTGAGGGAGATTCCTATTAGTTGATTCTCCTCTTTGGGTTTAAGTAATCTGGCTAACTGGGAAATCCTGCTTTGTGAAATAGCCCAGTCAGGAGTCACATTGTTTACAACAAATATAATTATTTTCCAAAATGTGAACGAGTGAACCTGCAGTTTTTGTATGTGATGCTGATGATGGTAAATGTTTTCTGGGTACTATTTAGCCACTCCCTGCCTTTACCTCTCCACCAAGAAAGAGGTAAATACATGTTTTAGCTGAAAACTATCATTTTCCGGCATCATGTATTTGTATGCAATACCTGATAGAGGCTTATATCAGCAGTGTACAATTCCGAATTAGTAACGCTCTCTAAAATGGCATCTTTCACGTCAAGCTACTCTTAATTACTTTCTTTACATCTTGCCAATTGAATTATGCAGACATTTTGAAAGATGGGTGGAGTTCCTCTTTATGTAGTACAGTCAGTCTACAGCAGTGCTGCAAGACTGCGTTATCCTTTCTCAACTGTACCACCAGTTTTGCTTCTTTTAAAATAAACCAAATAAAATCTTAAACCCTCAATGAATCGTTTTTGTTCTGCCGGTCTGGTTTACAAGGGACATCTGTGAAATGATGGCTGAACGCTAGTTGAATTTCCTGTGTTAACTGTACATTTAACTACACTCTAAAAGATGGTCCTTCAGGTGTTCTTGAGTAAAGACAATGAACACTCACAGAACCATTTGCATGCTTAAAGCGTTCCTTGCATGGTGAAATTGTTCTTCAGATTGATGGAGAATGTGTTGTATATGGTTCTATATGGAAACTTAGAAGCTTGACATCATAACAATGGCAGAACCCTTTTTGGTGCTATAAAGAACCATATACAACACATTCTCCATCAGTCTGAAGAACCATTTCACCATGCAAAGAATCCATTAAGCATGCAAATGTTTCTTTGAGGGTTGATATTTCTATATAGAATCACTGTCTTTACTAAAGAACTATTGAAGAACCAACTTGTTTTTTTTTTGTTTGTTTTTAAGTTTTCCAGAAACAAATGAAGCCAAGAATTGTATCCAGAACATTTGAACGTAGTCTGTCCTTTATGTGAACTCAATTTCCATAGATTTTTTTTTATCTTTCAGTAAAACATCGTATTAAATGCTTACTGCACTATAGGTACAGTGAGTAGTTCAAAAAAACTTATTTTCTGAAATCATCCAATAGGGGGCAGTATTGCAATGTGTTTGATTGTCATTTCTCAGCGCCGACTGGCTTAGAGTCCTTTCATAATGTTATTTCTGTCATGCGGCTCTTCCTAGTAGTTTTTTTTTTCATTAAACTGTGATTTAAAATGTTAGATGGGGTCAAAAATTCTCCCTAGTCCTGAACAAGAGCAGCACGTCTTATGAATACCAAAAAAGCAAAAAAGCAGCTGCTTTATCAGGAGGCAAACATCCAACTCCAGTGAGTGAGCTAAGCTCGTTTCCAGCAGTTCTGCTGAAGGGCGGTGCTAGAGCTCCAGAAAGCTCTGGTCCATCTCATCCGCCAGGACCTTTACTTTCACTGAAGCAGCCGTGCACAACCGCGCGTCTCCTCACAAACCGGCCAGCATGGATGGACGTCTGAACGGGAGATAACGCCTGTTGCTCTTTCCCTCGGGGTGTTTGTTATACAGAGACTGCATCGGTGAAACTGCCACCCAAGTGGTCCACAGTGCAGAAAGAAGCAGGCGGACACGGACAGACTCAGTCCTGCGCAGTAAGCATTCTGCGACCTTAACTTTCTTTACGGCTTTACGAAACTGAAGATTAACGCAAGCGAAAGGAAAACGAGCTGCATGTCTGTGCGGCGCGATGCAGACTGCAAAGCTTAGTCTGCTTAGCTTTGAGCCCTCAGAGATCAGAGCGCGGTTCTGTGTGAGTTTTCAGCGCTGATGAATTTCTGTGTTAGCCGCTGCTTCAGGACTGACTGACTGACGGACTGACTGACCGCTGAAACGACTCTGTGAGGACCCCCCTGTATGTGGAAGCTGAAGCATGGCGAGCGAGCTGAAACCGCGGCTTTGCTGCATGACCAAAGGGGAGAACGGCTACGGCTTCCACCTGCACGGAGAGAAGGGAAAGAGCGGCCAGTACATCCGCAAAGTGGAGCCGGCGTCTCCGGCGGAGGCTTCGGGACTGCGCGCCGGTGACCGAGTGGTCGAAGTGAATGGAGTAAACGTGGAGAGAGAGACCCACCATCAGGTGAGCAGACACACTCAGCTCGGTAATGTGTCAGAGAGCTGCTGCGCCCCAAAACAACAACAACAACGCATTTAGCGTAGCGAACTGCGTGGCGCGAGACCATATGGGGTTAAACGGTTGACAGTTAAACTGCTGCCATCAGGTGCGTAGTAGTTTCAAGCTAACGTACAAGTGTTGTTACTTTACTGAAAAGGTCAGTCAGCTGCCAAAAATAAGTTGAGCGAAAAAGTATCTACTGCGACACCTCCTCAAGTAGCCTTCTGAGCTTCCCACAGACTTTCAGTAACACTGTACACCCTAAAATGTGGTTCATTGGTTCTTTAGTAAAAGCAACTGTTATACACTGATCAGCCATAACATTAAAACCACCTCCTTGTATCTAGACTCATTGTCCATTGTATCATCTCCACTTACCATATATGAACGCTCTGTAATTCTACAATTACATACTTCTCTGTACACTTTGTAAGCCCTACCCTGTTCGTCAGTGGTCAAGACCCCCACAGGACCACCACAGAGCAGGTAGTATTTGGATGGTGGATCATTCTCCGCACTGCAGTAACACTGAGGTGGTGGTGTGTTAGTGTATGTTGCACTGGTACAAGTGGATCAGACACAGCAGTGCTGCTGGAGTTTTTAAACACCTCAGTGTCACTGCTGGACTGAGAATAGTCCACCAACCAAAAATATCAAGGCAACAGCGTCCTGTGACCACTGACGAAGGACTAGACGATGACCAGCACAAACTGTGCAGCAGCAGATGAGCTACTGTCTCTGACTTTACATCTACAAGGTGGACCAACAAGGTAGGAGTGTCTAACAGAGTGGACAGTAAGTGGGTACAGTGTTTAAAAACTCCAGCAGCACTGCTGTGTCTGATCCACTCCAACTATCACTCGCTGCAGAACCAGAAGTCCAAAGGGGTGGAGCCGGACCTGATCCAACTCCGCCCACGTCTTCTTTTCATTGGTCTAAAATCATCGCATTTCTATTGGTCTTTAAACAAATATGTGTCCCTTACTACGACTTATTTCATTGGTCTACCCTGTCGCGTTTTTATCTGTGGGGAAACCCGCAGGTGATGCTGGTGTTTTTTTTTTCTTGATGTTGCTCCGTCCTGAATGCCACAACACAGCCTTTATAACCGCTCATGATTCACGACGTTCACACTCATTTGTCAAAACTCGAAAATCTTTTTTCACATTCTGCTACAAAGTCCGTTCTGTAGGCCTACATCTCAAGAGTACTTATGATAGACGAGCTCTAGTTGAAAACGCTGAACGTTTTTAAACACTAGAATGCACATATGACAGGTCAAAATAACCCACATAACTGTGTTTTATCAACTAAATCCTGGAATTTCATAATTAAAATTCTTTATAACGGCTTTTTTTTTTACATTTAAAAGGATTTGGTATTACTGCCAAGTCTAATAAAAATGATTCAATATGCCTAAAAAAATTACAAAATGTTACATACCCTGATAAGCCACTTTATTAGCCCATTCTACCTTGTTTCTACACTCACTGTCCATTTTATCAGCTCCACTCTAGTTCAGACCAATTAAAAACACGACGTGGGAAGAGTTGGATCAGATCCAGCCGTACCCCCTGGGCTTCTGGTTCCGCAGCCAGGACAGTCTCGTCCACTCAGACCAGCGCAACACACACCAAAACACCACCGCCATGCCAGTGTCACTGCAGTGCTGAGAATGATCCACCACCTGAATAATATCTGCTCTGTGGGGGTCCATGGGGGTCCTGACCATTGAAGATTAGGGTTAAAGGGGGCTAACAAAGTATGCAGAGAAACACATGGACTACAGTCTGTAATTGTAGAACTACAAAGTGCACCTATATGGTAAGTGGAGCTGATCAAATAAGCAGTGAGTGTAGATACAAGGAGGTGGTGGTTTTAATTTTATGGCTTATCCACATATGTGAAGTAAGACAACTGAAAGGTCCATAGTAATGTTTAAATGGTTCTTTGCATGATTCATGATGGAGAAACTGTTGTATAGAGATATTTAAAGACCCCTTTGAAGTGGCTCCACAATTGTTACAAGTCAAAGAACATTTCTTGGTATCATGTAGAACCCGTCTTGCTAAGAGTGTAGAAATTGAAGCTTGTTAGACTCTATTCCTCTCTTTTTTTATGAGGCTCCTAGACAACAACAGTGTTAAAAATTCGGAAGTGTGAGGCACAGCAGAGAAGTCCACAAACTGTCACCACTAACAGAATCATTTTAGATGCAAAAAAGGATCCAGAATGAAATGTGAATGACTAAAATCGTATGCTAATGAGTAAAGAATCTAGTTAATTATTCACAACTTGAGTATAAGTGTGCTAAGATGTAAGGATACCTAGAAAAGGACAATTCGTCAGTGCTTGACTTGAATGCATGGAAATAAATGGAGGTACTAGCCACCTCTGCCTGAAAACAGAAGGTTTTGTCAAAGACAACACAGGTGAAAATGTATCTTTGATTGAGAGAAGTTGGATGTGTTCTTAAACATTCTAGAAAGATCAAGAACAGAGGTGCCTAAACTTTTTGGGGGTGAGAAAAGTGCAGTGTTTTTGGTGGTCTGAGGCATCTTTTATAACATTACACTACATTTTGTTAAGGAAATACTTCACAAATGCAATCATGTTACATAGTACAAATATGTTTGTCCTCTTTTTTAGCTGAAGGGGTGGGGTTTAGGTATCTTTCTGGCAGGCCAAATGCAGTGTCCTCTCATGCCAGCTTTGACTCACAGGCTACACTTTGGGCAGCGTGATCTAGAAGATTCACCCAGAAGGCATAAGCATGGTTCATTTAGAGCAGCCACTACTAAATGTTACTCAGAAACCCCAGCTACCTTATGGTAAACTTTTTGGAGCCCTGTAACTCTGGGCTTCACTGACAGGACACTAGGCTAATGCTTCTACCAGCATCCGCAATGCTAAGACAGTATTTTTCCCCTCATCCAACATAAACAGTGACTGTATCTCAGCTGGCGTGCTGCTTCTTATATAGTGCACTGGACAGGTTGTGAAATAATGGCTTCTGCATGCACATAGTGCACTACATGTCCAACAGGGACCCATTTGGGACTCAGCCAGTGTCTTTAAACATTACAGACCGGCCATGTTTCCATGCAGGGTGGTAGTTCTTAAGCTTTGCTTGCTGTCAGAGAGAGCCATGTTTCTAAAGTGCGTCAGTTGTGTCTTCCTTTCCAGATTAAAAACAAATCCTAGGCTGTATCTAAATTCATTGCAAAGTTTCACCAGAGACTCCTATGTTTTGTAAATGGACCTGGCCTTCATCAAAAGCATGTGACCATTCAGTGACGCATATTAGATACCTGCATTGACTTGGAAGGAAGCTTAAGATCAGCATGCATGCCTGTTTTGGTGATATTGTGACCCTGCTAAACTGCAGCTTCAGCTGAATTTAGTTCCAAACACATGATGTAGAGCTCAGGCTGATAATTAATCACACTAATGGCTGGATCAGTAAAGTGGCTCTGGCTGTCTGGGCTTGTCCTTGAGAGCTCTGTGCATGTTTGTCTGTCTGTATGCGACATCTGGCCCTTCACCATCAACACAGTATGACAATGAAGACCGAAAGCTTGAATGCCATTTAAAGGCTTTGTTCTGATGCATGCTGGGGAAATAGTGCTTTGGTGATGGCCCCTGTACTGAACAAGCCTTAGAATAAAGCCTTTTCTATAAGAAATGTTGCAGCTCCACTCAGGAATGCTACAAAATGATGGCTAGTTATTAGTGCATTTAAAAAGAATAATAGCATATCCACAACAAACTGCTTTATGTGGAGAACTGCTTTATGTGGAGATCTCCCTTGATTCCTCTTATTAGGAAGCGCCTAAATGATGAATGATGTCATCCCCCTATTTTAAAATGAAAAGAACATGATTGAACAAAGCTACCCATTGTAGTGTTTTGTCATTAACTTCTATTTTGAGCAGGCACACAAATACCCAGGTATATACTTCAGGTATATACTTCAGACTTCAGTCACCTCTATTTGACTAATCCAACATCTAAAATAATGTGTTAATGATTTCAGTTCTAGTCTGAATATATGGTCGCACTTGTTTAGCTGCCCTGCATTAAACTGAGGCAGCATTGTGGAGCTGCGGTTGTCGGTTTTACCAAAGTTTTCTTTTGACACATTAAGCAACATAAGCTGCTTTGCACCACAACTATTAGAGTGTGTAGTTTAATAAGGTAAAAGGTCCATATCCTCTCCTTTCATTATATTTGTGTGCGTTTATCTACCATAATTAATTTTTACATGACCATTTCCAACCTTTTTTTAATCCCTTAGATGAAACATGATTTTTTTTGTTACTGTGCCTTTAAGATCGCTTACTGTAGTTCACTTTAGTTTAGAGTTACTAATATACCATTAGCAGCACAGCCCAATCAATACTTTAGCTCACACATCATCAAGAAGAAAGAAACTGAATTTTGTGCTTTGCTGGTTCTTAGGTGGTGCAGAGGATTAAGGCAGTGGAGCATGAGACCAGGCTGCTGGTGGTTGATCGTGAGACAGATGAGTACTTGCGCAGTCTGCGCCTCACCTGCACAGAGGACATGGCTGTCCAAGTCAGCCTGTCACCATCCTCTTCCTCATCCCCTCCCCCAACCCCCAGCAAGCGGGAAAACGGCTCTGTGTCCAAGCTGCCAGCCACCCTTACCAGTGAGATACCCAAACCCAGCAGGAGGTCTCCATCACGGGCTGCCAAAAAGGTACATGGTTCTCAATTATAACTGCTTAGGACTCTGCTAAATGTGTACTAGATATCCCACTCAAGAAGCTCTATAACACCAGGTAAAGTAATAATTCAGTGAAAATCAGATTGATATTTGCCACTTGCACAAATGTAGTTAGTGACAACCAGGACATGTTTGGTGTATAAGGTTGTTTTTTTGTTTTGTGTTGTGTTTTGCAGGGATGCATCAAAACCATTTTTTTAGACCGAGTGGGAGTTTTTAGTACTTTACAGATAACGATAGTAATCTACTTAGGGTTAAATACCTTGAATTCAAGTGGCATTGTAGTGGAGAAGAGTGGGTTTTGATCCTTATCAGAAAAGCACTTTTGAACAGCTGTAAGTGAAGTGTGTTTCATAGTTTTGATCCCTGCTTCTCATCTGTCTCATAAATAGCTGTTTCTGCAGTAATGCATCCAAGGAGCTCACATCTTGTTGGAGTCTTTTTGGCTGGTTGAGCTGTAGTTGAATGTCCTCTAAAGCCAGACATACACTGTGCAATTTTAGAAATCTTGTTCTTTGGCCACAACTCATACTGTACTTTTGAATAGACCATTGCGTATCGACAAAGCCTAAGATTTCACACTGTAGGAAAATGCTTTGTCAAGTATGAGTAAATACAAGTATGAGTAAATGGGCATAATATCGAGCCAATACCCGATACCACTGTTGGTATTGATGCATTTCTAGTGGAAACAACATACCTAAATGGGAAAAAAAACATGAGTCTGGACTATTTTTTACCTGTGCTACATACTTTTCTCAATTCTTATAGATATTAGTATGGTATAAGGTTTCAAAAGTCAACCATATTAATTACTGTGTAATTAATTACTGTTAAAGACACAGGAGCTCTAACAGAGCCTTTCAGACAGAAAGTGAATTCAAATGTACAATATGAGAAAAATAATGTGTTTTGGAACATTGAAGCATATAAATCTTTTCTAATAGACCCCAAAACTAAAATTATGAACACTGAAAATGAGCATAATAGGTCCACTTTAAATCTGATGTTTTGCCGAACTATTCATTTAAGAGTTACTCTGGTGTATTTTGGTAGGTTGGATAGCTGTTGCACTTTAAAGTCCGCTACTTGTGGTGGTTTTTCAGTTAAGTAATGCTTTGAGTTTGTTGCTGTAAACTCTGGACTCATGATGGCTTCCTTCCTGCTGTAGTAGAACAGGAGAATCTCTGGTGTACAGGATGAGAACATGGTCTCTGGGGAAAAACACTTAAGTGTTAAGTGTTTGCTTTTCAGTGTTTGCGTAAAAAAGAGTCTGAATTGTGCAAACTGGCCATTAAGGCATGAAAGTGCACGTCTGCCTGATTTCACAGACTGAGCTTTTACCTTCTCACCTAAGGTATTTATTCAGTATGTAAACATCTTTACGATAAGAGGATGAATTAAGTGCTGTCTCGAATGCATGATAAATCAATGACTGAGTTACATTGATGTTTGAATATGGGTCACTATGTAGCCAGAGATGCTTTGTGTAATGACAGAAAGTAATGGCATTGAGAAAATAGGGAGTCATAGAGGGTTCCTGGATCCTGGAACCTTTATTTGCATACTTTATGGGCATACACACTTCAGAAACAGTAGTGTGCAAAAAGGTCAGAGACCCTCCTTTCATTTATGTAGTTTCCAGTCAAGAAGGCCATTAATATATTCTGAAGTAGATGTCATTCATTTTTCACTGTCAGGAAAAAGCAGTATCATATGTACATGTATACCTTTTTTTCTATATGTCCGCTATTTGCCTTTTTTTTTTTACAGCTTAATTTTTTTTTTTGAGAAACGTTCTTTCAGTTCAAAGACATCTGTAGGGATATTTTTCCACACCTCAGTTCAGTCTTAGAAATTGGTTGCAGACTTTTCTTCTCACAATCTAAGTAATCCCAGTTACAAATTGAGACTCAATCCATAAAAACCTTACTACACATATCAGATGTCCGGTTTTGTGGTCTAGTGCAAATTTACTTTTCTCAGTAATGGCTTGACAGCTACACATCCTTTCAGCCCCATAGCATTGAGTTGTGTTCTCACAGTGGAAGGATGGACAGAAACACCTGTGGATATTTTCAGGTCTAAAGTAAGAGTGGAGCTTGATTTTAAGTACTGTTTATCTGATGGTGACAGTTTTGGTGGACTACCTGGTCTTGCATGGTTGTTAGGAATCCCATTTTCTCTATATCTTGTAAGCATTTTTTAAAATCTAGTTTTGAAAGCTTCTGTTTTTTTACGTATTCTCCTTTGAATGAATGAAGGATAGTCTCTGACTTTTCCATTGAGCTGCACTTTATATTATTCTTCATCGAAATAAGTTTTTTCTGTTTTTTATCTACCTGTTTTACTTTATTGCCAAAAAGAACATGTTCCAGATGCTTTATACTCATTGCTTTTTACTATTTATTCTGCAGTAAATGCCTATTTATCTGCCTGATGCTTCTTTTGCCAGCATATTGTTATATCTTACCATATCTCCAAAAGCTAACCTTGAATAAGAGTTAGTCTGACTGACAAAACAGTATTCTGTTCGGGTCACAGGTTAAGCGTGGCAGAGGTTAAGGCCGTCTTCGGTTCTGCACATTAACCAGCACATTGACCTCCAGTCCTATTAGTGATTAATTATCATATAAATTGACTTCACTGAAGTGTTGACATTATAGTTATTTTATTTGCCCACAAGTCTGTCCTTTTTAACATTTTTCTTGAATGTAATTTTTCCCTAAGGTCCACTTATAACATTTATGTGGGTTATGTACTGAAAACAGCAGTAGTTCATTTTACATGACCGTTTTCCAACCTCTGTTTATCCCTTAAAATTAAACAGGTGGTTTTTGTTACTGTGCCTTTAAGACTAATATATGTAAATGAGTTCTGTTATAATTGGCTGCCCTGTATTGTGCCTCATTTATAAGCAGTCCAGACTGAAATGCTACTTATAACTTAAGCGTAAATGAGCGAACCTAGATTGCTATAAGTAAATGTGTTGGATTTTGTGACGTCACAAAAACAGTGAATTCAACAGTTTCCATATGTGGAAATTTAGGAACTGACCAGTATGGGTGACTGGTATGATGTAAAACTTTAAGTGTTTACATACAACATTTAACACTTTATTTAAAAAAATAAAAAAAGGGAGGAAAATTTCGTTTTCTATGATACTGGCCCTTTAAGGCATCTTCTAAACCATAGAGGTTTCTCTGTCTGATCAGTCTAACTGTGTTGAAGCAACACATGACATGTTTTCTTTTACTCTGTGTGCAAGTCAGCTCTGGTTTAAGTCTTCCAGCCGCTGTATCTGCAAACTGATCTCTCCCTCAACCTCTGTTTAATACATCCATCCCACATCTGCTTTCACTTACTATCCTCTTACCAACAGCTATGCATAATTCAGCTCTGTTTCGACACGAGCACTGTCAAGACTGTAGGCCCTGTAACTCTGTGTGTATGTATTGCATTTTTGTGTTACTGTGCCGAGGAGTGTGTGTTCTGTGTTCATGTTTCTGTGCAAAAGCTGTGCAGAAAGTTCTGATGTCAAAACACCACATGAAGCAGAAGAAAAGTCTTTTAAAGAATCATACCTTTCTCTTGTGTATTATTTTTCCCTGAGGTCCACTTATGATATTTATGTAGATTGATATACCAAAACCAGCCATCATTTATTTTACATGACTGTTTTCCACTCTCTCTTTATCTCTTAGAACAGTGGTTCTCAAACTGGTCCTCAGGGATGAAATGTCCTGTTTTGCTGCCATTCATCTACCTCCAAAAAATATAAAAATAAAGCTCTGTTCTGATTGGCTGTTCTGTATTGTTTCTCATTCAATTCAATTCAAAACAGGCTGTTTTCCAGCTTAATTTTCACATATGGACTGTATGGACTGGCTAGTGAATGATACATTTTGAAACTTCAATAGTGCAACAACATGAAACTTTTTTTGTTAAAAAACACGAGGACAATACAATTTTCCATAATATATGCTTCTGCTTTTTTCTGACACTGAGAAGCATATAAAAGGCAATTACTGGTGCTTAGGCAACCCCTCTACTTTGATAATATGCATAGAACCCCAGATTTTAGAGCAAATCCTGTCCACTGCTCTGCCTATCAGTGGACAGTAGAGCATATAAAAGCTGACCTGCTGCAGCCTGTGCCATTATCACTGGAGAGATATTTTCTTGAAAGATCATTGTAGGGCATATGCAGGTTGCCAACCAGAATTGTTCATCTCTGATGGCAAGAATGTTGTTTGTGTTATAAACTCAGATCAGTACCACATGTTATTTGACATTTGGCCATGACTTTTTTTTACTAGCTGTTCCACATACTTACATCCATGCAGGTCTGGGTTTGAGAGAGTTGAAGCTTTGCAGTCAACATCAGGATGCCAAAAGAACCTTTTCAATACCTTAACAGGGCAGAGGTGTTTTGATATAGTACTGCCCTATTATTTATCATTTAAGTACAACTTCATGTTTAAGCATAAGGGAAAAAACTGCCAAAACAACTAAATATAATGGCAGTTTTTGGAGCATTTAGCCTGTCCACCTTTATTATAGCTTTCATTTTTTTCAGGAGACTTACTTTCAGTTTTTCAAAGAAATCTGCAGAAATGTTGGTTGCATTTTCTGCTTTTCACAATCCAAGTAATACAGATGACAAATTTAGACAAGTCAGTCCCTAAAACCTTAATCCACATCTCAGATTTCCAGTGTCTGTGTGTGTGTTTTTCCTTTTCTCAGTTATGGCGTGTTCAGTTGTCTTCTCACAGTAGAAGGATGGACAGAAGCACCTGTGGATCTTTTCAGATCTGATGCAGTCTCCTACTCCTAAGAAGCATTCATCTGATGATCACAGTTTTCGAGGTCTAACTGGTCTTGTAGCGTTGTTAGGAGTCGCATTTTCTCTGTATCGTTTAATAATTTTTATTCATCTCCAGTTTTGGACAGTCTTGTCTTTGCCAGGTGGATTATCTGATCTCTTCAGAAAGATCTCCTTAAACCATTTTAGATTCACATGAGAGAAATTTTAAGGCTGTTAAGGTGAGTTTGGGTAGTTACAGAAGTGCAGTGAAAGCTTTGGGAACAGCTTTTGTTGGGAGGACACAGCTGTAACCGGTTGGTTTTAAGATTGATAGGATGGAATTAGTTAAAGAGGCAGTAGGTGCACAAAAGTAAAAGAAGTAGATTTGATCTACTTTGTGTTGGAGACTTTTGTATGTTATTTTCTGTTAAAGAGCATAAAGTTTGATTTGCATATGGCTAAAAATGCACTCTGTTCTATTTGGCTGCCCTGTATTGTAGCTCATTCAAACAGCAGTCCTGACTGAAACACTCTTTCATTGTAAATGCTTGGGACTAAAGTGCTGTTAGCTGATTAGGTGGATGTATGATTTTATGCTTTGGTTTTTGTGACATCTCAGAAACAGTGAATTCAAAATGGGCTCTTTTGCAGCTTATTTTCAGCTATATGTAGTGAATGAAACTTTAACTGTTTACATACAACATTAAACTCTTTTATTTAAAAATATGGGCCCTTTAAATATATGCTTCTGTTTTTTTCTGACACTGTGAAATGAATTGCATACACATAATGGCCATTTCGACTGGAAATAAACTATAGGGTCTGACATTGACGTTGTAACCTTTTTGAAGGTGTAGTGGTGAACATAATATATATATGTGCTACTCATTGTGCATGTTGCAGAAGGCTGTTGAACCCAGCTGTGTTTTCCAGTGTACTTCATTGGTGCGAGGTGCTGAGGAGAAATCTAAAACTCAGAGACTTGAGGAATTATTTGAGTGAGTTAGTGAGACAGGAAATGGGACCCTGTCTGTAGAACTGGGGGTAATGTGTTTCTGTGTGTATATCGAGAGGTGATGGTATTTAGGAGGGGGCAAAGGGCGAGAGCCAGTGAGGCTGTATACCTCCAACACATGGGCACAGCTAACATGACTGCTGGCCCACACAGAAAAATAAGTCTCTTTGTTGCAGCCACGGTCCTCTCCACTTCCACCACTGATCATAAAAGAGCCATAAAGCACAGCAGACCTCCTAGTCTGGCCACAACAATGGCAATTCCAGAGCAACTATTTGAATCTGGCCATTCCTGTCCAGCATCCCTTGTAACCCTAGTCTAGGGTTATTACTGTCATTTTGCTCTACTGTTTTAATGCAAATGCATAATTCTGTAATCACATGGCACAAAATGTAAAGGGTCTTTCCACATAATGCATCTCTGCACACAACTGTTCATCAAATGTAAAACATGGTAAAATGTCTCCTCTTCTACTTACTACCACAGCAGTGCTATTGATTAGAATACACACTTTAAACACAATCTGTCTGCTTCTCAAATGAGCTAATGACATCATACTTTTGTTATCCCTGGTGATAACTTCAGTTCTGAATGTTGATCCATCAAAAGGTGAAACTTTTATTGCATAGGTTTTCATTTTCCCTCATGTTGTTACTGAATAATAAGCCTTAGGATGTAAGCCTGGGATTTTAAGAGGCTAATACGGTCACCTCGGAAGCACATGCTTGTTTCTGGTCATTATTTCAGCTACAAGCAATTACCCACATTGGATTACATTTTATTCTTGAATATGCAGTAGGGGAGAGCAGGGTGCTGCTTAACAATTTTTTTCTTAATAATTTTAAAAGTATTTGAGCATCAAAGGTGTGTGTGTATATATATGTGTGTGTGTGTGTGTGTGTATGTATGTATATTTATTTATTTATTTATTTATTTTTTAACTTTTCTTCCAGTATGAGTTTGGTTATAACTGTATGCCAAAAATAAGCACAGATAAAGCGACAGACAAGCAGGGCAAACCATGTTAATGTTAGCCCATTTTGGCCAAATGGCTGAGCCCGGGATGTTTCAGGCACGTTAAATAAAAAAGCAGCAGTCTCTCGATCATCTCATGCTGTCGAGTCTGTTGCATTTGAATTAGTCCACTTATGTTTTTGACATGACAGACATAAAGGAATCACTGTTTTTTGAGGGGGTTAGCCTTAGGCACACATAAAGCCCAGACTGACTGTTGTGCTTATTTCCTTTCGCACCGCCTGTGAAGCCACCTGACTCAATCAGCTGCATCAGACAAGGCCACAGTCTTGGGGCCTAGTGTGCAAAAACAAGCTGTGGACCAGCTGGTACTGATAACATGAATGACTGTAATATTTTTCAAATTCCAGCAGTGTCTGACAGTTGGAAGTACATGGGACAGACATATGAGACAAATAACTTAAGAAATTCGATGAAGCTGAAGTTGGCTTCTTATTCAAATATCCCATTTCACCTACAGCAGGTGCATTCAGATGCCTGTACAGGTGCTGGAATGTAACTGCTGTGAAAAAAGGCTGGGGAATAAGAAGCCAATGTTAGGCTAAACTTTTGTTATTTGTAACAGACTTGGGGGCTAGTTGTAACAGTCACTAGAAGGTCTGGTAAACTGATGCAAAGCCATTCTATGTTCTTTTATGTTGCTTGAATCAGACAAGCTTTCCAAGCTAAGCACATAAAAATATATCGAAGTAATCAAAGTCCAAAAACAGTGACCATGGTGAATCTCAAGAAGTATCTTTCAGATTGCTATGGACATTTGCGCACAACATTGCTATGGGAATACGTGAACTTGACTAGAAGCACATTTAGCTTGAACCTCTTTAACTACATGAACTGTCCATGTTTTATTTTACCCTGCTCTAGTTTGTGTCCTCCTCTCCCCTCCTGTATTTGTTATCTGTGCTTTGAGTAGCTTTAGTTAGGTTAGTTCAGGGTGATGTTTCAGAAAATATCCTGTTTCGGTATCACAGTCATAAAGGAAGTGTAGGCCGGGGTGAGTGGCTTTGATAAAAGACACTCATCTTATTGGAGGAAGCTATTAAGAAGTCCTCGGTGGAAGTGGACCCAGCACCCTCTGTTTGGGTCTTTTCTGTTGCTTTGAAGAACATCAGTCACATCCTGTGAGCTTTGGCTGTGAGCTGCTTTCTTCAAACGTCTGAATGTTTTCACAGTCTTATGGTCAAAGACTGTATCAGCGAACGGATTCGGACCTGCACAGGTGGGATTCATAAGTTCATCCCAAAGAGACCCCGGGAGTGAACTTTCCGCAGCTTTGCGTAATGCTCTAAGTGTGCCGAGCCAGCCGTTGCCATGGCAGCCGGACTCCTAGAGTTACAGAGAATTCCAGCACTTCCTGTTCCTAAGAGGCTTGAAGCTTGAAGCCCCAAACAGCAGAACAGTTTGCAGAGTTCATGAATGTCACTGGCACTAATGGAACACTTTGAGCTAATAAAGCCAACAATAATGGGGTTGAGTTTTAGACTCTGTGTTTGTGTTTGCGGCCATGTGTCTGGCTGGTCTGTATGTGAGGTAGATATATGACACCGCTGTTCTTCTGTGGCTTTATTTTTACTGCCCAGCGCTATTTTCTTTTCCGGCGCATTCTTTCTCTGTTTATTCTCCTGTTGATTTGCGACTAAGCAAGCTGAGCGAAGCATGAGGTCTCAATCTAACTGTAAAAAAAGTGCTTGTATTTTGTAGTGCACCCGCAATTAGATATGCAGAAGTGGAATTCTGCATGTGTAAAAGGTATTTCTTGTTCTGTCGGCTCTGCTTGTAGAGAAACTGTATGGCCCTGTACAACTCATAAGCATATATAGCTACAGTTGTGGGTTTTGGACAGTGGCGATAACATAAAGACTGGAGAATTTAAAACATTACTTCTGCAAGAGTATGGATTTATTTCTGCATATTTTCTGCTGAGTTTAACATGTTGGGGAAAAAAATTAAAAGGTGCCATAACTTTTGTACGGATCACTATGTTTTCTCCCCAGTATATTACATTTGGTAAGTAAACAGTGATTGTACATTATAACGTGCAGAAGTGTGTTCTCTGCAGAGGATGTGTTCACTAAAATCACCAGGACATCATTTGACCAGGGGTGCACAAACTTTTGCATTCACCCGAAATTTACCTTAAAGGCCTGAAGACCATGTTGTAACTGATCAGTGAGTTAGATGACCAAGATTATTCAGCAGTTTAATGGAACGTTCATGAGAACTGTTCATCAGCTCAGAAGCTCATATACAAATGTAACAGTTTGATTGGATTACATTTTACTCTTGAACGTGCAGTACTTCATTTGTTATCTATACCTTGAGCTGTTTTAGCTGGGGGTGATGTTTCTGAAGAGATCTTGTTTCTGTATCACAGTCATAAAGCAAATGTTGACCACTGAGTCGCTTTGAAAATGGACACTCATCTCTCTGGAGGCAACTACCAAGAGGTCTTTGTGGATGTGAACCCAGCACCTTCTGTTTGGGTTTTTCCTGCTGCTTTGAATAACATATGGATCCCTGAATTTTTATGTCGTAAGTGAATGGTAAACTTGAATGAGTTATCCAGCAGTTTGATGGAACAACCATGAGATTTTTTCACCAGCTCAAAAACCCAAATGCAAATGAATTTGGGCATTTAATATTGACTTGTGATCAAATTTGAATGACAGGTCTGTTCGTTTTGGATTCCAGTTGTTTTAAAACGCTGTCAATACGCAATTTGAATTATCATCCTTGTCTTCTTTGAACCTGCTGTAACTGCTAGCGCCAGTTTTAAACCAGAAGCAGTGTGCCATGGGCAGTATGCGTTTTTTTTGTTTTTTTTTCTCAGTGAAAAAACACTGAGAGTATTTTGTGTATGCTTCTAGTTGCAGGCCGCTAGAATGTTTTAACACAAGCTGTAACCCATTTAGCCTAGTCTAACTCTGCATCTTTGAACTGAAGTCAAAGACTATCACTGTTTTCATTTTTCGCCTCAAAACAGTTCCACACTACATTTAGACCTTTTTGTTAACTTCTGAAAAAACATGCCTGACTGCCACAGGCTGAAAATGTCAGTTCATGGCACCTTTACGATAGTGGCATAAATAGAGTGTCCAAAAAGGGATTAGGACAGGACCAGGCTTTATATAACCCATACCTGATATATTAAAATGTGCCTGGATTGACTCTGATCCCAATCCTTTGGATCAGATCAGGATATTTCTACTTGAAATTCTAAGGCAGTAAAGAGATCAATTAGTGGTCGTGCACTGATTATGAATTTTGGCGGCCGATTCAGAATCCTTTACAGCCAAACTGACTGATGGACAATTTGTTTAGGCCCATTTGTAATTGCCTTTTTTAGCCACTTTTTTTTTAAGCCAAAGTGTGGGCTAAACGAACATATAAAACACACTAGTACATTTCTAGCAGCTTAAGTTACAAAATAAATAACATGAAATTATCTTTAATGGGCCAAACTGGCATTTTAAATTCTTAAAAGACTAATCAAGTGCCTTGATTTGATCAAGTAAAGAGCTATATTGAAGGTAAGATGAAACTGGCTATTAAAAACATTCAGTCCTGCATAATCATGTAATGATTTTTTTTTTGTACAGGCTTAGCAGCAACAGTTGAGACAGTGTTTGTGTTAGAAGCATAAATCTGCATAGATTCTGCTCTTGGTTAATTCCAGTTCATACCAGTTAGCTTGATCTTATTTGTAACAGCATTTATTAGCAGTTTAGTATTCTTTTAGAGAGACTGTTGATACAAAATATAAAGACATTCTCTTGGACATGTGAACATAACGTCCACTAGCCTTCGCCTGATGATAGCAGTTGTGCTAAAGTACTTAGATGCAGGATAGATGTATGAGCGCAACCCTCCTACTCTTCTGATGCCGTAGGCTTTGTTTACAAGTCAGGGGTTTTGCTGAGAAAGGTTCACTTTTATAAATAAAATAGTGGACTGGCTGACTAAGCAACTGTTTTGGCAGGCATGTTCAGATTTTTTTGCCGGGCTGTTATTTATAGTTGATATGTTGTAGGTACTGATTGTGCCAGTTGACTAGTAAAGTAGCAAGTATTAATTTAAATTAATTTAATTTGATCTACAGTTTGTCCTTATTGTACTTGTCATGCATCCTGACACAGACATAAAGCAGCTTGAGTTGTGGCTGAAGGGAACGAATGCTTCCTTCACAGACAGATGTCCTGAGTCATGTCGGATATTGTTATCCCTTCACAAACAGTGTCTAGAGAGTAACTTGCATTTGAATTTGATAAGTGATGCACAGGATATTATAAAAGGCCTGCAGGTCCTCTGAGCACTGCCTAGTTCCTATTAAAGATATTTTTAGTCAAACAGAGTGAGTCACATAAGTGTAGTGATTGCAGAAAAGTGCTTTTGTGGCACTGCACAAATCAACTGCTAGATGAGTTTTTGCTTGAGATTATGTGACAGATTTAACTGCTGCACTCCTCTTTTTCCTTTCTGCTTTTTTTGTTGTCTTTTGTTTGGCTGTGACTTTCTACTGGAGCATGTTGTAGAGTTATTTCAGCTTTTTTTAAATAGCCATTTTCCAACCTCTCCTTTTTCCTTAGAACTTTTTGTTTTTGTACCTTTTACACTGATTCACAGTCAACTTTTGCATAGGTCTATAGGTAAATGGCCTCTAATTCCCTGTGATTCGCTCTGTGCACAGTAGATTCTACATATGGACTGTGGGGATTTGTGAGTCGACAATGTGTTTTGAAACTTTGTTTACATTCTTCATCAAACTATATCATTAAAAAAATGAGAAAAATTAGTTCTTCCCTGACATAGGGCCTTTAAGTACATGCCCTAAATTGACAGAACTGGAATTGACCTCAGCCTTGTTGTGTTTGAAGAGAATCACTCTCCACAGGGCTCTTTCTGTTCCTACGTTACCCAACTCCACTGTCCTCTGTCCTTCTCTGATTGGCTGAAGACATTGCTATGGCCCGGCCAGGGCACAGCCTGGACCCACTGCAACCACAGTGTTGAGTGACACTTTCTCACCACATAGAACAGCACAATCCATTCTTTCAGCCCGTCATACAGTGTGTCAGCGCACACACACACACACACACACAGTTCTAGGCAGCAGGTGCTTTCCCCCACGCTGGCTTATCTCTTCCCATGTCCAAGCACAAGGCTGCTTATTGAGGCTGTTGTAGTGTGGGGAGCAGCAGGTGGAGGAGGGGTGCTCCTGTTACATCATCACTGAATGGTGGAAATGATCCCACTCAAGCCAGTGGGACTTTGTGTGGGAAGAGTTTCAGCATTGTACAGATGTACTTTAGATGTACAAGTCACTGAGAGAAACCGAAACCCAAAAGTGGAACCCAGCCTAGAACTTACCGTAGGTATTTGTATATTATTTAAGATTTACAGTACTGTGCAAAAGTCAGAAACTGCACTTCATTTATTTCATTTCATTTATTTCAAGTTGCTGCCGTTCTCAAAACAATAAACTTGCGTTGGATTGTGAGACGCAGAAAATGCAACCAATGTCTAAGACTGAACTTTGGAGGTGTGAAAAAATATCCAAGCTAATTTTTTGGAAAAACTGACAGCAAGTCTCCCGAAAAGAATGAAGGTGTAATAAAGGCAAAGAGTGGACACATTAAATATTGAAAAATGTGATGATGTGTGTAGTTGTTGAGGCTTCTTTTAAATATATGGTTTGTGCTTTTTTAACTGATGCTGAAAAATGAATAACTTATACAACCCCATTTCCAAAAAAGTTGGGACGCTGTGCAAAATGTAAATAAAAACAAAATGCTATAATGTGAAAATCATTTAAACCCTATATTTCATTAAAAGTAGTACAAAGACAACATATCAAATGTCGAAACTGACAAATGTTATTGTTTTTTAAAAAATATATGCCCATTTTTAATTTAATGCCCGCAACACGTTCCAAAAAAATTGGGACGGGGGCAACAAAAGGCTGGTAAAATTGTGTAATGCTAAAAAAAACACCTGGTGGTTAATTGGCAACAGGTCAGTAACATGACTGGGTATAAATAAAGCATCTCAGAGAGGCTGAGTCTTTCAGAAGTAAAGATGGGGAGGGGTTCACCACTCTGTGAAAGACTACATGATCAAATAGTGCAACAATTCAAGAATAACGCTTCTAAATGTAAAATAGCAAAGAACTTTTGATCTTCATCATCTACAGTACATAATATTAAAAGATTCAGAGAATATGGAGGAATGTCTGTATGCAAGGGACAAGGCCAAAAACCAGTATTTGCTGGCCGTGATCTTTGGGCTCTCAGGCGCCATTGCATTAAAAACAGGCATGATTCTGTAGAGGAAACCACTGCATGAGCTCAACACTTCTGAAAAACCCTGCCTATGAGAACAGTTTGTCGTTGCATCCACAAATGCAAGTTAAAACTCTAAAATGCAAAGACGAAACCATATATAAACAGGATCCAGAAACGCTGCCACCTTCTCTGGGCCCGAGCTCATTTAAAATAGACTGAGGGAAGTGGAAATGTGTTCTGTGGTCCGACGAATCAATGTTCGAAATTCTTTTTGGAAATCGTGGACACTGTGTCCTCTGGGCTAAAGACCATCAGCTTGTTATCAGAACACAGTTCAAAAGCCAGCATCCATGATGAAATGGGGGTGCATTAGTGCACATGGCATGGGTGATGTGCATATCTGTGAAGGCACTATTAATGCTGAATGATATATACATGTTTTGGCAATATATGCTACCATCCAGATGGCGTCTCTTTCAAGGAAGGACTTGCTTATTTCAGCAAAACAATATAAAACCACATTCTGCATGTATTACAACAGCATTGCTCTGTATTAAGAGTCCGGGTGCTAAACTGCCCCTGCTGCAGTTTCAGAAATGAAAATGTGACAAAGGAGACCCCAAACTGATGAGCAGCTGAAATCTTATATAAAACAAGAATGGGAAAACATTTCACTTTCAAAACTGCAGCAGTTTTCCTCCTCAGTTCCCAAACACTTACAGAGGTTGTTAAAAGAAGAGGTGATGAAACACAGTGGTAAAAATGCCCCCATCCCAACTTTTTTGGAAGTTGTTGTTGGTGTCAGATTCAAAATGGGCATATATTTTTCAAAAAACAATACAATTTTTCTGTTTCAACATTTGATATGTTGTCTTTGTAGTATTTTCCTTATGGTTTACATGATTTGCGTATCATTGCATCCTTTTTTTTTTACATTCTTCACAGCGTCCCAACTTTTTTGGAAATGGGGTTGTACTTAATGTCGGTTTTGACTGGAAATGAAATAAATGATGGGTGGTCTCTAACTTTTGCACAGAGCTGTATGTCTGAAGTGAGATACCAGTACTGCAGTTTTATGAGTGGCGTTATCAGAGGGGCTCAGAAGAAATATCTGAGAGATAAGCCAGTGACCAGTGTTAAAAGTCTCTCAGTTAAGGTCTTAAAATTTAGTCTCTGGTTACCATCTTGATTTCTTGAACCCTAAACTAGTTTAAATTGTCTGTTAATCACTTTAAATTATTGGTTTAATTGAGTTACTGATTTTAAAGCGTATTACTCACTAAAAGGACATTTTAAATGTAATTTTCCATTTCTTTCAAGGGGCCATATTGTTCTTTCTGACCACGTAGAACAGCACAGTTCTATCAGTCTACTGTTTATATTGTTCCTTGAGGTCCACTTATAAAGTTGGTGTGGTTTTATGTATCAAAACTGATTTTTTGTAGCCAAAAAAGAATATAAAAATATGAATTATTTAGTAATTACTAGGAAACTAAAATGTGCATTATGTAGTCATTACAATGAGGAAGTGAAGTGAGGACACACATACAGGCCAATTTATCATTATAATACACTATTACAACATGCTTTTGTTATGGCTTGGTGTTTAAGGGGTTAAAATGAACTAATTTGATCTTACACATATTTTTGTCATGATTTAAAGCACAATAGTTCACATTTCTAAGGTGTCCTTGGTTTGTTCTGTATTCACCCCAGAGGACCAGGCTAACATGTCATGAACCAGGTGAGGCTCAGCCTAATTAGGACGTCTTGAGAGGCATGTGGATGACAACTGCTCCAAAATCTGCTCGTTGATGTCAGCTGGAGAGCAGAGAATAGTGAGAAAAATAGGCAGCCAGAGATGTAAAGAAAGACAGGGAGAGAGACAGAGGCTGGATGTGCCTTGTGACTGTCTTTCTGCTGCTTGCTGTGCAATGCAGACTTGCTGAGGACATTATTTGCTGTGAAAAAACAAACAGGCAAAATGTCTCCAGCATAAAGATCATTTCAACCTTACAAAGCCATCAGATAACAAAGCATCACCACCTCATTCAGAAACTAATGAAACTATCCTTTTTGTTTTGTGTACACCCTCCACCTCACTGTCGTCTCTCGTCTTTGTACTCGAACACACCGCAAAGAGTGCAGCTAACAGCCAACACGCACATTCTTTTTTTCGTCACATAAAAAAAGGAATGAGTCTCTATAGCAGGAGTTGGCGGTAGTCTAAAACTATAAAACTGCAAAGAATATATTGTTTGAAACTCTTAGAAGAAGGGTTCATGTTTAAGCCAAGCTTAGTGTGTGAAAGAGAAAGTAAACCACTGTTAGTGGTGCTGGGTGGTTAAAAAGGCTACTGAAAGTGAATATCTGGTGTGTCGCATGTTTATATTTTATGACATTGTTTATATTATATGACAAGTAAAAATGAATGAGTATTTCATACTTTGTTTAGTATTGTTTATTAGTTTATCAGAGCACCTTCAGAGCTTTTGTGCATCTGCTTATTCATATTTTTTTCCCTCGCTGGAAATACAATAATCACATATTATTTGTTTTAATAATTGAACATTCAAATAGCAAATATACTTAATGACCATTCCTAGTGCTAAACCTTTGCTCCAGTGGTGTGTAGAAAAACGTGTGTCCACTTGAGAGTGTTTTATTCTTGCATTTTTATTTTATTTTTTTATTTGGCCGAATTGTTTTTGTGGCTGCACATTCGGTGCATACCTAGTTATCAATATTATATTTATAATATTTTACATTTCTGGCTCATTAAAGCAAGAAATTCTTTAGAAAAAAAAAAGAAGCTGTTGAATACAGTATAAGTTGAATGTAAATGTAGTTATATGACTAACTATGTCGCTGCTTGTGCAGATCATTTGAGTAAGTATCTCATGCTAATTGGATATATAGCAAAACAACATATTGCTCTAATAGCTCTTGATTACTAGGGGATAAGGCAGGCTACAGTTGCCGAATACCAGTTTCTTCCCACCTTCCAAGGCAGATGCTCCAGCCTGAGAGTGAATTACCCATTGAGCTGTGACTGTACTGAAAGACATTAGCAAGCACCGTGTCATCAGATTCACTCAGCATGTCCCAGTAATTGGGCTAATTAGCACTGTAGATGAAACAGCGTGCAGAAATGAAGCAGCAGAGCTGACAAAATGAAGCCGCAGCAACAACGACGTCTCGGCCTACAATCCCAGCAAAACAGAAGAGCTCATTGTTGACTTGTTGAGGAGTCAGACTGATCAGCTGTGACGGAACAAGAGTGGAAGCTGCTAGATGTTTCAGATTCTTGTGGGTATAAAGTGACAATCTGTCAAGGACTCGGTCATTCTGAGAAAAGAGGCATAAAAGTGCCTTCACTTCCTGTTGTGTCTGAGGGAGGGATGGGGGCTGGACAAATTTGAGACATTTGTGAAGTTTCTCCCTGAGAGTGTCCTCACGAGAGACCCTGCAGATTAGTTTGTCGGCGCAGTATCTCACAGCCAAGTATTGTAATTTTATTAACAGATGTCTCTGTTAAATTAGGCTATATTAACAGTTCTTGTGTAAATATTACATTTCAAATATTGAAACATATACAGTGCTGTGCAAAAAAGACCACAATTCATTTATTCAATTATCCAATTTCCAAGTTATTTGTTTTTCAGTGTCAGGAAAAAACTGAAAAAATATATTTAACAGAAAACTAGATAGAAGTTACAACAACTAAATATAAAATATTTTTTTCTGTATTTAATATGTCCTGCTTACATTCTTCTTCCTTTTTTCCACACCTTCAAAGTTCAGTCTTAGAAGTTGGTTTCATTTTCTGCTTCTCATGATTCAAGTGATCCCAAACACACTTAGTAATATTGAGGTCTGGACTCTGAGGTGGTCAGTCCATCATCCTGAGAACACCAGCAGCTTCTTTGTTTGATGTGGAATTTTTTTTTTCATCTATTTCTTTCTCTCAGTAACGGCTTCTTGACAGCTACACATCCTTTCAAGACCCATAACAGTGTCATCTTCTCACAGTAGAATGATGGACAGAAACATCTTTGGCTTTTTTCTGTAGCAAGAGTGGAGCTGGATTTTCTCCTCTCTCTCAAATATGAAAGCTTTACATACTGTTTATCTGATGGTGGTAGGTTTGGTGGTCTACCAGGTCTTGCATGGCTGTTAGGGAGACAATTTTTCTGTATCTTTTATTCATTTTTTACAATTTTGGAAACTCTTGTTTTTGTCAAATATATCCCTTTGACTTTCCTCTTCCTTATGCAAGTGGATTGTCTAATCTCCTCAGAAATATCGCCTGAAAACTAACTTGTACTTAATGAGTGTTATGACTGGGCAGTAAATAAATGGATGGTGGTCTCTGACCTTTGCACTGTACTGTAGCTCTACTTAGATGTTGCCATTTTGCTTAACATAAGATGCAATATCAGTTGCATTTGTTACGATATTCTCTGCAGTTCTACATAACATGCTTGGTCAAAAATGTAATTTAATAATACACTATTTTTCTTAATTTTCCCTTATTAAACATGCGTTACTCTAATACCTGATTAAATAAATAACCACTAAGATATCTGAATATTTAAATAACCATGCGCATACCCAGTACATGATACAAGGAAGTTTGAGAAACAACCATCCTCAGGACAATCTGTCCCCGGAATCACCTCAGCCACAAAATGCTTTCTCCTTATGGGTCTGGCCAGAATACTGACCACCACATTTAAGTATAGTTTAAATGTTCATGTTCAGCAGCTAATAGCCTTGCCTGGTGTCCTAAACATACTCCACACTCTATCAGAAGTACAGTCACGTCTTCAGCCGCTACATGTTCATTATCATCTCACTTGACTGCTGCTATTATGTTCTGCTCTGGCTGCCTTTTGTTCTTCACTCTCCTGCATTGCAGAGTCCTTTTTATGCAGTAGTTGCAGTGCAGATCATTTTAATGTGTGGATATGTTTTGGATGCTGTTTGAGTTTGTGCATCCTGCTTTGGTGTTAATTTGATTAACCTTCCCGATGGTTGTCAAGTTAAAAGAAGTCAGAGGTTCTTTAGAGCTGCTGGTTAATGAGGACAAAGTTGAGCAGAGACTGACGTGTGGAAATGAAATTAAAATGCTTCTCTTTCGTAATGTATCTCCAAGCTGGCCTCCTGCCACTGCTGCCACTGTCTTAGACTTTATTTACACAGCAGGATGGCACAGTCTCTTTCAAAGCAATGATTTGGCCAAAAATGATATTTAAATGGACAGAATTGTTTTGCAGCATCGTATTTGTCCATATTTTTGTTAATATAACATGATTCCAGAATCTTCTTAGCTAATTGTGTTAGCAAATCATCCTAAGATTACTAAAGAACCCAGCGTGGTTTGAGGCAGGTGTGTGATGACTTAGGCACACAGTAGCCTTGAGCCATAAATGATATCATCATATATCGTAATACTGAACCTTATTTATTGCATCACCTTTATTTAACCGTTCACTGACTACAGTTCAAAACAGTATACAATAGAAAAGAATGAAACAGGATGTCGCCAACTAATTAAAGGAATGGTTAGACAAAAAATGTAATCTACACTGTTTTATACTCACTCCAGATATAGTCGATTAGCCAGGATATGTTTGTTGTCCATATTTTGCTTCTGTAGTTCAGTGCTGGAGCTGTGACACTAACAAACATTGTAAGTCATTAGTCACCCAAATGTTTTCCATACATACATCCCCAAAACTTCTCTTAGACCTCATCCAGGTCTTCAACAAGGTTGCACTTGTCACTGTGGACACAGTTTGACTCACTGGTAGCTATTAAAATGAACAGTAGTTCACAGCATAGCCAAATGTAGTGGACAGCTATTTTAGACAATTGTTCACATTATACTATACTATACTATTAGAATTAGGGATGGGCATTCTGACTAATTTTGATATTGAAGTGTCCTTAAGAGTTCATGTACAGATCTGGTTAACCATGAAGAAAAAGAAACTGAAATTAATAATTTTGGCTAAAATAAATGTAGAGTTATGACTTAACTTTTTAGGTACCAGAGCTGGTGCTGCACACATTTAACATCATCTGAGGAACACATTGCAGAACAAGTTAAGTATTTAAAAACAGATGAGGGAAATCTGTAGATTCTGGTGTTGGATGAGTAACTTAACAGAGACTGCCTCAGATGCGCTAATGAGCTAAAATTACAACTAACAGGCTAACACTGGACGCTGACGAAGACTTGTCATTTTCTACAGGTGTCCACTTCATTGGACAATGTGCCTACATGTTAGTTTATCAGAGAAATATATCTTAACTGTGTAACAACACACTTACTCGCAAATACAAGCAAAACTTTTACAGTTCTGTCAAAGCGTAAAATGAGCATTTCTCTGAATTGCTGGTCTTTATATTTTCTCAATATTTCCATGTTGAAATGCAACAAATACCCAAATGGTAATTTCAGTTCTAGACTACTAGGACCTTGAACGGTGAATCGAGTGCTCTAGTATCCATGCACATCCTTAAAAGTGATCTGGACATCTTTGCTGATGGCCTAATTAGAAGGAGAATGACATTGAAATATCTTGTATTATCTCTCGCAGAGCAGAATGATTTGGATGGCATTTAGTGAGTTAACTGAGCCCACTTTACTAGCCTAATGCTGCTCTATCTGGCATTAACTACAAGTATTTGTTGTTGTTTGTTTTGGCCTGTTTTATTTGAATCTTAATGCAGATGTGAATAACTGGACTATAACATTTCTATCCAGGCTGTCTGGGGTAATTTGGGAAATTACACAGATACTTTATTCCATTAGGAATCTGCCAGTCAAATCCCTTACAAATTACATTACCGGACCTCCTCTGGTAAAACAAATCCAGCTGGAATAGGGCTTTAGTTGCAGTGCTTAACATCATGTGCTTTGTCTCCTTCCATGTCTGCATGGCGTGCATGTGTTATGTATGAGCGTTCAAATAATTATTGTTCATACTCTCCTACACCCACACTTGACCTCTCCTGCTCGAAAACACACACATCTGGTCCAAGGACTGAGGGGTGTTGAGAGGGAGCGAGCCTGTTGAGGAAAGTTAAACACGTCTAAATACACATTCTGTGTGCCAGTGCTGACAGTAAGCCAGGACCAGAGGACTAGAGTTCTGGAATGTTCTCAAGATCTTGAATGGACCTGTGTTATTTGGTGGAGCTGAGCCACTTTCACATGAGCTTTCTGTGTTCTTCTGGAGTGTAAGATTGTAGCTCAAATCTCAGTCTTCTCTTATTGTCCATCCATTTCGCCTCCACACATCTGTGTAAACAAAGACGTGCGTGTGTGTGTGCACGTGTAGATTGTAAAATGCCTTTTGTAAGAACTTGGGGTCATTGAGCCTGTTTTAGGCCTCCACTGTCTCAAAAACAAGTAACACTGAGAGTCAGACCTGTGAGTGGATTGATGATGTAAGAAATTGTATCTAGTACTTGTGGGTAATATGATGATATTTATTGTTATAGTGATAAATTACTTCACATTATGTCATAGTATGCTTTTCTAAGCATGGATGTCTTCAGCACTTAAATAACACTGAACGACTGCATCTTTATTAATAATCATAATTAATCCTGTCTAGTTGGATTTAGTTCAGTGCAGTATGTGAATCTGGAACGAAAATCATTGTATTCATAGTTTTCATAGCATTATTGCTTCTTTTTATTGTTTGTTCCAACCTGTCAAACCTCAGAAAAACTAAATACATTGTGATGCATATCCTGTATCGTTGAAATGTCTTGAAGTATCGTGGCAGTGTGATAAGTTTGCTATATCCCCATCCCTTTTATCTAGTAAGGTTGAGTAAGAATTTTCAAATAGTTATGAAAGCCTGACAAAATCGACTCGTGACTTTTGTGTTAGTCATATTAAAAGGGAATTCTGATTTTCAAAATTTCAGAATAATTTTATTATTGAGATGTAAACAAAGTCATTCAGAGTGTTTTGATGTCAGATGTTCTGTTCTAGAGAAGCTTTACAGTGATGGTGGTAGGAGCCAGGGGTTAATGTTGATAAAGGTAAAATAGTGGTAAGTCTGAAAAAGTAAGTTTTCTTTGGGGACTGTTTTGCCTGGATGTACCTCTCTGCCATCAATGATTTAAAAAAAATATGTTTAAGGCCAAAATTGAATCTAAAGCACCATCATTTAACAATGGAAGGTATCAAATCACATCAAATCACTCTGAATGACTTTACATCAGACGCTGAGATACATGTTTACGTCCCAACGATTGAATTATGCAGAAATTTTGAAAAATTGGTGGAATTTTCCTTTGACTGCTTGCCAATCTGTGCACTCCATGAGAGTGTTTTCAACAGCAGGATTCATTCAAAATCAGCTTCGCTCTCAACTACATCCAGAGCATTATAAATACTATGTAACTGTATTATAATGTTATTAGCCCTGCCTAAAAAGAAAAGACCATGAGATATTGTGAAAACCATATCTCTGGTTTAGGCAGGCATGTTCAGTAAAAGACATGTATGCTCACTTATAACTGTAGCGTTGTTACAATAAATAAACTATGGTGTGAGGATATGATATTGGAATTATATCTGTATCTGCTGATAAATACTTAAAAAAATATTGGGATCAGGCAGATTTGATCAATATTTCTTGCTGATATTTGATGATGTATTTTTTGTACTCCAGAAGAGCAGAATGTTTAGATAATTATAGGCTACTGTACTAAAATGTCTACATTTTATTACTTTTTCTGTATTTATTACTCTGCATGAATAAACGTTATATATGCTCTGTAATGCTAATGCAGATGTTCGGTCCCAGTTTTAACATTTTATAAGTGTTTATGTATCAGCTTTGGCAGATGTATACATGAAAAAAATATGATAACAGCATTGGCCCAGAGTTCCCATATCAATGCATCCCTAAAGTTTACCTGCCTGAAATGACATTGCCTAAGATTTAGCAGAGCAGACATTGAGACTGATGCAAATTCAAAGTGTGTGTCCAGAGCTCTCAGCAGACTGGCTGTGTGGTGAAACACAATCTGCTTGGGAGATTCAGCCTCAAGAGAAAATGCTTCTGAGCTCAGGGGTTCTGATTCAAGGTTATGGGGCACATTCTTATAAACAGACTGCTAATTTTGTGAGACACTGATACAGCTCCAGGATGCAGGAGTCTGGCAGAGTGTGTTTGTGTTTGTTTTCATGTATTTTCAGGACAGAAATGTAAGCAGAGAAAAACATGGGTAACCTAGAGTGAAATGGCCCTGACTTTGTAAAGTACTTTTTACTAAAGCTACATATTTTTTTTCTGTTTTGAACAGAAAGAGTAAAACAGTTTCTTTTTGGTTTTATTTTGAGTTACTGAGGAGACGTTAAAGGTGTGTGTATGTATATGTGTGTGTATGTATATATATATATGCCATTTTTCTGCAAATGTTAGTGCACAATTTCTGTTTAACATATTAAAGTGCCATAATTTTTTAATTTTGCACAGGCCTTGTATTACTTTTTTCAATTTCAAGTTAGCACATATATATATATATATATATATATATATATATATATATATATATACATACATATATTTTGACTATTTGACTATCCTAACATTGTTTATACAGTGTTTGAAACCTATGTCTCAAAACCTATGTGTGTGTGTGTGTGTGTGCATGTGCATGTGTTTGTGTCAGCATCAGCCTGCCTCTTATTAAGCTTGTAAAAATGCCAGGAGAACAGAATAAATAAACAGGCTGTTTGCAATTGTAGTAACACCTGGGCACCATTTGGAGAGCTTTCATACTCACTACACCTTTAACAACGTATCATGTTAAGCAGACATGGAGTGTTCAGCCTTTCTACATCATTGTTTTTACCTACTTTTTTGAATTTCCCTCTTTTTTGGGTTTCACATCTCTCTGCTGCTGAAGAAATTTGAGGCTCCTGTTGGTCATCCTTTGTTTTTGTTTTTGTTCTTGGATGTTCTTTCTGAATGTTTCTGGTTTGTGGTTTCTCTTCTCTCTGCATATGATGGACTGTACATTGCCCTCCTCTTGCTTTTCAGCTGGGTTTGTATTAGTTTCTTAAAGGCACACTAATGGGAAAAAGATGTCTCCTGCCATTAGGGGTGGGAAACATGTGGTAGAACCTCAGTGTGCCCTGCTCTGTTTTCAACAATAACAGTGTCCATTATTATTTATATGACTGTGCTTCTGTAACGACCAACTATTGGAATATTTGGATCAGTATGATTCAGTGTCAATGTCTACAAGCAGACATATATGGAAGGTATTTACTGAGAGAGTACTAAGCTAAAGAAATAAACAAAATCATCATTTATAAGGTACTTTCTATTGTGAGGTGGAGGTAAATTTGTGAAAATAATACATTTTTTTGTTTTGTTTTTTTTTCAAAGAGCATTTTGATGTCTTTTAAAGTGAAGTTAAAAGATTTAGATTTATCATGAGTTTAATTTTTAAATAAAAAAAAAAATTAAAAATGCTGTCCAACATAGTCATAATGAATAGGCGGAGCCTTATTTTAGCCACACCCTGCATTTCAGAGCAGGAAGTGAGACTGCATCCCTGTCACTCATGGCCACATGGTGAGCAGTTAGAGCCCGTTGTTTTAAAGTAAATTTGTCTGAAAATCAGTGTGTAACATTAACACTGGCCATATTTTCTTCAGGTAACCAAACTTTGTGTTCTAATGAAAAATATTAATTAAATAAAATATTTTTTTTTTTCAACTGTTCAGTGCTTGTTTGTTAGTCGTGTGCTAGCTAGCATTTTTGAGTGATGTTGAAAATCAACTAAAATTGTCACCACCGAAACAGTTTCAGTAGTATTATGATTGTTTTGGTAGTGACAAAATGGAATGTTCAGTCATTTGTAAAATAAACGTAATTAAGGAATAGGGTCACTCAAAACAAAAGGATTTTAGTCTAAAGTCTAAGTCACTTAAAAGTCTGAATGTTTTCAACACTAACTTTGAACCACTTTGGTAGAAAGAGCCATATAGACTATGCCTTGATATTATGGTATCATTGTAAATTCTTGACATTGTTACATGTTATATTGTGATGAACAGTCAGTGCTGTTGTTGTAAGCTGTTCTGCGTATTATGACAACAGTGGGAGCAGCGATGAGCAGTAGCCAATGAGAGTGCAAGAGAAAACTCTCAGAGAGCAACCAGAACAAAAGCAAACATGGCAGTGGGGTTTTCAGAGATGCCACAAAAGATCCCACAAATATTAACCAAAGGCTCCTGCTCTCCGCCACTTCGGCTGGGTTTGGAACCTCTGAGTTCCAGAATAGTCGCAGCTTTCTCCTCTGTGTTGGTGATGGCCAGGCATATTCCCTGTGGACCAAGGTAAAGGAAGGGGGTCTTCAGGGCTTAGCAAAGAGCAAGCTTGAAAATAATTCAAATGGATTTTTTGTTCTCTTTTTTCCTTCTTTTTTTTTTGTTTTTTGCAGGAACAACAAAAACAGCAAGTTTCCCAATCTCTAGTTTGGCACGATAGACACTTTACATGTTTATTCCCCTGATGCAGTGGGATTTTCTCATCAGACACACTTTGTCACTGACTTTTCCGGGTAAAAGACTGTCTAGTACAGGAGCCTTGCTGCTTGTGTAGCCTGCATCCCGCTACGTTGACCAACAGCTAGTTGCAAACAATAAATGTCAGTGTAGCAGTTCTGAGACTTTGAAAGCATTAGATGTTTATAGTTAGCTGTTTTACTGTTTTACCTTACATAACTATTCAAATATAATTGCTTTGTTTTTGCATAGTTGTGTAATTAATTAGATTTACATTCCATTTACATTCAGTTTCTACAGGTTTGCCTGTGCACATCTAGTTTTGTGTTTGTATGTTAAATGGTTCCTGCAGGCACAAGCTTTGTTTTCTCCAGTCACAGCACTCTTGTCTCTCTCCCCCAGCTGTGGGGGAGCTGAAGGGCAGCTGTGTTGCATCCAGATGTGCAGCTCTGCAGGGCAGTGCCTGAGCAGGGCCTCTGTCAGGGATTTGGCGTGTGTGGGAGGGAGGAGGGGAGGAGTTGGGTTCAGGGGGCAGACCGTGTGAGAATGCAGGCATGTGTCTCCCCCTTATCTCTGGCCGCTTTGCTGACAGCCAGCACCAGGGGGTTGCTCCCCTCATTAACCCGCAGAGCAGTGATCTCACTCAGTCTCCTGCTTTAGGAATGCTCAGCATTAGCCAGGCTGGGGGCCCGTTGGCCTTTGGGGCGAAGGGGGGGGAATGCAGGATATGACCAGTAACGGAGCCGTCTGAACCATGACAGGCGGCTCACTGGTTGCATTTTCACTCAATGTCTTGCTAGCATTTAGGCAAAGGCATTTGCACACAGACATACAGACAGGAAAACACACTGTACTAAGACTGCACAATAAATTGTTTCTTGGTTTTTGCAGTATAGATATTGAAAAGGCTGCAATATGCAAATAGAGCCCTTTAATAAATTACCAAAATGTTCATTTATCCAGTAAATCATGATGATATTTTCCATATTGTGCGGCTCTAGTTTGTATGATGAAAGTTCTAAACAAATATGTGCTGCTAAACAAATATGTGCTGCTTAAATTCTACAACGAAAAAACTGTCTGAAAAATTGTTCTATGAGCCTTTTTTTTTTATCCAAACCAAGATTGATTTCTTGCATACATTTTGGGCAAAAATGCTGACACGCTCATAGTGTCTCTTAAAGAAACCTACGATTAACAATGCTACAATAAAAAAAATACAAAGACTCGTCAACTAAAGAAGAACGCTTTGTTTTGATGAATAACTTGGCAATGCAAATGTTGCATCTATTACTCAATATCTAGCATAGGACAGACTTTGTTCAACTTTTTTGAAATCGACTGGGTCCAGTAATGATTTCACCAGATTCATTTTGCATTTTTACAGTGATGTGTGATGTAAAATCATTGCTCCTTTTCCAGGAAAAAGGAAAGAAGGGAGCCCTCAGGGCCTTCTAGTCCTTCAGAGATGGAGGCCTAAAAAAAGATGGAGGAACTAAAAATCGATATCTGTAAGTTTTGTTTCATAGAATCGTCATAGCTGTTGTATAATAGAAGTAGTCTTATTTTATTTTTGTATTTTTGTTGAAAACAAAAGGGTTAAGGTTGAGCCCTGGAAACCGTATAGGAAAAAGGCCTGATTGAATGATTTTCAACAAACATCTCCGATCAGGCAAGTTGACTGAAAGTCTGCTGTCCGAAGTTTATACTGTCGCAAACAAATTTTAGCTTTTAAAAACATTCTTAAAATCTAAATAAGTGCAGTAAACTTTCAGAATCAGAATTCTTAAAAGGAAAGATATTATTATTATTATTATTATTATTATTACTCTGCTGCTAAAATAATTATGTCATACAAAGCAGGAGTTATCTATGCATTACTGTAATATGAATTTCTCGTATGCTCACACGTGGGCAATCATTAATTTTGACCCCTTGTTTTTAGGTAGATTCAGCCAAGCTAGCTCTCCTATTGGCGAGGACTTCAGGAGCTGTACAGAAGGCCTTATACATCAGATTGGCCACCAATGTAATTAGGAAGTGACAGAGGAATTAATCAGATTTTGATTTCCAATGAGTGGAAGCAATTTTTTGAGAAAACAGTCGTCATTTTAGGGCTTCCGGAAGTCCTGGATACATCATTCACTGACTGTCAGTACAAGCAGTAGCCTAACCAGGAACTTTCCAGTTGTGGACATCAAAAACAGTGTCAGCTAATTATGTTTCAGGGCTAATAAATCATATCATGGCTTATAAAAGACTCTGTCCAGGGCTCATATAAGTCATATGGAATGACTTTTACAAACTTCAAACGTCCATGTGTAAGCTAGAAATGCAAAAAATGTGAATGTGCACCACCGTTTGCTTAGCTCTAATATTACAAAGCCTAAATGATCATTATCAGCAGTGGGTTTTTTTTCCTCATTTTGACAGTTTTGACATCTATGGCCCAAACTGAAGACCTAGATCTGATAGTCACAGTTTGCCAGCGCTGTCTGTGGATGATGCTCTTGCATAGGCCTGTTTCAGCTATTGCATAATTGCCTAATCACAGTTTGTTGAGATTATCACACTTGTTTGTGAGCTTGTAAAAACATGAAGTTTTAACTTCAAGGTTTGTGCTCTAACATATTTGGAGGGCAGTGCTGATTAAGGTTGGTCTATTTATTAGCTATGTTGCTAATTCTCTTGTTTTTAGCTTATATATGGTACTAGCTACTAATCAAAGATAGGTTAGGAAGAAAGATAGCTAGTCAACCAATTTGGCCACTTTAGGTCTGTACTTTAATGGTCACAGTCAGTGAACAACAAAAGACAATTGAACTGTTAATCACAATTGTTTATAAGACAATTCAAAGTCAGAAATTTGAAGACTGTGATAGCCCTAATCTTGCACAAAAAGTTGGAGACATTTTTCGTCATCCATCAAATAAAAAAACATAAACACATCCGACTTAGTGAGCACAGTCCTTGATACACATGCACACTCATACACATTAGCATTGCGCAATTATTCCAAGTGTCCTTGGCCCTATTTCTCTCACACCACCAGGCTGGAATGGGCTTTGGTGTTCTGGGCCTCTGTTCAACACTTCTGGCACGGCTCCTTCAACCCCAGCAGAGACAGAAGTGTTGCTCAACATCCTCCTCTTCCTCCTCCTCTTCTTCATCACCATCAGTACAGCCTGCCTGCAAATGAGCCATAGAAACTTCGCTAGCCTGCAGAACATTTCTAAAGCTTGGCCGTGATGTAACAATCCAGGTCAAGCAGCGTAGGCTTTGTGCACATCAGGGGAATCTTCACTGCCCACTCATTCACTCCTAGCCTTGTCATGAGAGCAGAGCAAGAGAAATGTGCATCAAAATGAGCTTGCACAATGGGTGCATAATGAAATGCAGCTTTTTTATGATCAGCATTGTTGGCAGCCTCCACAATCACTTCTCTGTCATTGTGTTTTGCTTTTATTCAAATGGTTGCAGATTATATTTGATATATAGATTGCCTGCAAGCAATCATGCAAAAATATGAAATCCATCTTCTTTTGCGTTTGCAGGCCCCTGGACTTTGGCCTTGGAAAGCTATTTTAGCATCTCTCTTTTGAATGTAGACTTTATTCCGCACCTCTTCTATGTCTGTTTGGTTTTAAATCCAGTGTGGTCCTGTATTCATAACAGTGATCATGCAGAGCGGAGCTTGTCCAGTGGAATTTCTTAGCCTCTCTGGAACCTGTCTCAGATACCCAGCTGTTCTGCATAGCTGGGTGGATGTCTAACGTGAACTCTGTGTGTGTGTGTGTGTGTGTATATGTGTGTGTGTGTGCGTGTGTGTGTATAGTTGTAGTGTAGGGGACTGTTTGTCTGAAGATGTTGAGAATTCGGGATAATTGATTCAGCATGCTTTTGAGGAGGTCACATGGTTTTGAGACATTTTGGAAGTACAATGCAATAGTACACCATGCCAGTCCTTTTAAGTGGAGCTTGCAGCCTGTAAATTGATTTGTTGTGAATTTGGCTGGTGTGCAGCAGATCCACTGCATAAAGAGCTTTCTGAGGTACCTTTTTGAGTAGGAACATAAAGGTCAAGGGTGAACAAAGCATTACCTCATAGGTTTAGCTTTATGTTGTAGATTTTGGAACAAAATAATTTCTTTGACATATTTTCATGTGCAAAGACTCTGCAGAAGAAAGTCTTAGGAAAGTCTTGGCTCATTGTATCTAATATTTCTCATTTTGAGAATGTTGTAAGAATAGTGTAAGGTTATTTAACTTATTTTGAAACATTTTTTGCTGGTTTTAATCATTATATGTAGTGCAATTGTCTTATTCTACTGGCAGATCACTTTGTAATATGCACAATTATTGGCATTATGTCTTGAAACAGAAAAGGACACTTTCTTCAGATAAAATTGTTTAAATCAAGTAAAAAAAAAAAAATAGAAAAAAGTTCAAGAATTTTAGAATATTTTTACAACAATCTTATTATGACAAATAATAAATATATTTATGTTAAGACATTTTTACTTGCTAAGATAGTACTTCAAAGCTTACATTCAGAGGTAGACAAATATAAAAATATGCACCATTTTCCCTCCTCCACCAGACTTTACTGTTGGCATTATGCATCGCGGTGGGTAGCGTTCTCATGGCATCTACCAAACACAATGTAATATCTTTTCTTGAGGCCCAAAATCCCTTGCAGCGCCCCTGTTTACAATAACAGCACTTACAGATGACTGGGGCAGATCAAGCAGGGCAGAAAATTCATGATCTGACTTGTGGCAAAGGTGGCATCATATGACATCCACGTTTAAAGTCATTAAGCTCCTCAGTACAAACTGTTCTTTTGCCAATGTTTGTCTATGGCAGCAGGTTATGAAGAAATGCTCTGAGTTCAAGACAGAACTTGTCACTTACCGTCATGTTCGCTATCGCAGTGTTAACAGTAATGTTCCAGTTGGCTAATTCTGACAAAGTCTGTTTTGATGAAGTGGGTTAAGCGTCCAACCAAACAGACTCTGGATCTTGTGCGGAAGAGGTAAAGAAGTTGTTCTTATTAATGGTGGATATTTGTGAATGTGTAGAAATTCAACTCATCTGTTGAAAAAGGGAAAACAGTAAAATAAGGTCTAAGGCAAGTTGCCACTCAGGTCACAGGCTCTGCATTCTTAGTGTCCAAATGTGAAATGTTGTGGCCAGGGACACTGGACAACAGGCAATATCAACTTTTGCTACCATTTGTAAGCTAGGAGTCAGTGTCATTAGCACATTGCTCAATCATCGATTCCTCAGCCAATTCATTGTAGCATGCTGAGGGCTGAACAGAGCAAATATAAATTAAAAGTTCAGGGATTTTGCAATGACTGTTTTACTCATGAAACCAATGCACATCACTTGGCTGTAGAGATCCTGCGACAACAATATGGAACAAAGTGATTTGTCTGGTTGTGTGTGTGTGTTTCCACTGTACCCCCCAACTCTGATTACAGTACATCCTGTTTGCCCCTCTCATGTTTCCTGGTGGGGGGTAAGGGTGCACTGGAACACCCAGAGTCAGACTCTCCATCATTGTTACGCAAAACCGTGCACTGTTAGCATAACCGGAGGCCCCTCGTTTACGTGAGTGTGAGCACATGTGTGTGTTCCCATCTGAAAAGGCCTGGTCTCGACCCCAGGGAGTCATAGAGCGGTGGGGCAGAGTGGAGGGGTGTGTGTGCTGTGCTGATAAGGGGGGGTGTGGGGCCATCAGCAGCCTACATACACTCACGAATGAAACTGTCAAAACAAAACAAAAAAAAACAAACATTCAAATAACTTTTATAGTTATAGACCAAGTACAGAAACAGGTTTGTTTCTAATTCGTTGGATTTATCTCAGCGTTATTGCGGTACAAAGTAAAACATTACAGTAGTGTAACACATTCCAGTTTAAATTCTTCACATTATACTTACTGTCTTTTGTGTACCTATTAATATGTCTCATAGAGAACAATATTGCTTGTATGTGATGCATTTCAAATGCAAATGTTCTCTGTGTACAGTGCTCAAAAGTAGTTTTGGACACGTATATCATCTGTTGTTTTTTAGAATGATGTAATTTGTTAAAGTATTGTGGAAATTGTGCTTTACCACATTCAGAATTACATGATTTCAGCTATATTATGACCTATCAATCAATACTTTGAGTCCAACTGAGCAATAGCAAGCTGAGCAAAACATTCATCTACCCTGCCCATGTTACTTCCAAACAAATGTTAGCATACTTATCCAAATGCACACACATGTTAAAACCATATATATATATATATATATATATATATATATATATATTTTTATTTTTTTTTCTTGCTAATAAAATGTCTATGAGAAAGATTATAGATACGCTGAAACTCTTGCACTCCATGCTTAGAAGACTTCAAACTGTCATCAAAAACAAGAGATTTGCAAAATACTGACCTCAAATACTAAATACTAACATACATAATGAAAAAAGACACTAATGTTTGTCCTGCCAATGTTTCAGTACTTCAACTTGCTTTATTTTAATTTCAGTTAATTACTAGGATCGTTTTGAGTTTCAGTTAGTAAACCAGGTTGTTATGGCTGGTTGTTATAACTTTTCTGATGGATACAAATCAACAAATGATAAATTTATCTTGGGACATAATAAATAACCAGGATATGGTGTCCCAAGACTACTTTTGAACACTGTAGATTATCCGTGCCTATTCTTGTACATTATTTTGTACAAGGTAACTATGTGTGCTACCTGCGACAGCTGACTGCCCAGCACTTTGAATGTGAACATTACAAGCGTGAGAAGCGCCACAAACCTGGCGATCAATTTGTTGATGCATCTAATCGTGCATCTAATATCAAACAGATCAAGAAAGATCCCATGCCAAAGAACCGGGGCCAAACCTCACCTGAACAGACCAGACTCAGTTTTCATTTAGAAACAACTCTGTCTGCTTTACTTGTTATTTATATTGATGTTATTTTGAGGCAGCTGTTTTTGGACTGTTTCTAGTGGCTAGAGAGAGCGTCTGCAAGATTGAAGGTCACTTTCATTCAGTATTGGTTTTCAGACTTGCCGTTTACGGACAGAGATTTCTCCAGATTCTCAAAATCCTTTAATGATGTTAAGGGCTGTAGATGGTGAAAACACTGAATTCCTTGACAGAATGTTGTTTTTAAACTCTTGGACTTTTCACTCACTCGTTTTTTCACAAAGTGGCACCTGAGCCTTTGGCGAATGCTCATTTTCTGCCCAATCATGAGATCATCACCTGTTGCCTATTCACCTGTTTACCTGTGTTTTTGATAATTGCACAAACTTCCCAGTGTGACATTTTCCCTGTCCCAACTTTTTTGGAATGTGGTGCAGGCATCAAATTTGGAATTAACATATCTTTACAAACATCAACATCATTTTACCTACTGTCTCAACTTGTAATTGGGTTCATAAATAAAGTATTGAGAGTCCACTGAGCTTTTCCTTGAACTTTCCAATTGGTACAGATATGTGTAGGTTTTAGAGAGTAATGTAGACATAAAGTAATGCTTAGTAATACTACCTTTTCCAGGAAGTACTCAGTGAAGTAATCTCACCACAGTTTGAGAGACGTAATCAATAATATGTAGCGGATCACGTCTTTTGGAGTTACTACCCCACAACTGGCCTCAGGTGAGTTCAGTTTTACCCTTTAAACTCGAACTCATATGTCAGTTTACACTTCAGTGTAACTCAAAGTGACTACATAATTTATATATGAGTTTTAATATTAGTCAGTTAGTACTGAATAAGACTGTATGTGTTATGATTAATAAACCAAATAATAAGCTGGCTGTCTGGCTGTGATGATTTACTATGCCTAGGGCATGCTGTTCATATTCCTAGTCTGTTGGATACAGCACGCACAGAGAATCTTTCAGCATATGCCCCAAAAGAAAACACATGTACTCATATATCAGCTGTCTTTGGGCTTACATGCTATGCACATACGGACACAAATGCATACTTACATGATGTCTGCTTACTTGCACTGGGAACGTTCTGCCTTTCACGTCAACCTTGCACTGGTGAAATGAAGAATTGCATGTATCTGTGGAATTCTGAGAACCTCAAGGCTGGCTTTACATTACACGGTTAAATTTCTGTGCAACTTCAGTTGATTGAAACCTGCAAGAAACTAAATTGCAATTGAGCTGCATAATGTAAAGCGTGCTGTCACTTATTTGAAACAGTTGCAGTCGTCTCCTCTCTGATGCCCCTTTATTTTACACAGAGCTCTCAGAGATTCTTTTGGGATCCAAATTATTTAAATTATTACAGAATGGGAGACTGAGGTGTGCTCCTGATGAACTTGGACAGGATGAGTACAACCATAATGGCTACTTAAACATTAATTTTCAGTGGCGTAACATAAACAGAACAGATTTAAAAATCAAATTTATACGTTAGATAGAACAGAACGGCAGTAACGGCTCTAAAAATGAATGGCAGTAAAATTATGTAAAGATGTAAACGCCACACCGATGACTGCTTATAGTGAGAACGATACAGTGTATCAAAAAATACGAGCTGCTGATTTAATCAAATGGAGTAAATGAATGTGATAGTTTCGCAAAGCAATTAAAAAAAGTCACTTTGTTGCATGGAAATTATGTTGCATCCAACTCACAACATGCAACTAGTTGCATGTAAGTTTTACCATGTAAAGCCAGCCTAAGGCTTTTTCATAAGTTTCTTTGTCATAAAGGTACTCTACACCAGACTACACAGGATCAGCATTGTCATTAGTGGACGTAACCAGTGAGAGATCTGATCTGCGGTCAGCATTTACGCACTTCAGAGAGTCGCTGTGAATGAGGCAGTCTGCTAGATGAATGTGTTTTGTGGATGTGCTTCAGGCCAGGCTTTATCAATAGGGTTTAAAGCACCGGGTAATGGAGTCCAGCAGGACTGAATAGAGGGATTACATGAGGCAACCAATGGCTGCAGGAGAGCTCAGCCTCTCTCTGTTTTCTCGTTTCCTGGCCCCCCAACCTCTTCTTCTCAATCAGCCCATTATTCAGAGCAATGCTGCAAGAAGGTGAGGCACCAGAGACGGGTTAATTGGTGTTAAATGCTGCCTGTTTCCATCAGCAGTGGTGCAATTGGCTGCTTGCATGCTAGCGAAGGCTCTGTGTATCAGCTGGGATTTCAGGCAGTGAGCTGAGAGGGAAAGATTTTAGAGGTGCTTAGATGTGCTTCCAGTTCAGTAAATGTGCTGTCCTGTCTGAGCCGGCTCATTCACTCATTCAGCATAATTTAAATGACACAAACAGTATAATAGGAGGAGAAGCACTTGGAATGGTAAAATGTGAGCGTATGCAAAGTCATATTATAAACTAGCCTGGAGGAATACGGCGGTCTTTATTCTTATATTCTTATAAATGACATCACATTAAGCTTTTCTGAGCGTATTGTGGATATTCTCAATTCTTTAAAGAACACTGATCATATGCATGATTCATTATAAAGAGAACATAAGGGTTAGGGACACAGCGAACTGTCGGCCACTGAAAACGGTCAGAAACGGCACTTTCAGTTTTTGGCCAAAGGTGAAAATGTCGGAAAAAATTGGACAGAAAAAAGAAAGATTGAATGAAAACTACAGAAAATGCCAAGATCTGAGATTCTACAAATGGTTTTAATGGTATTGAATATAAGCAATAGTGATTAAAAACACTGTTTGTTCGCTTTCTTGCACTGAACTGTTTTTTTATCAAATACGTATCATGTATTGTGAAATCTTCAAGGCCTCTTCGTGTGAAGTCTTCAAGGCCAGCCATGATCATGAAATTTTAGCTACAGTTGCTTTGTAAATAATTGTGATTAGTAGTTGAATTGTATTTTTTGTTGGTTGCATTCATCTATTAAAGCACAAGGCTAAAGTGGCCAAATTAGCTGATTATCAAATTATATGCTTCCTAGTTGTTGATTAAAGGTGGGCTATATGATGATATTTATTATCACGATAAATTATATCAATTATGAACATTGAACAACAGCATGTTTCATTACAGAGAGCATGATTAGTTTGATTGGATGTTTTGCAGTGCAGTATGTGATACTGATTCGGATATTCTGAATAATATACTGAAAAATGCTGTAATCATTGAGGTTGTCAGGAGAGATGACTCTAGGTCACGGTCCATAGCCATATTCAGTCTTCAACATCAAAGTCCTTGTATGAATCAATCTAAATCAGCCTTGCATAATTTTTTTTTTCTTTTAAAAAAAAACTGAACTAGGTACAGCACGGCAAGGTGACACAATACATTTTGTCAGCACACTCTAGCAAACCGCTAAGAGATGCTAGTGGGCCTGGTAGATGGAGCAAAGCTTTGAATATTTGCTGCTGATTACTGTTGAAGCGCTGCAGCCAAAATGGTATTTCAGACAGCCCTGATCAAATGATATGTTTTCCTTATTGCACATTCCTAATGTTGATAGTAGCTCCCAACTGATGACAGAAACAGCTCAAGCTCAAATAAACAAACATTACTCACAGTTCTCATCTAAAGGTGTTATAGCAACAGTCAGAAGTTATGGTTCTTACAGTTTTCACGTTCAATGTTTTTGGACGATCAGTGACGTTCCTTAATAAATGTATTTTCTGCTTTTTTATTTATGTGCATTATATGCATTTGCTTTTTCTGAACTTGTTTGTTGATTTAAAGAGTGAGCCGGGGAAAGTGTCTCTCTCTGTTCTCTGTACTTACTATACGTATGCGTTCAGGTTCTGTTGAGCCTTTCCCAAACAGTGACATTGAGAGCACTGCAGTGAGGCCTTTTAGCTGGCTTTGCTAATCTGCTTGTGTTTTCTGGCTCATTCTGTGCATAGGTTTTAAATTGATGTTGAGAGATCTCAACATTCCTCCCCATCTTGTATGAGTGATCTGTGTTGATTGTAATGACTGTTGAACATGACAAGATACCTTTGGAATGCCAAGCTTGTGGATCCTTAATTGACTTCATTCATGCGCAGATAATTCAGTGTCAGTGTAATATTAGTCATTGTTTGCCAAAACAAATGAAGGTCCAGTTGGTTGCCAAGCGATTCAAATGACAAATGTCTCCCTCCTTTCCTTTCTTTGTCTAAACCGATTGTTACCCATGCTTAGTTTCTATGAAAAGAAAACAATTAACAGTACAGGAACAGCCTGTTCCAGTCTCTTGTTATTTTATTTATTTTATTTTCTTTCTCTATCTTTCTGGATATTCATATCTATTGATTTTCTGCAATTTGTGTTTTCTTTGTGCACAAGTTCAATAACATGCTTGGTTGAGCTACTATAGACCTATCAATCGCACCCTGAGCCTCATAGATAATGTATGACGGCCTCCCAGGTCCAAGATGCATGTTCTAAAGAAAGCACAGTCAAGCATGTTGTCCCTGCGGACGATGAACACAATAAGGACATCACAGTGAAATGCACTCAAGGACAAATACACCAAGCGAATGAAAATGTACAGCAGGATTTCTTTCCTCTTATTCTGCTTTTCTCTGATTCTGCTTGTTCCTTGTTCTTTTATGTCCATGAAGTCAGGTAGCCGATTAGCCTCTCAGTCCTATAACAGATGCCCTGGAACATCTCAACTTTGGAAGTGAAAGGAAAGGGAGTCCCAGTCTAGGCTGCCAGCTTGTGAATCAGCATACCGTTTAGGTCCATGGAGACAGTTTCATCACTGCAGTCTGTTGCACCTTTCCAGATGGTGGGCAATGGTTCAAGCTGAAATCAATAATAATGCTTTCTCTGGTATTTTACATTTTCTACGGCCTGTGTCCTTTCTGTTCCCATCAATCACTGTGCAACATGACGGCCATTTTAAATCTTGCTTTTTCCTTCTCTTTCTCTCTCCTTGTGTTTTCTGTGTCCCTAGGAAGCAGTGAAAGAGCAGGGGCTACATGTAGATCAGAGGTTTCTGAAGTATAGACCTGGCCATTTGCTGTAGTCACATGCATGCTCACTCACATCTATTCATAATGGCAGTCTCTATGGAAAAAATCAATCAGTGAGCAGTACAAGAATGGAATCTTCTAGGTCTGGCCTGAAAGGCTGGAGCCAGTTGTTTCCATCTATCACGATTGTTAGTTAAGTTGGTTTTAAATGTCCAAAAGTAATTGCTTGTCTCACAGTGTGTTTTCTTTTAATGAGTAATATTAGTCCGGGTGATGAATCAGCTCTGATATTTTGTCTGGTTTCAGAACGTTCTGTAGCAGCACAAGGTAGACCTTTATTTACCTACCTGTAGTCGTGCTTGGTTAAACTGATAAAGCCGTGCTGCAGCCTTCCACACACAGAATGACTTCCATCAAAAACATGATTTTGACTTTGTGATTACATCAGTTATTAAACCAGTAACAATAGCCTGTAGGCTACATCACATGGTTAACGTAGGCTTTAAAGATGTGATTTATTGAACCTATATCAAAAACTAGCAAACCATAGAAAGAACAAAGTTAGCTTACAAGTTTCTCACCAGAAAGAATGTTTGTTTTTTCCAATTTAAGCAGGCATAGCATATAACCTGCCATGCTGAAACTGATTACTGGAGAAAGGTGACCTTGATATCGATTCTTAGTCTATCAATATAAGGAGCTGCATGCAGTCTGTATTTAGCCACCCACCCCCCCCCATCCCCAATGCTATCACAAGACTATGGCCTGAATAATTTGTATACTGGAGTATTTGTAAATTATGTTGGTATTTGATTCTCTATTTAATATTCATAAAGTCATCTTTTTTTTTCAAACCACAAAAATTGAACACCCAACACCCAGCAGTGACAGTTATAGTGAAGTATAGTGATACTTCTCAGAGAAGTGTCTGGTGAGAGTGACCCTAAAACCAGGGAGCTCAGAGCCTCAGACCTATTTATTGTGTTGAGTTCTGGCAGTGGACGAGGTTAGTATGCTTTGAAGCATGTCCTCTGAGCTCGGTACAAAGTCCAGGAGGACACGCTGCACCAGCTGGTCCTTCTCTTTTTTAGATAAACCTGTAACTTCAGAAGTTCATTTGGTATATTTTGAACTGCACCAACGAATGTAAAATTATGGCTAATTATGAAATGTAAATATTGTTTTTAGGGGTAATTTTGAGGATGAAGATTCGAGTACTCATTCAGAGATAGCAACAAGTATTCAAATCTTTTGTTGAATCATTTGTTCTCCATTTGTTATCTATGCATATTTATCTATTCTTCATCTATTCTTGTTGTTATTCCCCATTCTTCTCCCACTTATACACTCACTTAATCTCACTTTGAGGTATCTGTGTCCAGTATATAATCACACATGCAGAAAACAGAGAAAGACAGAATTGAGGTTTAATTGTCTTAAAACCATTTTAATGTCCAAGTTGATATTTATATTACTACAGCCAATTAACCAAAACCAGTTTACTGGCTACATGTTCCAGCGGTCTCTTTTATAAGCTGGTCTCTGAAAATGTTTATGGAAAAGACATGAGTCACTTTTTGGTGCCTAAGTCCAAAATCCCTGTAGTTACTTTCAATCATGGTTCAAAAAGCCAGTGTTTTGAGTATTGCTAACAACATAAAAGTAATGCTGCACAATAAAGGTTCTTCTCAGAAAAGTCATCCACAGTTTGCTCCAAAAGATAAATGAAATAAATACACATTGATGGTCAAAAAGAATTGCTCAGATACACGTCATTAACTGATTAGGCCAGAGACAATTACTACATGATCACCTGATTGCAATTATTTTAGCAGATCATAATAAGTTGTTCTCACCTATTTACTGCAGTTGTTAGATTTCACAATCATATGTTCAAATTGCAACAGGCAGAATGTGAGTTGGGCTGTGGCAAATGTATGTTAATAAAAGCAGCAAACACATTAATTGAGATTTAATTGCCATGATGCTGCTCCTGTTTCCCCTCTTTTGGCCTCCCTCCACTGATTACCAGTCAAGTACAGACTACAATTTAAGATTTTTATTGCTTGTATTTAAATCTCTCCATGGTAACCAACTGTCCTGTGGTCTCGGTTGAGATCAAAAGGCATTTGAGCTTTCTCTGTGGTAGCACCCAAATTATTGAACAGCCACAATAGACACTATTAAATTCAATATAAAAACTTTATTTACTCTGGCAGTGGAGTCTTAAGTCCAACAGAACTGTGTTTGCTTGGTCCTATCTTGACAAAACCCATGTTTGTCACACATTAATTTATTCATTTTTGCTAATTTATTTATTTATTTGTATTATTTTTGCTTAGTCTTTCTCTGTATGGATTGCCTTGATTTTATTGTGCAGCATTTTGGTTGACACTTTTTGTTTCTAGAAGTGTTAGATTAATAAAGGTGATTTCACTTCACTTAAAGCTGCACTGTGTAAGTTTTGGGGATTTGGGGACCTCTCTGGTAGAAATGTGTAATTGCATGTAATGTGCAATGGACACTTTGTAACGTCGGTTGTGCTTCAGCCCCCTTTCTGAGCAAATGAATCTGATTATTGTGAGCGCGATGAACAAATATCAAATGAGAACTTAGTTAAAACTAATTCTCTTCAGAGGATGTAAGTGAATAGATCATTCTCACACTCAAATAGTAGCGTTAAACTACTGCTGGTTGCGTTGTATACAATGGCTTAGCAGAAAGCCATTGCGGGCTCTACAGGACAGTTTTACTTACATTTGTGATTAGGGGACATATTAAGTTCAATTGTTTTCAACTTTTGGGCGACACCCTTTGGCCAAGTCTAACTAGCCTTTAATCCATGTTGGAGGGAACTGCCAGACACACTAGCTGTTCTCCTATTGGCGCTGAGACAGGACAAAGATTTTTGATGGTGGCTAAAAAAACAGCGACCTTCCACTGTTACCCTGTTGAACATTACAGGCAGAAGTTCGACGACACTACTATTTACAGCCGGTTGTGATGACAGTGACTGAGAGCAAGGTCTATTATCTAGTGTTGTCATCATATCTTCATTGGTATAACGTTGATTTTGCACTGGAGACCTAAACATCGAGTCAGACCTTCTTTTTGAGCCTGTGTCTGTGACTTTAATACATAAAGATGTCTAATGTGTTCCAAAAAGCTCATGCAAAAGTTGACCCAACTGCTCTATTAAATGATTAGTTGAGGCTTTACAGGCTGACTCACGGCAGCACACACACACCAGCTTTTAGTGTTTTTTTTCCTCTGACTCTTTTATTTTTATTGAACGAAAATTTACGTAGTGCTTCCTTAAGAGGAGCATCTAAAAGTAGATTTTCAAGCTCAAACTATTCAAACACTCCACCAGAGGAGGAAATACACAGCTAACAGCATAACCCTAGTTCGCTTTTTTGTTTTTTTGTTTTTTTTTTCCCTTCAATATCCAGTCCAGCATTCTCTGCTAATACTGGTCCGATACTGATACCTCAGTGCCATCTCTTATTTGGGCTCAAGCTGTAAGACCTACTAAGTATTAACAGTTAGAAATCAAGATCACTAATCAGCCCAGTTGCATACAATGAACAAAAAAAGACAAAAGTTGTTTTTTGCAGTTACTTATTTGCAAATCACTTGTCAGCTAATATGACATGATCATGACAGGCCCTGACACTGACAAACAAATTTTTTTAAATGTGTTTGAAGTAGTCATTTCTGTTTACTTAAAGGGTAATTTCACTGATTTTTCAAAATTTCTGCATAATTCAGTTGTTGAGATGTAAACAAAGTCATCAGAGTGGTTTGTTGTGAAATGGCACACTATAGAGAAACCACTACCAACTTAGATTTTCTTTACAGTGGTGTTGATAAAAGCCAGGGGTCTTGGCATATTCACCGCAAATATAGCCATTTTATTCACTATACAAAACGAGCAGTGAATCTACACGTCTTCTGAGTTTTTTATGTAATGCTGATGATGGTAAAATAGTGATAAATCTGTAAAAAAAAAAAAAAATTGGTGGAATTCCCCTTTAAAAGAGAAAAAAAATGGAAAAATGAGCCCACTCCATTCACACTACTAAAAGTAGTGTGGTTGCTAAGGACAGCATTGTAAGGATGTGCTTAATAGCCAAGCCGTTGTGCCTGCAGGCTTTTTATCCAACCAAGCCGGAGCATGCCTTTTACAGCTTATCACATGTTTGAAGCGTGTGAATTGATTAAACAATTGAAATTAGGTTTAAGATGGAATGAAAACCTGCACTTGTTTGGACGGCCTTTACTCAGACACTCTGTTGTCAGATTCCTGTGTTTGTATTACATTTTCATTTCTTTTTTCTGGGGTATCTGTCATCATTATAAAGGACATCTGAGCGGTTCTTTTTGATCAGCAGTTATCAGAGCTGTGCCACTCTTGCTTTACTACAGATGGAGCTGATGAGAGAGAGAGAGAGAGCCTCGCCTTGGCCTACATTCTCAAAGCCTGAAAGCAGGTTACAGGTCTGGGGAGTGTGACACACTCTCAATTAGCCCGCTGATATTTTTTACAGTCCCTTGGCCCCGGAGGCCACACCCGATTCCGGGCCAGATGGAACTGGGCACTCCAGTTCCACAGCTGTTGCTCTGATACCTCCTGTTTTTTTTTCATTTGAAAATACCTTCCTCCCTCGAGGCTATAGACATCCAAAAAATGCGGTCCGTCCCATGAACTCATACCCAACAGAACTTGTAGAACTTGACGGAGTGACGTTTGTCATGGAAAATGGGTATATGAGTGTGTGTGCCATTTATTCTTGGCTTTTACACCACTTCTGGTAACGGTACATGCTTGTCCTTGCTCCAGAGTAAATCCAGAGACACGGGTTAGTTGTCTGCAGAGGTGTTGTTGCATTCTTGATTGTAGAGACGTAGTGCTGGGTGATGTATCATCTAAACTGGTATATCAGTTTTGGTGTTGCACAACATCAATTTGTAGTTTTAGTGGTATTTTATTTGTGTGAAATTAATTGTGTCATTTGCTGGGAGCTCCAAAAGACAGTCTATCATATTGTAACCACACAATTTAAGTCACTCTTGGCCTTGAAAGGGTTAACAGCAGTCAGGTTCTAGATATGCCAGGAGTCTGGACGTGAATAATTCAAAGGTGTCGATCTCATTTCACCAGCAGCATGGCGTTTGTGCTCCAGAAAGCAAACACACACTCACACACTCACACACACACACACACACACACAAATCCACCAAATAGACACTTGCCACACACCTCTCACACATCATGCACAATGCCTCATTGTGACAGGAAATTGAAGGAATGCATTACAGGGTTTGCAGTACATCTAGTGTCCATCTGGCTCTGGGACGGCCTATCCCCAGCTCAGCTAGGGACAGGCCAGAGGCAGCGCAGCAGGGGACAGGGAGCGGTGCGGCGGAGGCGGGAAGCCATGCAACACGTAGGGTGTGGAAAAGGAAAATGTGCTAAATTTGTTTCTCCCATTAGGAACACTGATTTATGGTTCCTGGTTACAAGAGCTCAAACAGAAGCAGCATGGACACAGTGGAATTCCGAAGCACACAGAGGAAAGCTCTGTTCCCACCCACCCCCTGGCTGTACAGAGACAATTCCGTGTCCAAAACCTCCAGTTTCTCCTCCAGTGGCAGTTAGAAACTTGCTGAGTAAGGGGGAAAGAAGGCTTGGGTCGGATTTGCATCTCCGTCCAAATGCCTTCAACCTCAGAGAAATTAGAGTCTCTGCTTAGACTCGCTCCCAAAAATCAGAATGGAGTGCTCTATGCTGTTCTCTTGTGGGAACAAATCATGCTGTATGTCAGGAGCCACTCAGAGGATTAGCCCAAATGTCACCATTGTTATACTGTACATGATTAGGCTTGGGTACATTGTACATTTCTATTACATCACCGATTAACTTGTTAAAGTTCTACTTATTACATGTTCCCCCTTTCTAATGTACTCAAACAATGAAGACGTGTGGTGTCTGAAGTTTGTTTCTTTAGTTTTGCACTGGAGCTACGAGGCTAATGTAGCTAACAGGTAATGGAAGCTCACACCCCATCAGTTAGCAATGTATGAATTAGGGATTGCTAATAATTGACTGATTTAATAAATCAAATCATGTATTGACAAATACATAAATGTTTGCCCAATGATTTTTAATTTCCAATAAACAATTGATATTTGAATAGGCAGGTTTTTCATTTAATTTGAGGACAGTTTGTATGCATGAGGTTGCAAGAGCGCACCTTGTTACAGTAGCCCTACTTGGCAATGCACAACTCTGGGTTTTCTGGTCGGCTCGCAACTCCTGCCACTGGTGTCAGTGGTGTTAACACCTCAACTCCACTTAATTTTAACCGAATACGTGAGGTAGGCTTACAACTGACTCTTTTTCTATACGTCATGTTGCTTCTGTTGACTGTGGCCTACAAATATGTTTGTTAGCTAACGGTTAGCCTATGAAATATATCTCATGACAAAGAAGTATAAAAGCTGCAGCCTACTTATTTTTGTTGGTTGTCCTTTAAACTGTGTATATGAACTTCAAGCTGGCCCTGGTCAGGCCACATTTGTTTGGTAACTTGGGCTAATAATATGTGGTCAGTATAAGGAAGTACTTTGTTATTGTCATATCTGCAATTAGGCTGTTTTTTTTATTCAGTAAAGTCTAAAGCCTTTATATAAAGCACAAAACTGTGTTTGATGTTTTCATGGGTCGTTGTGTAATGACTAATCAGCTAATCACTGTCAGTTATTGGTCAAAAGAATAAGCCAAAATGTGTGACCCTAGTCTAAATCATAATGCACTTGCTTTAAACTGCTCTTTTCTCAAATAGACATTAGCATCTGGTTTTTCATAGGGCCTGACCAAGATGTGGTTTGGCTTATAATATAGGCTGATATTAGCGACACACGTTAATATACCTGACTCATAAAAGCAGTATATGAACAGCAGGGCTACAGTCGGGGTCTGCAAGCAGCTAGGCTTCAGCCTGACTGTTAGTACACTGTTGCCACTTACTGGATGTTTTGAACTGCAGTGACAAACATACATAAAATTTAGAGAAATTATGAAGAGTTAAAATTGTTTTTAAGGGTGATTTTGAATGGAAATATTAACAAGCATTCAAAGCCTGCAAATTGCTGTTCATGCCAGCTTGAACATAAGTAGATATCAGTTATTAGAATTTTTAGACCCTAAATTCGGTATCAGTATCGGCCACAAGATTTTTGTATCAGTCAGGCTGTAGTTTCTGACGCTGTATGAAATACTATAAAAAAAATGGCAAAAGTATGTATAGGTACTGGTTTATTTTAGTAAATTCAGAAAAAAATGTTATAATTTGTCAGTTTAAGCTAAAGCAGCACTGCCTCCCAGACAGAGACATCTGATGTGGTTCAAGAGCATTGCCAAACTGAACAGGATCAAGAGCTAGTGGTGGCACATAATTCAGCTCAAAAAGAAATGTCAGTAAGCCTCACAGCAGTGACTGTGAGAATTAGCATGGTGAAATACAGAAGCATGCTCTCTCTGTTCCTTCTCTGCCAGTTTGTTGAGGTGAGGCCTGTTATTCTCGTTTTACTGGAGGTCATCATACATACACATTTCCCACACAGGAAAGGTAAAGGCGAGGGGAGCGCGCCTCTGGGGCCTGTTTCAGTGCCCCTGTCTCTGAGACCGATTACATCAGTCAGACTCCTCCCAGCCAAGACCAACCTGTCCAACCTCAACAAACACAGATGGTGAGAAGGTCAGCACTTCTCTGACTCATCAGATTTTATCTGCTGCTGTAAAAGCTCAATTCAGCCATGTACAAGTCTGTATCAATGGTAAAATACAATTTACAGAAACTCAGACTGAGATATTGAGATGTTGCTTTGGGGCTTATAAAAGAGTGGTATAAAAAGTGGTCTGTCTAAAAGTGCTGGCACATTTAAATATTCGAGGTTTTATTTTTTCCAAATATGGAAAAATAAATAGTAATTAAATACACTGCACACTGAAATTTGCAGAAAATTAACATAGCGTACACTGTAGAGGATGTGTACTTATTTTCACTTAGAAAAGAAGAACTTGATTGAAAAGGCTTTTTTAACTGCATGCAAAGCACTCAGAATACACATTAGCTTCCTCAGTGGAGCAGTTAAATACGCTGTTTACACAATTTTATGTATGAAAATGGACAAAAGTATCATCAAAATTACATTTCAGTGGCTTTTACTACTGTTTTTAGCTGTGTGACAAACCTTTATCCACTGTTCATAGAAACAGTACATCATACAGTGTCAGAAACCACGTCGGCATATTCTCTGTTTGACATTACACAGCTTGACTTGGTTTGAGGTGATTTAGGTAAGCAGCTTATGCATTGCCAATTGGTGGGATATAAGGCTGCATTATGTCTTATCTACATTAGGCTTGTAGCTCCAGTGCAAAGCTAACAATGCAAACTTCAAATACCAAATATGCCTTGACTGATTGTCTATATATGGGATAGAAAACTGTTTAAATTTGATTATTTTCTTTATTTTAGCCAAAGTAGTTCTTATGTTACTGAAACATTTACAAAAGAATAACAGAAGGATGCACGTCTTTCTCCTAGATTTACTGTATGTCAAAAAATTTGTAGACATCTGTTCATCCAGTGTTTCTTCTGAAATCAAGGGTGATAACAGCAAGTTTGTTCCTCTTTGCTGTCATAACATCCTCAGGACATCTGGAAAAGCTTTACACTAGATGTTAGAACATTGCTATGAGGATTTGGTTGCGTTCAGCCACAAGAGCATTAGTGAGGTCAGGTACTGATGTTAGATGATTAGTTCTGGATGACAAACATCACTCTAACACATCCCAAAGGTATTGGATGGAGCTCCATCACTCCAGAGAACAGTTCCACTGCTCCACAGCCCAATGCTGGGGAGCTTTATAACCCTCTGTCCATCGCTTGGCATTGGCCATGGTGAGATTATGCTTATGTGCAACTAATCCAGAGTGTCCCAAACTACTAGTGATGCCTTTCTATGGAAATTGTATAAGCTGTGTGTGCCATTGTGTGCCTTTGTCAGCAATAGGTGCACCTTAATTCACTAATAAGAAGAGGCATCTGGATACTTTTGGACGTAACGTGTTTCATTGAGAAGAACACTATAAAGGAGGTGAGACTCCATTCTATGTTTTGGGGGCTTGCTTAGGAACAAACAAACGAATGGAGTGGAACAGTTAGCAGCCGTCTTGGCGGACACGCCGGTCTCCCCACGGCTCTGATGCGTAATGGCAACCAGCTGTGGAGTTTCTCATATTTATCTTTGTGGCCCCACAGGCCTTTCCACGTCTGGATCCAAGATGGAGGCCAAGCGCCCCCCCCCACCCCCAAACCGAGTTGGACCCCCCTCCTTGTCCCTCCTGGATTTATTCAGTCTGTGCTGAACCTGTTTCTCTTTCTCCGCTTTTCTCCACTAAGAGTTTATCCTCACACTGGCGAATGTTCAGAGTGTTTCTGAGCCACTATACTGGAAATGGGGGGATTTGATTTACTGACATTTCTTAATGGCCCAGGATGCCTCAGCATTTGGGATAAGGCCAAACTGTTCACCTCTTGAAGGGAGGGTTTTGATTCTCCTTGGTTAATGTCCATCCTGTGTTTCTCCTTTCTTTATTCATTCTCTCTCTATGGCAGTCTGTAATTTTACTTCTCATAAAGAAAGGAGTTACATAACTGCATAAAATATTGAGTTTATAAAGACTTAATTCCCTGTAAAACTTGCTTATTTAAAAATGTTAAAAAGTTCACAGTGGTGGGCCAAGACGCATTACAGCTCAGCAGAAGTGGAAGCATTGTTCTGAGTTTACTGCACATTGGGAGAGTTCTAAATCACACAGAATGTAGCCCTGCGCAACCTACTTTTCTGACCTATATTTATGTAACGTTCAGTGCTCTCAATACAGGCTTCTAGATGCAGGCTTCTTCTCTGCAACTGTGTTGATAGTTTGCTTAGGTAGTGCCTCACAACAGGGACTGTACTGAGTCAGCATTTGATTGTGATTTTAGATACAAGGCAACAATATTCAGCATCCAACTTGCTCTTGAAGCGATAGTGAAAAATTAAATGTACAAAACGGTGCCCTTACCCAAGGTTAAGCCATTTTAAAACAGGTTTCTGTCACTGTATGACATTCATTAGTCTATCAGAAAAGTTGTATACCTAGAAGCAGTAGCAAGCCTGAATTATGTTTGTACTTTGTCCATTTTTATGCTGACTAATTTTAATATTTAATTATCCATAAGAGTTCTGGTCTGATATCTGGTTAACATCAGGGAAGGAAAAGCAACAACAAAAAAAAGGAAAAAATTAATTTTGGTCAAAATTAGCGTTGACCTGTGTTCTTACTTTTTAAATTATGTCAGTGGAGGTTAAAATATGAAAATGCTTTATCATTCAAAAATAGCAATGGGAAATCAGCAGGTTTTCATGTTGGATGAGTAAAGGAAGCTGCCTTTTCAGAGGAGCTAATGAGCTGACACTCACTCGCCCAGTGTTGAATGACGATGAGTACCTGCTTTGTTCTACGCAAGGTCTTTTCCCATCAGTGGACGATGTCCCAACAGGTTAGTTTGTCAGAGAAAATATGTTTTCACTGTTTCTTGACCTTGCCCTGTGATGGACCGGCGACCTGTCCAGGGTGTTTCCTATATTCCACCCAGTGACTGCTGGGATAGGCTCCAGCACCCCCCCCAGGACCCAGAAGGATAAGCAGCTTAGATAATGTGTGTGTGTGTTTCTAGACCTAGCTAACATCAGATAGTAGATAGTAGTTAGCCTAGTAAGCCAGTAGTCTGAGTTCAAGCTTCAGTGTAATTTTCATATTTTGTGTTAAAAATGTCTTAATTCTCCATAGTTTTAATTATGTACTACACAGATTGATTTGGCTCAGATAAAAAAATAAAGTTCTCCAGCAGAACTTTTCAACACCTGCCAGCATCCTCTGATAAAGTAATCCCCAAAATCGCAGAACATTGAACTTGTGACTTCAGAAAAAAGCCCAGTCATTTGATCATGAGTTTGTTAATAGCATAAACCCCACCCTCCCTCCCTTTTTGGAGGTACTCTGCATAGTTTTGATCACTGGCTGTGTGTTTACTGTGTGCTGTGAGTCACATTTCTGTTGGTCTTATTGATCAAGATACTTGTGTTATCTAACAAATAAATAATGTAGGCCAGTTCAACAATGGCAGATGACTGATTCACAAGTACCTTTATAATATATTGCAACTGGGAAAGTAATAACACAAGACACACTTAGAGACAGAGTTTTGATCACTGACAGTGGTTTCTATGTAAGATGGCAAATGAGAGACCCTCTGCCTCTGAAAAGGCAGAGGAAAGTATCGGCAATTTGTTTTTGCACTAAACTATATTTTAACATTAAAACGTTCCTCTTGCATTGCATTTTAACTTTAAAACATTCGTCTAACATGGCAAAGAAAATGGCTGCTGATGATGGCTCTGCTCTTTTAGATGAGGTGGAGTCTTTCTGAAGTGCAGCGCCACATTTGGTCCTGAGTCATCCACATAGACTGAGTCAGACCCCATGCAGAGAGAGCCTCCTGAACAGCTCTGTTTCTCTTCAGCAGGCTTATACACAAATGCACACTGATGTGTAGGAACAATACTGCAACAAAAGGACACTGTCTGCCTTTTGCTGGTCCTTTCTTATGGCCAGTGTTGCTTCACAGAATGCCTGTGTGCAAGTCTCGTCTGGGTTCCTGTTACGAATTACAAACCCAGTTACAAAAAAGTTGGGACAGTATGTAAAATAAGCAAATGAAACAGAAAGCAGTGATTCGTATATCCACGTTGGCTTGTATTTAAATGAATACAGTACAAAGACATTTAATGCTGTACCATATCAACTTCATTGTTTTTTTTTGTTTTTTTTTTTTGTAAATAAGTTAATTCTGAAATCGAGTATCCGGGAAAGATATAGTCCTTAATGAGTAAGGATGGGTTGAAGCTCATCTCGGCAAAAAATGCGTCAGCAACTAATGCAACAGTTTAAGAATAACGTTTTTAAGGAGCGATTGCAATGCTTTTAAGTATTTCACCCTCTACAGTGTGTATCATCATCAAAAGCTTCAAGGAATCTTTGTTCAAAAATGCTGAGTTCTCTGAGCTCAAGCTCATCTGAAATGGGCTGATGCACAGTGGAAAGATGTATTGTGGTCTGACGAGTCAATCTTTTAGATTGTTTATGAAAATAAAGGACATTTTGTTCTGTGGGCCAAAGAAGAAACGGATCATCCAGATTAAGACCAGTATAAAGTTGCAAAGCCAGTGTTTATTGTGGTATTAGACCTGCACCTCTGTGAAGGCACCATTAACGCAAAAAGGTATACATTTTGGAGCAACATATCGCTGCTGTTGGAACAAAACCTTGTATCTCCAAAATGAGAACTTTACAGGAGAAGGAAAAAACATAGTTTACTTTTAATGTAAGTCAATGGAACCAGTCTTTTGGTCCATTCATCATGCAATTTACACACAATGTAAAGGGCAACAGGCAGTTAATTATGTCAAAAACTGAAAAACCCCAAAAATGGAGATATGAGGTTTTGTTCCGACAGCATCGATATGCTGCCTTTTAGACATCATCTTTTTCAGGAATGTTCATGTTTATGTCCACTTGGTAACACCAAGAAAATTTCTGTATGTGTTACAACTTTATGGCTGCATAATCAGAGAGTGCAGGTGCTAGACCGCCTTGCCTGTCTCCTGGATAAAATGCAAAGTATGATTTCTGCTAATTTTCGCTAATACGAATGTTACCCACTGTGTTCTGTACTACATGGCTCAAGTCTACACGCAGACTTTAGACAAACAAAGCTTAAAACAGACATTCAGATAACTTTATTTACTTTGTATAGTCCCATTTTGTATTGTTTAGTAAATATTTCAGCTTGAAACATAACTCTGAATATTACGTATTACTGGGTTTACCTGTTAGCTCATTAGCAGTCTGCCTAGCTGCTTCTTAAACAAAACCAGATTCTTAAGTAAGGTTATATTGAATCATATCCATTAGAACAAAATTACAAATTTTGTGAATTGTTACACTCCTAATTACAAAGTGTATTACAGTCGCAATATAAAACATAATCGCAACAAAATCATACTACTAGTACTGTGTCCATATAATCTCCCCTCTGCATTCCTTGAATGATATTTGGCTCTGTGCTCTACTCAAACACTTGTCTACTACACTGTGTGCGCTGCCAGGCCAATCTGCTGTGTATACTATTCTATCTGTATATATGTGTAGTATATGTAGACTTCATGTAAATACACTACGTATGTGTGGGACTGAGAGAAAGACAGAAGTCTTGATATTTTCTCAGCTCTCAGCTAAGAGAAAAAATATCATGCCATGCTGTTTCAGAAGGCAGAAACAGTGGGGGGGTGGGGGGACAACAAAAGTGTGTAGGAGGTGGCACAGACAAAAATACCTACAGAGATGGAGAGAGCAACCAATAACGTCTAGTGAGCTCTCCAGAATTTTGAGTAAGGCCACCAAATACAGATGAGTAAACCAACATAAAGTGTCTTAGAAATGGGTGAAGTCAAAACACCTTCAGTGCACCTTGAAATATATTCTTTGGAAGTGTACAGGAGGGATGGAACACTGGACTTCCAAAATATATTCTCTCAGTTGGTGTTTTGATGATGGTGGTGGATAGTGTTAACTGACATGTTGGTTCAAAATCTCCCATCGGTGTTCAATTAGGTTGCGATCTGGTGACTGCAAAGGCCATAGTATATGATTTACATAATTTTCATACACAATAAATGATTCGGGGACTCTTTGTGCTCTGTAAAGCATACAAGATAGAAAGCATAAATACAAGACCATCTCTATCAGGATGGATATTATAGGATGAAGGTGATCAGTATCTTTGTGTTGATTTGCAGTGACCCCTCCCAACCCTGCTCCTTAAATACCCCGTCCTATACGTTCTTGTGTTTTGCCTCCTCTGAGACGTCTACTTCAACACTGGATGTTGATGAGTTGCATCAGATATGTTGGGAAAGGGAAAACGCTAAAATGTGCAGGGCAGGGGGAACTCCAGGAGCAGAGTTGGGAACCACTGCTCTCAGGGGACAGTTGGACCAATACCATGCCAGCAAAATGAACTCCACAGCACAATAGAGTTCCTGGACCCGTCACTGTGGGGATCAAGCATTCAGGCCTGTGCTGTTCTCTTTTGTGTACACCACACATGCACTCGCCCACTTGTGGAGAACAGTGAAGGATGACTCATCTAACCAAAGTCAAGGTCAGCTGGGCCTGCTTAGCATTTTCATACATTCCACAGAGCATGGTAGGAGGCTAACTGCTGAAATGTATAATTCAGTCCACCTGCCTGTCTGTTTGTTTATTCAAGGTTTTTCTTTAATTTCTTCTCTCATGACACACTTACTCAAGTATTTTCAGAGAACTGAAAAAAAGTGAAATGACCCTCACTGACTGACTGGCTAAAATTTTCTAGCCTATGGAATTTCTATGCTGTGTTTAAAATGGTCCCTTTATCACTATTCTCTGCATTGAAAATGGAGATCACTATATAGAATACCATTATAACAAGGAACACAATTCATGATTTGAATATTTATTTCATAGAATGTTACACGGGTTTGTTCATCACCCTGCAGCAGCAGTCATGCATTTGGCTTTGTGCTTTGTGAGTATTCTGTGTTCACTGGGGTATGTCAGAGAATTTCTAATGAGGACAATTGCCATTCAGTAATGTCCTCTGGATTGGTCAGGCACTAGAGGGCGTTGCTGACACAGTGCAAAATGAATGGCTTCCTATGGAGCATTCGCACAGAATTTTAGGTTATAAATGCTTTATCATTTTTAGACAGAAAAATGCACTAACTTTCTTAACACAATTCCAGTTATAGGACTTTTTAACACTGTCTTATGTACGTTCATGGCATCACTGAGTACGAAACACTTTATACCTTAATCAGTGAGCCAATCAGCTCACCAGCTAATGAGCGCTCAGTAGCAGTAATGCTCATGTCCTACTGCCCAAAACCTCTTTGCTATAGAAAAACGGAACAATATTGGCAAGTTCTCTTTGACTTTTTTTGATGGAATACATGCTTCTACTCTCCAAAGTTGAGGAAAGTTTACGCATAAATACATAAAAAGGAATTTAGATCTGATCTCCCCATTCATTAAGGATTTGCCTGCAGGCACCCTCTAGCTTTTTGCGGTCATATTTTTGGTATAATGGGAGAAATAGGAAGTGGCCAGGCTCCCCATAAACTATCTCTGGGTGTATTTGTACACAACGTATTGCAGTGCACTGTGGGAATGTATGAGCGTGCTGAATATTCTCCACTATGTTTTCTGCCACAGAATGACAGACTTCAAAAATATATAGTAAATAGGCCACAGTTTTGATTTTTGCCCTAGTCTATCTAAGAGGACTAGTAGGACCTGGTGTGCTCTATGATAAAGCTTACATCTATACCCTGTATGTCTTTTCTCTTGCAGGAGATTCAGGGTCCAGTGCAGTCTTCTCCAGCAGAAGTGTCCGAGCTGGCCCCCAGGCTGTGTCACCTGGTGCGAGCCAAGACGGGCTATGGCTTCAACCTTCACAGCGAGAAATCCAGACCAGGCCAGTACATCCGTTCTCTAGACCCTGGCTCGCCGGCTGACCGTGCTGGCCTCAGACCACAGGACAGGCTCATAGAGGTAGGAGAAGTAGAGGATGATGGTGGTGATGATGATGACTGCCTTGTGTGTTTGCATGTTAAAGTCCACTTAATCTCTATTTGCTGCATTTTGCAGATGGTAGGTTACCGTGGACATTAATTTGACCATGGTTGTCTGTCTGCAATTACAAAAAAACAAAAAACTCACCAATATGAAATACACTTGGGTCACGGTCAGACTGCGGAACATATTCCACTCAAAATGACATTATATTTATATTACATTTAGCTTGTAGACTTTATTTCACTGGCATATGTACCATCATCTACTTTTTGTCTTTCTCCTCCAGTGAAAAGGTTTCTTTAGTCTACACATTAAGTGTGAAGTATGATGTGGTGTCTAAGTTCTGGTCCACCTGACCATAAAGATCCGCTTCACTTCCTGTCCACTTTGCAGAACTTCTCACAGGCAGATTCGTCACAGTTTAGATGTGTATTTTTGTGGAATACGCTTTGCCATCTGAACGCAGCCTTATAATGGAAGCTGTTGTTCAGCTGCTTAACTTATCAGCAAACATGTCTGCGAGCCACATTTTTTGTAGAGCACTTTCATGAATTCCTCAGTCAAAGGTATTTGTAAATTAAGCTGTAAATCTGTATAATTTGCTCTTTCAGAGAAGGGACTGGAAGGGAGAATTTGTGGTAATCCATTATAATTCATGGAACTGTAATGCTGAAGTGTAATTTTAAATTCATTAACTGCCTGTTGGCTTCTGTTATAAGTGAGTGAAAATCAGCAGGTTTTCAAGCAAACATGTCAAAAGTGTAAAAAATTGTGGTCAAGCCCACTTGACATCTCTTAATGGAGTTACAGAATAGCTAAAGTTTGGGAGGAGAGCCATGCCTGAAGCTCCTCCATCTTGCTATAAATTATCTTGTCTTCTTTCCTTTTCTGTACCCCACACCTCCCCATCTCCTCCCCCAGTCCTGTCTCTGTTCATCAAGGAGGGGTCTGGCCTTCTTGTTTAAAGCAGAAGCCATTCAGAACTTCAGCCCAAGTTCCCTACAAATCATACAGTCTCTTCTCACACTACGTTAAAGGTCCAAACTCACAAACTGTCTTGAGTAAGAAATAAATTCTACTATAAAACGCTTGAATATGAACCTCAGCTGCTATCAATACCATCTATTTGGCTAACAGATTTCCAGGCATTACAGCTACAGGCCAACCACATGCGCTAAAGGAGGGAGTCCTAATGGAAAATGAGGGAGGTGTGGGGGGATGTGCTGGGAAGAGGGAGGGAACTTTTGATTAAGTGCAATGGTAGTGATGTAGGGAGGGATAAGGTACCCTTATCTAAAAAAAATTATCTTTTTTTCATACATTTTCAGGGCAAAGATCCTCACTTTGCAGGAAAACCAGAGAGACAACAGGAGTTGTCTGACTTTATAAAGTGCCTTTTTTCCAAAAGCTGTATCAGTTTTAAAAAAATGAAAGGACTTTTGGTTACTGAGGTTAAGGTTGAGGTTGGAAGACAAGATTAGAATACATCTACAAAAATCCAGTACTGTTCTGGGAAATCTTATGGACAGATGTGACAAAGATCAGCTTGTTCCAGAATGATAGGAAGAGTATGGAGAAAGGAATGCTCATCCAAAGCATATCACCTAATCTATCAAGCATGGTGGAGGTAGTGTTATGGCATGGACATGTATGGCTGCCAGTGGGACTATTTCCTTTGTACTTAATGATGATGACAAAAGCAGCACTGAGCATGCATTTCACTTACTGAAGACAAAACTGCAGGTAAAATGGCCAAATAACAAGCAGGAACCATTGATGGCCATGTAAAGGTCTTGCAAAGCAACAGCAGGGAACAACCCAGTGTCTCATCAGGTGTATGGATTCCAGACTTCAGGCAGCCATCGACAGCAAAGTATTTGCAAATAAGTATTAAAAACAACAATTTATGTAATTCCTACACTGTTCACCCACTTCAGATGTAATTATTCTCGAATTAAAGCTGAAATTGTGCCTTTTGAACTCATATTCATTATGAATTTTAATTTAATTTAATAAACATGCTGTGGTAAACAGCTAAAATAACAATATCTGTGTTTAAGAGCATACATATAAATGCATGCATTCTTCTACTTTCTCATCTACAATGTGGCCTTTTCAGAGACAAGTATTACACACCTCATCCCACCTTATACATAACTCATTATAAGCACACCTACACATCCACTAATGCACACATATGCATGCTCATACATAGAAATGCACTTAATCCACAATGACTTCAATGAATACAAGCACATATACATTCAAGGACTACACGCATCCTTTGCTTTAATTAGTTTCAGATCCTCGAGTGTATGATGCATTATGTGTAACCTTGTCTTTACACTTTTCCATTATATAAGACTTGAGCTTTAACACCTGAACTTTGACCATTACGGTTCTCTATCAGTTATTCATTTCTACCAGAGGTATCTACAAGCTCAAATATACAGTAACCAGGATGTGCATTAAAATTACTACTAATTTAAATGAGGCTAGCTGTAATTACATAACCCTGCAGTGCAGACTGAATGGCCATCTTGTCCACTTCATTTCCCCCAGTAGGCCTTTTCTTCAGAGAAGAAACGTTGACATAGTCTATACAGGCAGAGCTCCATGAGGCATGTCAGGGTTAGAGGATAAATGTAAATCTCTCTGTCTGTAGCTGACCCCTCCACAGCTTCAGCGCCCACTCTCAGCCCTCACTGTGTTTATACGAGGCATCAGCGGGGCTTTCAAAAGGAAGCATGCTGTCATTAGTGGGTGTTTGACCAGAACATCTTTACTTCTTTTGCCTACTGCCTTCAGATGCTTAAAATCTTTTGATAAACCCTTTCAGACCAACACTGAGCCCTTTCCACTGCTGCATACCTCTGTTTTGCATGATAATTGCATCAAGTATTATTTATGTCAGGTTTTAGCACTGTTTTTCAGACTTTGAGGCATGTTTACTTCAAAACAACGGGATCTAACTGCTCACCATGTGGCCATGAGGGACAGGGATGCAGTCTCACTGCCTGCTCTAAAATGCAGTGGTGTGGCTAAAATAAGGCTCCGCCTATTGACAAAAATGCTTTGTGTTTCGGTAATGACTAAGATGTTAGACAAATCTTTTAGCTTTAAAAGAAATCAAAAGATCTTAAAAAAAGATACAGAATTATTATTATTATTATTAAGGCTTGGGACAGCCACCTCCTAATGGAAAGTACCCTATAAATGATTTTGTATATACCGATCAGGCATAATATTATATCCTTGTTTCTGTGCTCATTGTCCATTTTATCAGCTTCACTTACTATATAGGTGCACTTTGTAGTTCTACAATTACAGACTGTAGTTCTTCTGTTTCTCTGCATACTTTGTTAGCCCCCTTTTACCCTGTTCTTCAGTAGTCAGGACCCCCATGGACCCTCACAGAGCAGGTACTATTTGGGTGGCGGATCATTCTCAGCACTGCAGTGACACTGATGTGATGGTGGTGTGTTAGTGTGTGTTGTGCTGGTATAAGTGGATCAGACACAGCAGTGCTGCTGGAGTTTTTAAACACTATGTCCACTCTCTGTCCACTCTATTAGACGCACCTACGTTGTTGGTCCACCCTGTAGATGTTAAGCCAGAGACGATAGCTCATCTTTTGCTGTACAGGATGCTGTTGACTGGATATTTTTGGTTGGTGGACTATTCTCAGTCCAGCAGTGACACTGAGGTGTTTAAAAACTCCATCAGCACTGCTGTGGCTGATACTCGTACCAGCGCAACATACACTAACACACCACCACCACGTCAGTGTTACTGCAGTGCTAAGAATGATCCACCACCCAAATAGTACCTGCTCTGTAAGGGTCTATGGGGGTCCTGACTACTGAAGAACAGGTTAAAGGGGGGGCTAACAAAGTATGCAGAGTAAAACAGATGGACTACAGTCTGTACTTGTAGAACTACAAAGTGCACCTATATAGTAAGTGGAGCTGATAAAATGGACAATGAACGTAGAATCAAGGAGGTGGTCATAATGTTATGCCTAATCGGTGTATATGTAGCTTATAACTATCTTAATGAATGCCTTAGGTTTAAATAGATCATAACATGATCCTTGTAAATATCTAAGGTCTGAATACTTAGTTAAATTATAATGTATTTGTTATTTTTACTGTTTCACTGCAGTTTGAGCTAATTCAGTAAAATTGTCTATATAAACAAACTAACGTGATTTTCTCAAACTCAATCGACTACAAAGCAATCAGACCATGAAAACCACACATATTGATGATAATGAATAAAAGGTGGTGGAAACTAGTAGATTTGGTGTAATGTTCCTCTCCATTTTTCCTCTCTGTTGTGTGTCTAGTACTTCGGCTACTGAGTATTACTAGTGTTACTGCTGTTTGGCACCAAAGCATACCACTGTGGCCCACTGTGAGTGCAGATTATTTATCCTTCTCCTTGCTTTAGCAAGACACTCCTTCACTTGTGGCGTGTGTTGTGGGCCTGCTGGTGAAGTGGTTCTGGTTCTCCCTCCCTCTCTTACACTCTCTCTCCCTCCCTGGCTTTGTCTCTCTCCTGATTGTGTTTTAGTTAAGAACAGAGGCTGATTCCAAGCACATCGTCATCCTTCACTCTGGTCTGGGAGAGTGAAAGAATCAGTCACTAGAAGAGACTGAAAGAGAGTCTGTGAAAGGGAAGTAAAGAGAGAAAGAACACTGACCTAACGACTTGACTGACACGAGTGTCATCTTTACTTGATCCCAGAGAGAGATTATTAGAGCTCCAGTGTCTCTCCTGTCTGAGATGATGTGTTTAAGAGAGAGCGAGAGGAACAAAGACCTGTTCATTTCACCTGATAGTCATCTCTCTCTCTTTCTTTCTCTCTCTCGCCCCTTGGTGATGATCACATAATCTCCATCATGTTGGTGTCATCCTACACCTCCACGTCCATCACTAAGTGGGTTTATGCTCTGCAGACAGAAGAAAACTTGACATAGATATATATACAGGTTTACAGGATAAATATACAGGATTTACAGTTGTTCAAATAAATATGTTGTGTTTTTTTACACCCTGTTTCAGACGTTTACATTTGGACACATTGTGGGTCAGTTTCAGCTTTTTAGTGAGATTTTAATAAACTTTCAGCTGTTCTGTTTCATACTGCTGGCATGAGCAATGTGGCTCGCACTCCCTGCCCGTTCACATATACAGTGTGTGTGCTGTGGAATTAAGAAAGATTTCTTTACTGAAATGGATAAACAGTCAAATCAGTCACTCTGCTCAGTAAGATATCATTCTGAAATAAGCACAGTACATTTGTTTACCCTCAACACTATTCTGACATCAGATTGGGTGACAGATTTGACTGTTTATTCCATTTTTCTGGAATGTGAGCTGCTCATAATACTGGAACAACAGCACTGCTTTTTGTGATTACTTTATTTCTTTATCACAAAAGTGTATGATAATGAAAATGAAATTAATTATTTACATTTATTTAACTATGATTCCTGCTCTTACTTCATCATCCTTCCCCAAAATAAAACATCTCTCATCAGATTAGGACGTATATTCACTTTTTTTTTGCCCCCCCCAGTCGTTAACACAAGTTGGCATGCGTGGTTGGGATCTACTTACTTATCAGAAAGGCAGCCTTTTGGCTTTCAGAGCCAGATTTCATAACAACAGGCAGCTGAGGAAGCTTTCCATTTAGCTGAACCTTCTTCCTTTCACTAATCCTCAAGACATAGCACAATAGCACAATCACTCAGACTGTAAATTCACTGGCTCTTTCCTTTCTTCCCCCCATCTTTCTTTTTCTACCACCATCTTCCCAAGACAGGTCAATATGAGGCAGAGGCACCACTTGTGTCACTCATTTTCACTTATCCCCTGCACTTTTCTATATATCAAATGAATGTAAAGAAATGATTCAGTGAAAAAAAACAAATTTATATAGTGTGTAGTCAGTCAGCCTCGACATGTTTAGTGTCTGAAGTTTTGCCCTGGAGCTACAAGGCTAATGTGAGGCTTATACATCACCAGTTAGCAATATAAAAACTGCATGCCTGAATCATCACTTGCCTCAAATTGTGTTAGGTTGTTAGGTAAGTTCAAATAGGTGTCAAATGTCTACAAAACACAGAGTACTATGCAAAAAAGACCACCATTCATTAATTTATTTCCAGTCAAAACGACCTTTAAGTACAAGCTATTCATTTTTCAGGAGCTATTTCCGAGGTGGGTGGCATGGGGACGCAGTGGGTAGTACTGTCACTTCACAGCAAGAAGCAAATGAGTGAGTGTGTGTGTGTGTGTGTGTGTGTGTGTGTGTGTGTGTGTTTCTGAAGTGATTATACATAGGATAATCTGCTTGCATAAGAAAGGAGAAAGTCAAAGAAAAAAGAAAATTTGTAACAAAGAAGTTGCTGGTGATCTGAGAACAATGGACTGGCCACTCCACAGTCCAGACCTCAACATCATTGAATGTGTTTCGGATTACTTGGATTGTGAGAAGCAGAAAACATAATCAACTTAAAAGACCAAACTTTGGAGCTGAAAAATATCCCTGTAGATTTCTTTGAAAAACTAAATCTTGTCTCCTGTAATAAAGGTAAAGGCTGGACACGTTAAAAATTGATATTATATTTAGTTGAGGATTCAGTGTCATTTCCTGTTAAATATGTTTCCTGCTTTTTTCACTGATGCTCAAAAATGATTAATTTGCGGTTATAATTTGCTTTTAGCATAATTAAATCATTAAGATGTAAACTATGTCATTCGGAGTGGTTTGATGTGAAGTGCTTTGTTCTAGAGAAACTTAGTGGGTCAGGATTGTTCACAGTGGTGGTGATAGGAACCAGACATCTGAAGCATCTAATGCCTCAGAAAGCTACTTCACAGAAAGTTAATAAAGAAATGGTCATGGATACACTGACTGATGCCCAAGACATTATGATAGTTGTAAGGTTTTGGTCTAAAATGTATATTTTATATCCATTCATGAAGAGTACATTCAGGGATACATGAAAACTTATCTTTTTCTGGTTAACTACTATTTTAACATCAATAACATACAAGAACTCAGACACACTTGGTCATTTTGGATAGTAAATAAAATGGTAATATTTGTGTTGTAGACATCACAACACCTAAATCCTATCACCACCATTGTAAAGAGTTTCTCTGCAGTGAACTGTTTTACACTGAACAACTCTGAAAGACACTGTTTGCATCTGAATGAATGAATTATGCATTTTAGGAAACAAAAATGAATTTTGAAAAATCTGGAATTCATCTTTAGTATCCAAAATTCAGAAACTGACCTGTTCCAGGGCAGGGCAGGTCAGGTTCCGAATTTTGGATACATCATAAAGGTGTTCTCTGACCTTTGTACAGTATGTCGCTTAACAAAAACTGTCATAGCAGCCTGAATTTTGTCTGTACTTTAGTGCATTTTTAGAGATGTCAGTATGTCACACAGAGCCAGAAACTTCATAAGCAAGTAGATTGAGATTACTTCAAAACTTGACACTGACTAAGGCGAGTGTGTGATGATTTAGACAGGCAGTTTCCACAGTTCTATCTGGTGGGGTAAGGTTAAGTCTTGTAGCTTCAGTGCGCATCTAAAGTAACAGACTTCGGGTACCAAACATGACTTCATTCAGAGTAAGGAGGAAATTGTTTAATTATTTATTTTATTTTATTTGTTTATTTATTTGTTTATTTATTTTTGCTGACCTATTCCTTTAAAGAAAACGCACACACACTACCCTTCTCACCCCCCCAGGGCACTGTCACCTGAAACCCACGCTATTGCCACAACAGCAGCCTCGCCATCAATATTTGATGGCTTTGTGCTACCTGCCCTCAGGTCCTTTGCATCCCTGCTGAAAATGTTCTGATATAAAAAGCCACACATAAGAGAGAACATCATGTAGTTTTGAGGTGGTTGGAGGGATGTTTTTCGAGATTAGATTTTCAGACCTAATTCTGTTCCCCTCTCTTCTCTCCCCTTATCCATCCGGTGAACCTGATCCCACCGCCAAATGGGTTGCTAAGCGACTAAAAGAGAAAAGAGGGGCGACTAAGGGCGAAGGAAACAACATATTTTGGTGAAAGACTCCACAGATGATAAGGAGAGGGTTTAAAAGCCTAATTGAATGGCAAAACATCTGCCTCTCTATCTCAGGAGAGTCTTTATGGGAGAAAGGAAACTTTCTTAGACTCTCTTACGCTGTTTGAAAGTAAAGCACAACCATCGTGACCGTTATATGGAAAATATCCGACCTATTTCCATGGCTTTTCTCAACTCTGGCACGGATAGGAGAATATGCATAGGATGGAGAGACACCTGGTGGCCAAACCCTGATATGAATGTGATTAGAAAGAATGAATGAACTCTGGGTAAATACTGTAACTAGAACCTTCTTTATAGTTTGTACAATGCAGCTTTGTTTTTCTGCTTTTGCACAGAATACCCTCTTACTCACTGACTCGTTCAGGAATATTCTGAAAGGGAAACTGTTTAAGGGTAGCAGGGAATGGAAAAGATGATTCAGAGCTGCAGTGCTCTCTTCTTTTAGGGGTTCTAGAGAGAGACTAGGGGCCTGTCTCATGAAGCAAGTTTAATTTAGACAGGGTTCCTGACTTTAGCTTTGTTGACAAATAAAACTGACCAACAAAACCGTGATTAACTCATTTTATGTAGGTCATTAACAACTTTCTCTGTTAATCCAGGATTAATATTCTTACTATCTATGTAGTATGATTTGCATCCTTTACTAATGAATCCATATTCTTAATGCGAGTGATGCCACAAACTGCATGAAGAAAAAAAAGTGACCGGAGGTAGCCACTCTGTCAGTCCCTAATTGCTCAGAAGTTCGCTCTGATTGGTCCAAGAGCTGTTTATATCAAAAATTCGGAACCTGACCTGACCTGACCTGCCCTGGAACAGGTCAGGCATACATCATAAATTGCTGTGATGATGTTTCCTGGTAAAAAGTGATCCACTAACGTGAGACAGAAAATCCAGGGTTGGATTGAAGGCATAAAGTTAGCTGGTTAAGTAAGAAACTGCTTTTTGAGACAGAACCCAAGAGAAACAAAGACCTGTTGATTTCACTCTCTCTCTCTGCAGGTAAATGGGGTGAACATTGAAAGCATGCGGCACGCTGAGGTAGTGGCCTTCATCAAGCGTGGAGGGGACGAGACGCGTTTGCTGGTGGTGGATCCAGACACAGATGAGCACTTCAAAAAACTGGGCATCACTCCCACTGGCAGCCACGTCAAAGGTGCAGTTCTTCAGTTTACATTAACTACATTTTACTATTTTCCTTTTTCCCCAAATAAAGTCAATCTGCTGTTTGCCTCAAACCATGCTAAGTTGTTAAAAAGCTATGTTCATATTGTAATTTGATTTTTTAAATTCTGATTCCATTAATATAACACAGATATGATGTTTTCAGAACTGTGTGAATGAAAAAATCTGATCTGAGCCACTGTTGTTTTTTTGTTTTTTTTTCAAAAACAGCCATTTACTATTCAAAATGGCCTGTGAACCTTTTATTTGTAATGTAATATTAAAGATGGTAAAATAGAGGAAAATCCAAAAAAGTTTTCTTTGTGGACTATTTTGCCTTACAATGCCCTACAAGTACCTCTTCTGCAAAATATGTTTTACGCTAAAATCTTATTAGAAAACGATCCTGAAACCATGTCTTAGACATCAGGCTGTGTGTTTGTAGCTATTTCATGTAATAACTTTTTGTGGCTGGCTGATGTGCGTGAACAGCGGAATGACTGTTTGTGTTCTCCGGTTCAGGTTTTGATACTCAGTCCATTACTAACGGCTCGCCCAGTCCCCGCATCAACGGACGCTCCACATCCCAGTCTACACATTCAGACCACAGCAGCCAGGACACCAGCACACAGGTGTGTGTATGGGGGAGTGTGTGTGTGTGTGTGTGTGATTATTATATTTGGTTTGCTCATTTGTTTTTCTATATGTTGTTTTGTTATTTGTCCTGCCTTCTGTCTGCGCTGTTTGTTTCCCTCTGCTGTTTGACTCCTGTTGTTGGATGGACTAAGAAATTAAACAAGCATTTGTATCCTACTTCTATGCCTGCCTCACCCACCTCGGCATTACAGTGAGCTAGTGTTCTCTGTAAGTTTGCAGGAACTTTAGAGTTAGAAAGCCATTTAGAGTTTAACATTTTTCTGTGCAGAAACCATAAAACTTAAGTACTATTTTGGGGAACAATGCCATACCCCACGCGTTTTGCTTGTTGTTACAGTTTGCTTCTTGTAAGGTTGGCTTGTCCCTGGCTGGGATTTCTAAATTGCCTAAATTTTGGCTTTACCTTCTCCAATCTACCCAGTGTCCTGTTTGTTTTTAAAAAAACATAGGGTAGCCAACCTGGTACTCCGCACAATCCTAGCCAAGGGCAAGGTGTCCCCAAACTTTTGATAGGCAGTTTACATTGTGTGACGGTGAAAGTTGAACACGGCATTGCTGGCAGATGTACCAATTGTTGTTGTGTATGTGTCTGTGTGTAGAACTCGGAGGATGGTGGGAGTCGCTTGCTGGACCCCTTTGCTGAGATTGGCCTGAAGTTGAGCCCCACCGCGGCAGAGGCTAAAGAGAAGGCCCACGCCAAGCGTGCCAAGAAGAGAGCACCACAGATGGACTGGAATAAGAAATACGAGATCTTTAGCAACTTCTGAACTTGCACGTACACTCACTCGCGCACTCCCTGTCCCAGAATTCCAACCCCTCCACACCTGACTGCTTTACATGAAAATGGAGGCTGTTATTTTTGTAGAAAAAGCAAACTAAGAAAACCATAAAAAGTATTTTAATAGCTTCCCCTGCAGAGCGAGAGCAGGCAGAGGGCAAAAGTGAGCATCTCTATTTTTTCACTGTCAACTGGAAGAAAAAGCAGCTGACTCAGAAGTGTCTGACTCAGAACTGTCGCTGACAATCGTCAGCCCCTGAAGCATGAGGACTTCTCTAAAGGGAGCACTCTTTCGGCTGAAGGGTGCAGCTTGGATTTTGTATTGTTCTTGCTTGAGTTTACTGTTACACGCATTTCAGGCTGACAAGTTCAACAGCAATCCCCCATACCAGCAGCCAACTTTTATACAAGACCACCTCCACCAGCAGATGTTGATCATACTGCAGCACATACTGCGCAAAAACCAGACTGGAACCTCAAAGATTCAAAATTGTTTACATCTCTACATGACAGCGGAGGTGTTCGGCTCTGGTGATGAATAATAGGGGATTTATGCATAAAAAGACATGGCGGAGTTGCACAGACAAGTCATGAAAATCAGAGTTGACTATAGTACTGAACTTAAACAGATAAAATCCTGAACTGGCCCTTTCAGAGGCACCCCCCCTCAATGTAGCCCATTGTATGTGCTGTACATTCTTTGTAAATCAGTATTACACATGAAGAAACTCCGGAGGATTTTACCTGCCATGAACTGCCGAAATATAACCAGCTCGTGGTTATGCACCAAAAACGTTTGCAACTAAAGGGATGTGCCACTATTGTGACATATTAAAGGGAAAATGTAATAGTGGGTTATTGACTTGCTCAGTGAGATGAAATGGAGAACGGGAGTATTTCACAAAGTGCAATTTCTTAAGCTTTTTGATATGTTATTATTACAGGAGTGAGGAATAAAAACCAGGACATGCTGACTGGTCAGCAAAGCTTAAAGGAATATTTTGGTGAAAAATTTTTACACAATTTTCCCAGATGTCGTCTATCAGCAAAGACGTGTTTGGTGTCTTAACTTTTACTTCTATAATTTAGCACAGGAGCTATGAGGCTAATGTTGCTAACAAACACTAGAAGCCAATAGTCACCCAAATCTTCTCTAAAACTGCCAAGTCTTCATTAAGGTTGTACAGACTTATCAGTGTGGTCACAGTATAACAATAAACAAAACTTCACCATGTAGCTGAACGCAGCAGGCAGCAGGTGTTGTGCTGTGTCAGAAATGACTCCCATTTCTGTGCAAATGTCACGCAGGCATTTAGACACCTCAGATTATGCTTGTGATTTTTGAAATATCATGTATATAATTAGAAACAACAGAAATCGTAAACAGTCTGTGTGATGTGTGTGCATTTGAAGGGGATTCAGATTCTGTAGGGGATGCAGAATGACTGCTTGCTGCTTTCAGCTACACAGTGGGGTTTTGCTTATTTTTATAGTTTTCAGTGAGTTGTACTGCGCTCTGAACCACATTGACAAGTCTGCATGACCTGCATGAGAAAGAGCTGGATGCAATTTGAGCATGTTGTGAGAAGTTTTGCAGATGTATTAATGGAAAAGATTTGGGTAACTATTGAGTGTTGTAGTGTTTGTTGGCAACATTAAGAAGCAGAATATGGATGTCTTGGCTGATCTAGGGTAAGTGAAACCATTCCTTTAAAGGAGGCAGGCCAAAAGTGAGGACTCTGTGGCAGGAGAAAAGGAACTTTGGGAAGTCCCCACTTTTGTTATCCAACTTTGCTGAAAATTTACTTTGTGAAATAGCTCCCAGGACAGTTGCAAGCATAAACAAATGTGTTTTGTTGAAATGAGGCATTGACTGTGAAACACTAGAGGGCACCATTGAAGTACATTTGGTTCTACCCTTGGAAGATGACTTTGGACAGAGGCAGAACTTGCAGGTTTCAACCACTAGAGGGAAACATATGTAAGTCATTTAATTGAAGCTCAGTACTTGTACTTGTGAACTGAACCAACGCAAAAGCTGAAAGTGTTACATGTAGGCTACAGCAGCTGTACAAAAACATTGTATTGCTTAGACTGATGCTTTCTGGAATGCTCTAGAAGGTGATGGTGGATTCTTGGATGGTCGATTTGAGACTGAAACACATTATATTAGGTTCCAGATAAAAGCCTGGAATAATCTATTCATGTGAAGTAAATGAAACAACCAAACTATGTGTACCAAGACATCCTAACATGGTGGGGTTTCTAGTGTCATGGCAGAGGTTTTGACCCCTTTTGAGTGAGACCACTATGTCCACTATCTAAATGGATAGAGGGAAATATCACGAATGGCTTGCGTCAATGCAGGCAATTTTGTATGGAGCAAATAGCACCGACTGTTAGAGCCGCTGAGCTTATGAAGATTAGAGACAGTGCTGGGCCACCTGCTTTTAGAAACACAGACCCCCTCAGATTGACTTACTTCATCTCACAGAGGGGTGTCTCTCCTGGAAATGGACAAAATGACCACACAGAGCTGCCTTGAGACACCCCTTACCGCTCAAACTGTGGTACGGCCCACGATGCGGCTCTGTTAGGCCAGTTCTGTTGGGTCATTAAGCTAGTTCAGCTGTGCCGTGCTGACATACTGCTCCAGAAAGAAAGCTTTAGAAAGAGACTGCATTATATAGCACAAATATTTTAACCCCTGTGCCCTTGTATATTACCAGCATTGCTGTACTCGCTCTGAATAATTAAAAGTGCATTATTTTTGTCCATTGTTTTCCTTTTAATGTTTGCTAGCATTGTGTTTGCAGAAGTTTCTTCTTTCTTCAGTTCCTTCTATCCTGACCATGTATGCACTCAGAGCTCAAGCTGTATGCTAATGTATATTCATTATGGGAATATATGCCAGGTTGCATTTTTTTTCAATAAAGTGTGATTCTTACATACTGACCGTTAACAATACATGTGTTCAGTACAGACTTGATTAAGAGCTGGTGTGACTTAACTGTGCGGATCCAATCCTCTACAAGATAGTCTTGAGTCTAAATACCAAACATTTGTCTAGATCAGAGGTCACCAATCTTACCAGGTGTGCTTCTGCTTGGATGGAATGAAAACCTAAGCCACTCTGGGGTTCAAATTGAGGCAGAGGTCTCGGGAGGGTCCCTGGTGGAAAGTCTTGACTACAAGGTGACCTGTATGTAGTATTTATGTACTATATTTTCAGAAGGAGGAGTCTCACATTGATCACAATGAAATCTTGAAAAAGATGCCTCATTTGGTGGCATTTCTTTTTGTCAGTTCTAATTTTTTTAAAGAAAATAACGAGACCATTCCAGGTTTGATTTTGTTTCTCATGTGAGGGGTGTCTATTGCTCTTATGGGAGGTCTAAAATTAAAGTCAACTTTAAATGCAATTTACCCTTTTTTAACTTGTTAGTTCATGTCCCTGCCCACATTAAACTCAAATCATCATCTCATTTAAAAGTTGAAAATTCTTGTATTTCCATGAAAAATGTAATGACTTGTGCCCGACTCTAAAACGCCTTCTGATGTTTAGCTATGTCACTGTGCAGCAGTGGGGAAGAACAAAATAATATTAAACAATAATATCATGTTACACCTTCTCCTTCTTCCACCCCCACCTATCATCGAGAAAAAACACTCAGCTAGCTCAATGCATCGTGATTATTCTTGAAATTAAGTGTGAGAAACCTACATTTGAATTTAAAGGGTTTGATGTGGTGTGTAAATGCTGGCAATGTTTCAAAGTGTTTCATTCACTCTCCAAGTCTGTAAGACGTGTTTCAGCCTGGATTGCTTTTTGAATGAGGGCCTATACAGGACCGCCAATCAGAACAAAGATCATTTAAATATATCTGTCTTTGATGGACAGTAACAAAAACCTGGCCTGTTTAATTCTGAAGGATAAAGAGTGGTTGGAAAATGTTCATGTAAAAATGAATTTGGACTGTATAAGTAATAATGACTTACACAACTTTATAAGTAAGATTTGTAGGATGTGGTTGCTTCCAGAAAAATACAGCCACATTTCAGGTGGCATTCTCCTAGAAACTGGCCCCAAAAAATTTGGTAAAACAAAGACTATAAATTTTCAGACAACAAATAAATGTCATGCTTATGCCAAAGACAAATGACACATTTGACCTATTTTTGATAAGAGCCAACATGCTGTTTGATAAGAGCCAACTTTGCTGGTTGCACTACAACCGCAAAACTTTGCAGGACACTGGTGCTTTTGGGACTGTTCATACATAGTTTTTTGTGCAGCGTTTATTCAGACATTTTTTTCCCATATGAAATGAATGGAGGAACGTTGAAAAACTTCAAATCTAACTGCCAGAAGTGTCACAAAGGACATCTCTCACATTGGCCCTCATAGACATTTCATACAGACTCACATACATATCAGCACACATATATACACACATATTAGCAACCAGCTGGGATACCATAGCAATGTTCTAGCAACACTTCAGCAACCACCTGTGATAACATAGCAATGGCCTAGCAACCACCTGGGGTACCCTAGCAATGGCTTAGCAACATCTTAGCAACCACCTGGTATAACATAGCAACAGCATAGTAACCCCTTAGCACCATCAGGAATTTCACTGCAATGGGTTTGTCAAGTTCAAACTTTCGCCATCTATTATTCTCTGTTGTTATTGATAGTTATGAATTAGTGGTCCAGCTGTATTTGATTTCAAATACATTGGCTTATAAAAATCAGCCAAAAATAATTTCCTCATTTATCAATTTGTCTGTAAAGAAATCAGAACTGGAATCGGACCTAAAAATTCACCTCTAGTTAATACAGAGGTTTCCAGGTGAATTCTTGCTTTTTCTCTTTTCATTTTGCTATTTTCTTCAGTCCTTCTGTTGGATTAGCCAGGGGCAGTTTTTTTTCTTCTTCCTTTTTTCTCCCAGTCTCCAGAGCCCAGCTGCTGTTGTCTCTTTAGACTCGTCCCGGGTCACACAAAGGTCAGGGAATATGCATCAAAGTTCTATACACACACACGCCCACACAGCAGCCCATGATCCTCTCAGACCAAATGATGATAACACGGACAAAGCTGACGTCCGCTTGGTCCGTGGGATCGTATGGTGGAGTTAAACACAAAGGAGGATGACTCAGGCGTTGACCCACACAGGCCCAGGCCCCTGGCTTTTCTTCTTGTTTGTTTTATTTGCCTTTTTATTTTTTTGTTACCCTGGGATCAGGTACTCGGACACAGAGGCAAAAGGTCAGACAGGTCAACGAGCAGGGACAGCAGTGGTGAGGGCCAGGCCAAACACCAGGAACACACTGTTATCGTAATATGCAAGTCATGCCGCCAAGGACACTGCTTACCACTCTGTACACTCTCGCTTTTATGCTCAAGTGGAATAAAAATATAATGATTTTCAATTACAGCCTTATTATAGACACAGTTAATCCAGATGCCATTTCAACATGACAAAACCAGCTTAGACTACATTTACTGCCTTTTTTATTCTAAATTTAACTAACCACTTAAAATGCTTTAAGGAATTAACTAAAAAACTGAATAATTACTGTTCACTTTAATTGTTTAGCACATTTTTACACTGGTGTTGTCCTACAGCAGCTTTTCAGAAGTCCAGGTCCAGACCTCGAATAAGCATTGCTAAAGGCAACAGTAGAAAAGTCCCTCAGAGCAGGATGAAGAAACACTGAGAGGAACCCAGACTCAAAAGGGGAAGCATCTTCAGTGGACAGAGGAATTAAGACATTTATAAATTACATCATTTATCATCAGTGGTATAAACTACCTAATCCTTTGCTTAAGTAAAAATAACACATATAACTTTACAAAAAGTGAAAGCCAGTATTTAAAAAACATCTGAGAATTAAAGTGCCTGCACTTCAAAGGGTTTAAATATCATCAAAGAATTGAACTCTTATATTTTAAAAATAAATGGGATACAAAAAGAGTGACATGCAGCACATGCCTGAACACACTGAATGAAAAAGATATTTACCGTAAAAAAATGAAAAAGTACAATAAATCACGTCTCATGTTAGCAGAGTATTACACAAGTACATATAAAATGCTTCTTAAGCATTACTTAAATATCCAACTTAATGCTGTTTACTTAAAAAGACTACTTAAGCACTTCTTAAATATGCACTTTATATCAAATGCTACTGAAGCATTACATGCAACTTAATGCTACTCACTTAAAATACCACTTAAGCTTTACGTAAATATGCTACTTAATTCTGCTTATGTAAAAAGCATTTTTTAAAACATGCAACATGCTGAAGATGCTACTTATACATGATGTGAATATGCTAGTTATAATGCTATTCATTTTAAATGCTACTTAAGCCTTATATACATATGCTATTTAATGCTACTTATGCCACTTCAGCATTACATAAAGTACTGTGTAAATATGCGACTGGATGTTACTTGTTTTAAATGCTTTTTTAATCATAAGGTAAATATGCTCCTTTATGCTAATTGTTTTAAATTGCCACTTAAACATTATGCAAATATGCTACTTATTGCTACTTATGTAAGAAAGCTACTTAGGCATTAACTGAAAAAGTGTTTTTCAATGTAATGTGTGTGTGCATGCGATCGAAGCAGCTGCCCTTTTGCTTCTATTATAAGTGCATTTCAAGGCAACGGATGTATGTGATCTTTACAGGAACATGTGTCAAAATTCTTGCGTAATTGATTGTATGATAGAGATGCAGCAGATCAGATTAAAAAGGCCAAAGTATTCCTGTGAATATGCTTGCTACTTAATGCTATTGGCTAGTTGAAATATGCTGCTTAAGCATGTGAAGTACTTTGTAATCTGTTACTCTCCACACCTGTTTGTAAATTGAACTTTACAAAAAGACTGTGATAAGGAGTTTCCTCGATGTCACCCTGTGATGCAATATTATTCGCCCACAGCTCTGTGTCCGTAGCAACCGACACCACAAAGCTTTGTACTTACATAAGCGGCCAGGTATGCACACGCAGGGAGGGACCACGTGCTCAAAAAAAACCTGAGATTAAAGATAGCGTGCTCAGAGGAGGGACCTGCGGCAGGTATCGAGGCAGTGTTTCCCAGGACTGCATGTGCACGTTGACTGTCCTTTCACACAAATCCGAGGCCTGTTCTCCCCACCTAAACCTTAAAGCGATAGTTCAGCACATCTAATTTACACCATTGACTCATTTTCCCAAATTACCTCAATCAGTCAAGACAAGACATGTTTGGTGTCTGAGGTTTGCTGCTTTTTGTTCTGCACTGGAAGTACAGCTACAAGCTAACGAGTTATAGAAGTTTATTTAGAACCAGTTAGCATCATGCAAACTGCTCACTTAGGTCATCACACATACTGCACCACACTGTTGACTCAAAACGCACTTACAATAGAAATCAAAAGAAAAGATCTTTGATCTTTTGCTACACATGCGGCAGTGAGACATTAGGCTGGAGTATTTCTCTGCATAATGCTTAAGCATTTTGGACAAGCAGCATTATGTAACATATTTACGTAATGCTTAAGTATCATTTTTAAGTAAGCAGTATTATTAAGTTCTGTATTTAATGAATGCTTAAGTAGAATTTTTAGATAAGCAATGTTAGGTTGCATATTTGAGTAATGCTTAAGTACCATTTTTAAAGTAATTAGCATTATGTAGTATCTTTCAATAATGCATATTATTTTTAAGTAAGTAGTATTAACTAGCATATTTAAGTAATGCTTAGGTAGCATTTGTAAGTAAGCACCATTATGTTTTATGTTTAGGAAATTTTTAAGTAGCATTTTGAATATCATTATGGCATATTTATTAATGAATATATTAATGAATGAATTAATGAATAAAGTAGAATTTAAGTAAGCAACCATCGGAGTTGCATATTTGAGTAATGCTTAAGTAGTTTTTTTAAGTAATTTTTAAGTAAGCAGCAGTATGTAGCATGTTAAAGTATTGCTTAAGTAGGTAATAGTTTCATATTTTAGTAATGCTTAAGCAGCATTATTGGAGGAATTAGCATTATGCAGCCTATTTAAGTAATATTTAAGTAATGCTTGTCACAAGTTAGTAATATTCAGTAGCATATTAAAGTAATACTTAAGTACCATTTTTTGAGTAATTAGCATTATGTAGCATCTTTAAGTAATGCGTGAGTATCATTTTTAAGTAAGTATTATTTAGCAGCATATTTAAGTAATTAGCATTATGTAGCATATTTCAATAATGCATATTATTAATAATGCATATTATGCTGAAGCAGCATTTTTAAGTAAGCACCATTATGTTTTATGTTTAAAAATTCTTAAGTAGCATTTTGAATATCATTATGCCATATTTTTAATGAATGCTTAAGTAGAATTTAAGTAAGCAACCACCTGAGTAGCATATTTGAGTAATGCTTAAGTAGCATTTTTTTAAGTAAGCAGCAGTATGTAGCATGTTTAAATATTGCTTAAGTAAGCAAAAGTTTCATATTTTAATAATGCTTAAGCAGCATTTCTTGAGGAAATAGCATTATGCATCATATTTAATTAATGTGTCATTTTTAAGTTAGTAGTTTTCAGTAGCATATTTAAGTAATACTTCAGTTGTAAATTTACTTGATGCTAAGTAGCTTTTTAAGTACATATCAATATATTACATATTTAAGAAATGCTTAAGTAGTATTTAAGTTAGCAGCATTAATTTGCATATTTATGTAACGCTTAAGCAGCATTTTGGGTTTTTTTTTCTACTAACAAGTGATTCATTGTGATTTTGTACAGATTTTTTTTTTAAAGAAGCCACATAAGCACTTTTGAGGTTAGTTAACATTTAACACTGTGTGAAGTCATTTTACACAATGCTAACTGGTGGGTAAAAACATCTACTACTTGTTAGCTACAGTAGCCCCATAACTCCAGTGCAAAGACAGAAACAGAGACAGACACAAAAACTTCATACACCACACTTTTTCACCAATATAAGAGGAAAAAAGTGGAGATTTGATTTTTCACTGATTTATCACCTTTAAGTATAACCCTGCATTTACCTTATGCATTACAAAATACTGAAGTGGTTCACTCACCAACACCTGGTTTGCATGAAGTAAAAAAGCAGGTGAGAGGACTTTCCTTCAATCTGAACTTTGCCTCTAACTCTGAATACTGAGTCAACATGCTAACACATCCATGGGCCCCTCTGGAACAAAGCTGAGGTCATGCTTGAGTAGCAAAAAATTCAGCACAAAAAAATTTATTTAAAAGTCAAAGTAAAACGAGGCTTCAGAGTTTGACGGCTGCATAAATTTTAGTTTAGAGAACTTGAACATTTGAACAAACGAATGAAACATTCACTTTTCAGCCAGCAAAATAAAACTGAAACCATATCATGCTGGCATCATGCAGCGTGAAGTTAGCACGGCTGGTTTTGCATACTCTGATACTCTGATACTTCTCAAAGTATCATAATGTGCTAAACAGTTTCTTTTTCTGTAGTCAAGTGAAACTTGCTGACACATTCATTCAATTTCATTTATTTGTTTTGACTACAACTATAACTACTGCTGTAACTGTCTGTTTCCTGTCTATTTTAGAATTAGCTGTTAGCAGGCAGGGCCTTTGCTAAGCAGTATAAGAAGTTGCTTAGGCGCCCTGAACCAACACGGGACCCCCTAGTATTTACATTTTGAAATGTATTCATAATCACTTGTCAAAAAAGTGCAGCGAGTCCATTTAGTGCATTTTTCTTCAGCAAAATTAATGAAGTATTCATTCTTCTTCTACTCTTGCATTCATGATTGGTCTTGGTGGGGTGAGGGGCTCTCTGATAGGCTGTCACTTAGGGCCCTCAAATGTTCAGAAACAGGCCTGGTTATAGCCCTAAGAGTCGTATGATGCAAAAATGAAAATATCAAAACATATAAAAGTATAAAAAGACACATAAGAGCAGGGATGTAGGAAATAAGACACAGGATTGTTTAACTGTGACTGCTAAATGCAGTAACAGGAAAAAACGAAAAGAACTGCACTGAGCACAGTAAAAGGCATTATAGCACAGTTAACACTTTAGGATACACTCACTTTTCAGCCAGGGAACTGAAACTGGAAGCGTATCATGTTGGTATCATGCTGCGTTATGTTAGCATGAGAGGTTCTGCATACTTTGGTACTCTGATACTTATCAAAGTATCATAATGTGGTAAACAAAAATGAGTCAGTTTTGTTTCCTGTAGTCAAGTGAAATTCACTGGTGAGCAGAACAGAACAGATTTCTCCCATATTAAACTGCAAGGGACTGCGCTTCAGTCCTTGTGCCGGGATTATGCAAAATAGGGGAGGACTTTTATTTTATTTTAATTGTTTTATTAGTATTTTTTTTAATTATATTTGTTTTGTAATTCATTATTTTCTCCCTCACATATTCCTCAATTTAACTGTATTTATATATTTATTCTTTTATTTATATTTATACATATTTATATAAATCTATTTTATTTATATTTTTTATTAACATTGTTTAATTTTATACTGTTTTTACATTGTTTAATTTATCTATTACTCCCTTACTTCTTTCATTCAGTTTTATTTACATATTTATGTATTTTTACTTTACCTTATTTCTTTCCTTTATTACTCCCTTACCTAGTTTTGTTTTATTTTATAATTTTTATAAGTTTTATATATTTTTTTATCTTATTTAATTAAATTATGTCTCGTTCACTAATTCTTTCACTGTGTTTTATTTATTTATACCACTTTAACTGGCAGTTTATTGTTTATTTAGCTGCTAGACATATTTAAGGAGCTGCCCCAGATTAAAACATACAAAAAGTATGTACACAGAAAAACATTAAGATGAAAAATATGCAAAAGTAAAAAAGGTCACAATGTACCAAAGCATAAAAATTCATAGCAGCAGAGGTAATGTGTACATCGCTGTAGTTTCAGCTATGACTTCATTTCTTGTAATAGTTTAAGCAGCTAACAGTGAGTGAATGGCGCTGTTTTGGATCTTCACATCGTGACTGGTTAGAGAAACTCATATTTAAATTCTGATTCTTACATATATGAGACCAGTGTGCAGTCAGCCGTAGCATGTTCAGGGCTGCAGCTCTGAGGCCTGTGGAGGAGAAGAGGAGGAGACGCTGTTTACTGTCGTACTTGTTTGGGAATGTAACACTGCACAGGAACATATTAAAGAGCTGCGGGCGACTGAACTCAATGTACCAGCTAGACTAATAGCCTGTTCAGAGTGGAGCAAAACAGACATCAGAGAAAAGTATGCAGTAGCTCTCTTCATTATCATTTACGAGCATTTTCTTTACTCTGCTGTCTTTTCTCAAGAGGCACTTTGAACTGACTGCATGAGACTGTGCATATGTGAGAGGTTTTTTTGTTTGTTTGTTTTTGTTTTGGAAGTTGAGTGCATTTCTCATATGGTCACCATACACTGAGAAAGAAAAAGCTTACTTATGTATACTTGTGGATGCAGCCTTTTTTGTGTGGGCATGTATTTAGCTCTTTGTGGGGACTAAATGGGTCAAGGGGAAATACAAACTATGGGGAAACATTTCAACAGCATGGTGACATTTGTGACTTTCTGCCTTTCTTTCTTTCTGTCTTTCCTGCTTGCTTATTTATTTAATCTTTTATTTAAAAGAATAGAAAGTGTTTCTTTTTTTGTTTTTTTTTTGTTTTTTTAATGGAGCATTTATTATTTTTCTTCACATGTTTCCTAGGGTTGTACTTAAAGGGGAATTCCTTTGCAAAATCTCTGTGGAAAAAAAATGGTTCAAATGTAAACAAAGTCATTCAGAGTGGTTTGAGGTGAAATGCTTCTAGAACTAAAACTTAAAACTTATTTCTTAAGTCCATAAAACTTATTTTTAAGTCCATTCATGTCATTAAACTAAAACTTATTTTTTAAGTCCATTCATGTCATTAAGGAACAAGCAGAGCATTCTAATATATATATAAAAACTCAGAAAACACTGGTTGTTTTGGATAGTAAATGTAATAGCTATATTTGCATAGACACTGTGACCTTTGATTCCTAAAAAAACAACAAAAAATAGCACCATTTCACATCTAAATTTCTCTGAATCACTTTGTTTACATCCTAACGATTGAACAGTTCAAACATTTTATCAGGCTTATTTCTTATTAAGGTCCATGCAAGTGCAGCTATTCAGGTAATTCACAAGTCAATAGAAAGGAATACAAAAATAAAAAAAATCGCCACAAGACAGGAATACACATTTATGTGTATGTGGGTGGGCAATATGGCAAAAATAAAATATTCTTCAACACATCTGGACAATACATAATATGTATCACGCTACTTCTGAGGTTTGATAGGTCGGAGGTTTGAGACGGGGGTGGGGGGGGGGACTTTTATTTTGAAAAAGGTACGAAAAACTATGAATGCAATGATTTTTATTCAGCAGTTCACCGCAACAAATCCAACTGAACAGATCTAGTTATGCTCTCTTTGTAATGAAACGTGCAGTTCTGTAAGTCCGACATCCACCACGGGCTCAGAAAAGCGTACTGAGACATAATGAGACGTCATTTATCACAGTACATATTGTTATTTTCCTCACCACTAATTTCAGACCTGAAGGTGGCGGGAGGGCGAGAGAGAGAGAGAGAGAGAGAGAGAGAGAGAGAGAGGGAAGGAGGGGTAAAGGGAGGGCGGGAGTCCTGCGTCTCCATGACGACGCGCGCTGTTTTTGTTAGCGTGCGCGTGAGTCAGAGGAGTGGTGAGTCACAGTCAGGAGGAAACTCTCCCCGCGCGCGGCTGGCTTCACACGACCGTGCTCTCCCTGGAGCCAAATAAGGTCAACACACACACAGAGAGAGAGAGAGAGAGACAGACAGAGAAAGAGAGAGACAGAGAGTTAAAGAGTGAGTGAGAGAGAGAGAGGCGAGTGGAAGAGAACCCACCCAGTTTGTTCACACCTCAGTTTACAAGGCAAACAGTTCATTCTCCGTTTGTGTCATATCTCATGAGCGTATAGCTTCCTGTTAGCCTAGCTCCTTGTTTACGTTACCAAGATACTGTGTTATTAGCGCATGCGCATATCATTGGCCAAATATACATTGTAACTCCGAACGTTTAGCTTTGTGGCTCCTAAGGTTTACATGCAGACTGCAGCTGAGGTGGTTAATGCGAGTCTTGGCTAGCGTCGCTGTCCCTCGCAGCTGCATTAGCCCGTCAAGCAAATTTGAGGCAGTCCTGCTGGGCCTATCAGATGCAGGCCGGGTTGTGGCTTAGTGTAGTACTAAAGCAAGGCCTTGCTTGCTGTTTGTAGACCAGGGGCCTCGGAATCAAATTACCTGGGGGCCACTGATCAAGTGGTCTTCTCCTAGGTGGATCGGCTGAAGAACATAAGACGGAAACGACGTTTCATGTTCTGTTCAAGCTCACACCTATGCATATCCAGTTTTTTTTAGTATAGTGCTACAAATAGGTTTTGTTTGTTGTAGCAGGGCAGTTTATGAAGGTTTATTGCCTGGTTGCAGGCCTGTAGTTGGTCAAGTGAAGAAAAAAGTTCTGCAAACTTTCAATAAAAACATGAAAAATGTTTAAAACCAAAACGCAGAAGATTAAAAATTGAATTTTGGCTAAGTTTAGACATGCAAGGAGTTGTGTTAAGTTGTCTGACAGGCCAGATGTGGCCCCCGGGCCAGTACTGTGAGACTATGCTCTAGACAGTTGGAGGGCTTGAATGCCTGAATACAGTAACAGACAATTTGTAGCATAACATTTCCAGCAGCTGTTTTGTGTAAAGTCCTATAGTGGTGACCACTAAAATGAGTTCAGTTTCTGGGCCTGTGTATTTCATGACAAGCTTAGAGCTGAGGGCACTGTGGTGAGGAATCAATAGGCCGCTGGTTTTCAGTCTCAGTCCTCAGCAGCCCATGTACAGCACGTTTTAGTGGCTTGCCTGCTGGAACAGATCTGACTCAGCTTATCAGCTAATCATCAGGGTCTTTAAGAGATGAGTCAGCTCTGTTAGAGCAGTGAAAACCTAAAAAACATGCCCTGACAGTGTGAGTCATTAGAGTAGTTTGTGACTTGGTTTTAGGATAACAATAATGGGCGTTAGGGCAGGTTGATTTCCACTGAACTGTAGAATGAGGAAAAAGTGATTAGGGCACATCTGCCTTAATGAGCTCCGGAGAGATAAGAAAACAATAAACTTGTCACCTTGAGACTTCAGCTGTGTACTGAGATTGAGTAAGGATTTTGCAGCGTAACGAGGATGTTCCTCACCTTTGTCACTCAAGACAGAGCAAGTGCTATAAAGAGACACGCTCTGTACTGTGGCCTACATAATAAGGTTGACCAGCAGGTAATTTGTATACTCCTGCAGTGTTGGCAAGCACATTTTGGTGAGTTTCAGCTGCTTTTTTTAATTTGTTGTTTCATTATTAGCTTGTCTGATGAGGCAATGTAAAAACTCATTTGCTACCCTTTACTGAGAATACAGTACATTAATAGTCAAGACCCTAAACTGTAATATTTTGAACATTCGATTTTGCTCTGTGTATGAACTCAACTTTTTTCTAAACACCTCTCCTAAATAAAAGTCCTTCTGTAGCTTAGCAACTGTATCTAGGCAGTTTTATTGTTAATATTTTAGAACCATTTTACAATATGCCGCACCATTGTGCTTGCTGGGCTTTGGAAATCGGTTACCTCAATATCACAAGGGTTTGGCGGGAAGAGTGAAAATTTATCAGTGTCTTAATCCAAAATTACAAGAGGAGAGGGGAAGGATTTGGATTAAACAGTGTGGAATACCCCATTACCAGTTAAAATCAGCACATGGAACACATACAAAATGAAACACACATATGTATGCTTTAATGTACATGACTAGTACAAGTTACAAGTTAACTTGCAATGAGCTAACTCAACAGATTTAAGTATGCTTGATTTCCTGCAAGTTGGCCAAGTAGTGTATTTTTAGCCAAGTAGTGTATATAGCCTTCAAATGCCTGTTAGAGAGTGTTCACCTTTCTGAAATTCTGGTGGGGTTGCTCCAAAAATGACTAAGAATTTAACGGGGTAATTAATCTACCCTTGCCTTTAATAACTCAATAGTTGACATGCCAGGCTAAAAAGCTGGTGAGATGCTGTATTAACAGTAACCAAGCAGGGTGGAACTTAGTGAAGGGTCAATTCATATTAGAGTAGCTAAAACAGAAAATGAAATTAAATTCATATGAAGCCAAAAGAAGAAAACCCAAAATGCATTCTAACCGGCAGTAGCATTTTATATTAGCATGGACAGTGCACTATTAGCCCCTATCTTTACTCTCTTTGTGCTATTTCAGTGCACAACTGCTGTTTATTTGAATTTAACATATAAAAAACAACACAACATTATTGTACATTTTATATTTTGTTTTATATTTTTTCCAATGTGTTCGGTGTTTTCTCTCTAGAGAATGTGTTAACTTATAAATCAACAGAACTGTAACATAGTTGTCAGGAGTGTTCAAACTTTTGCATACAACTGTACGTCTTAAACATGTCCTGTCCATGAACTCTGAGAATGCTCACAGCTTTCAGCGTTCAGGCTGTACCAGACAATATCCTCTGTGTAGAGTGTGTGTATGAGAAAAAAGAGTGTGATAGTAACACCAAGGCTCAAACCCACCGTGCTGAGGTAGGGGGATGTTTAAGCAATATCATAGATAGACAAATTGAGAACATATTAGGTCAACAATTATTTTGAGCTCAAAAGGAAGAAGACGTGCGTTGCTAGGGCAGAGTGAATGAGCTCATTGCTGTGGGTACTGAGAAAAGAAGGCCTGCTTCTTCTTCTCCTTCCCCTTTTCTTTGCTTCATTTCCGACTTGCATCACTTACATCACATTTCCTTTCAATGTAATGACGCCATTCTACAGCAAAATCCTCTTTCAGAATGTCTAGCGCTCTATTTAGTGCCCTGAACAGAAGCTCCTGATCAACTTAACAGGACATACAAGGCCAAAACTGGTACTAGTTCAGCACTGTTCACAAAGACATTTGACATAGTTTGACAGTGCTTTCTTTGCAGTGTAACCAGGTGCACTGCAATAATGTCATAAACCAACTAAAATTTGGACATACTTTATCATAAAGGATTTTTCCTTATTTTATATAGTTTTACACATTTTAGAATAAAAGTGAAGGCATCAAAATTGTGACATAATGCACAAAACACGGTGTGAAATCAAAATCATCCTTTGTTTGGTTCTTCAAAGTAGACACTTTTTCTGTGATACAGCTTTGCACATTTTTAGCATTCTCTGTAGCAGCTTCATGAGGGGACACCAGGCCTAAAGAAGGTCCCATGTATGTTAAGCACTGGCATGGGAAGTCATTTAAAAACATTTTGTAAATGTATTGGTATCAAATGTATTGGTAACTATTTATATTTGTCTTAAAAGCTCAATTTGAGCCTTTAAGCATTCTCATTTGGAGACACTCTTATCTAGTGCGACAGTTTAATCATGTCTCGATTAGTGTTATAGAGTCTTATAGGACTCTTATTCGTTTAGCCTCTAGTCTTTTCATTTTTGGTGCACTCTATCTAAAAAATCATAACGCTCAGTAGTCAGAGATATGACCAGTCAGGTAGCAGTATATTATGCCACGAGAGATGCACCAATGTAGGAATTGTGGGCCAATACACACACGTCAATACACATCACCAAGCATCATCACAGTGGAAAAACATAAAATGTAGTGCACACATGACATTACTTTTCCATAGTAACATGCAGAATACATGCCAAAACGAAAAACAAACCCTCTATTACACTGTTTTTACATTGCTTAATCTCTTTGATGAAATACAATGCATGATGATTCGCATTTCAAAAACAAAATCCTGAATTCATGTCAGAACTGAATACAATCTACTTTAAAATGTAATGAAGGCACAGCCATATTGCTTTCCACAGTGCAGTACTTTAAACAGGTTTGCCTCGTTGCAATGCAGTCAAAACAGTGAAAACAGAAACGCGGTGCATTTACGTAGTTTTCACATCACTTGCCCCCTTTTTTAACTTTAAATCTATTTGATTGAAATACAACTAAAACAGTGAAATGCAACCCACATGAGACTGCATTTAAACAGTAACATCCGGAAAACATGCCAGATGAAAAATAAAAGATCCATTACGTTGTGTTAATGTTGTTTTAATTAGTGCACGGTAGAAAGCAACATAGTCATGCTTTTATTACATTTCAAGGAGGACTGTTTTCAATTCTGATATGAATTTAGCATTTCATTTTTAAAATGCAAATCCTTGTGCATTGTTTTTTCAGTTAAGAGGTCGAGAAACATGAAAAAAATATAATAGAGGGTTTGTTTTTCATTTTGGCACATATTCTGCATTCACTATGGAAAAGTAAAATTATGTGTGTGTTGCATTTCACACTTCCATTGTAATCATTGCTCTTCAGTTCAGCTCTAACTGTTCTCCACGTTTACTGGTACAGGGTGCTGCAAAATGATTAAAATGCAGAAACTTCAGCATAACTAGTAGCCCAGCATTGCCTAAATGTTCAGTTTCCCAGAGCACAATAAATGCTTCCTCAAATAAGGGCTTCAGTTATTGCTCAAATCTATCCCACAGCCGATAAGGTTTTTAAAACAATTATACGCCGATACCGATATGATTCCGATATTATTGCGCATCCCTAGCTTTCACCAAGTTAACATAAAAAATAAAACACCAGAAAGGAATTACTAACTCATTGTTAATGATGAAAATGGACCTGAGTAAAAAGGAGATTCCTTTCCTCACAAACATACTTGAGTAGGAGTAAAACTATCATTTGAAAATATAAATATTTTGACGGAGTATAAATCCGTCAAAACTTTACTTAACATGAAGGATGAAAGTGAGTAAATGTAAGTAGCGTTGGAGTGAAACAGCCTCTCTCTGTGAGACTGATTTTGCAGTACCTAACTATACGTGAGGCCTCAGAGTGGCTGCTCTTTAATTTAATTACCACTGTTAAAGGTGGGTGGGGGGAGAAAGAAGGAAAAAGAAAAAGAGAGGGAAGGGAGGAGGAGATGGGGACAAGGCTGGGAGTGGAAGAGAGAGAAAGAAAGAGGGATTGTGGGGGGGGGTTAAGGTGGTCTGAGTTGGATATATTTAGCCAAAGAGGGGAGAGGGAGGTCTGTTCTCAAGGGCTTATTCCAGTAGGGTATATTTAGACTCCAGCTACGAAAAAAAAGAGAAGGAAAAAGAATGATGTATAAACAGTAGTACTGGAGTCTGATGTAACACAGTGCAATAGGGCCACACACACACACACACACATACTGCCTCAGCTACTCATGTGAGACACACACTGCTGCAAATTAATAATGCTCTGAGAGACAGGCATTAACCATGGTACCCTGGTACAAAAACATACACCCAACCCCAGACATTTCAGTCAGTCTTTTCCATGCATACTCCAAAGCCAGCGTCGCTGCAGATTCTTCAAACGTGGGCACGGCTAAAATGCAAAGACGGAGTGAGTGATACAGCTGAAAAAGCAATAGTAACGCTAATAACACTGAAAAGTGTGCGGTCTGCATGAGGATTAACGATAATAGTGCAGAGTTCTGGCCAAGGAGGCAGAAAGCTCAAGCGCAGCGCGAGCCGCAGTGACGCCATTGTGGTTCAAACACACTTCCTGCCTGCTGCCACAATGTTTGTATGTCTTGTATCCATAGCAACTGCCAACACATAAATACCAGAGAAAGAGAAGGAGAGGTGGAGGGGAGAGAGAGTAAGTGAGAGAGGACAAACCCATATGACTGGCCAGAAAAAGAGCAAATGGACCCAGACTGGGCCTCAACCCTCAGTCTGTTTATGTGTGCGTGTGTGTGTATGTGTGTGTGTGTGTGTGTGTGTGTGTGTGTGTGTGTGCACGTGTGTGTGTGTGTAAGAAAGCCGCACGGTTCTAGAGCAGCAGTGCTCTACGTGGTCTCTGACAACCTGCTGCTTTGTGCTGGAGCAATTTAACATCCCAAATATCATTATCCCAATATGAAGCCTCAGACAGGCTGCGTTTGACAGTTTGAATATAAACATTTTATAAATACATTTTTAACAATTTTTCCTTTCTTGCTAATTGCAATTACTGTATTTATGACTTTCCAGCCTGGAAAAACCAGTCTGCAAAGGCAAAATGCGAAAATGAAAAGTAGAACAGAACATAAGACTTACTACAGATTTTCTTTGTTGTCATATGTAGGCCTTGAACTGAATTTTCTTCACTTTCTTGCAATTAAGGAGTCTAATATAGTTTGTAAACACTTAAAATTTTACAAATTCTCACTCTCCAGTCCGAGCAGTCCATATGCTAAAAATAACTTCAAAAATAACCCGTTTTGATTTCATTGTTGTTGTGATGTGGAAACCAGCAAATTTATATACATCTGCCTATTCAGCCTACATCAGTTTAGCCCCGCCCATTCTCACTGAAGTTATAAGGAGTGTTGTGAGCCTGGATTGCTTTTTGAATGAGGCACGATGAAGAACAGAGGAAATCTATCAGTCATAAAAGAAAAATTAACGACAGCTTGTTTGATTCTAAGGAATAAGGGGGGATTGGAAATGTTCAGGTAAAAATGAATTATGAATTATTGTTGATAGATAAACTCACACAAATGTCATAAGTAGGGCCCGGAGAAAATACAATACAAGAAAAAATATAGGATTATGAGTCCTTGAAACAAAACTGTACTACATTTATACTAGAGTTTCATACACAATAGTCAGAATAGTTATGTAGAAATGAAGAGCAGCATAATTTAACGTAAACAAGACTTTATAACTGGTTTTCTGTGTTTGGTATATTGGCTTGCTCACTTTGCTTAAAAAGTATGAAATATATCCCTGCAAAATAGTCCTACATAACTGAGTAGTTATGTATAAGCTGATAAGTAGCCCATCATCTAACTGACAAATTTAAGACCTACTGTAACACTGTTTTGCCACCAAAAACTAAACTAAAAAAAACTCCCATTAACTCCACGCAAATAAACCAGCAGTGATAAATTCACAGTTACAGTGCCTTTTACACTTTGTCTAAAACTGACAGCAGCAGTTTGAAATATAAACTACTGGTGGTAACGGTGGCCCTTTTTTCTCTTTCTCTCATGTAAAAAATCTGACTTGGAACAAAATCTAGTCACATTAAAGGGCACTGTTACACTAAAGAGAAGTAAAATAATTTGATACAGTTTATAAACACTGTACAGTTTTCAACCTGTTCTGTTTACTCCCCAGTCCATACAGTCTGTTTGAGGAAATTAAGCCTGTTTTTAATTCACTGTGTTTGTGATGTCATTAAAAACAACTCATTTACATATATCTGCTTAATCAGTCTCGAGCAGAGAACCCATTCATGTTCAAGGTGTGTTTCAGCCCAGACTGCTTTATAAATGAGGCACAGTACAGAGCCAATTAGAACAAAGGTCATTTACATATATCAGTCTTACAGGCACAGTAACAAAAAAACACACACACACACACACATCATCTAAACCGCTTATCTTTCTGGGTCGCAGTGGGGTGCTGGAGCCTATTCCAGCTGTAGTAACAAAACAATCACATGTAAAAATTAATTATGATATAATAGTTGAAACCCTCTCAAATGTTCTAGAAAAAAATGGAAATGGAAATCGAATGGAACTCAAGGAAAGAATAAAATACAAGAAAAATGTCAGATGGGTCCCTGTAACTTACAGTAAAAGGTAAGAACTTTTTATCCTGTAAAGTTACCATTTTTGAGATATTAGTGTTTATTACAGCGATGAGGCTCTTTCTCTCCTTAGGTTGCTAGTTTAAGAATTTTTGGAGAACTGTAGCCTCTCTGTATCTAATGGGTAAACTGATGCAAGACCTTTGACTGGACGATTATGATGAGGGTGATGTGGAAGATTTGGCGTAATTATCGGAAATGGTTGAGTATTCTTGTATGAATTTGTCACTAACAATCTATTGTCTTGTCTTGTTCTGTATGTAATATCCTCTACTACCGTGGGAAAGCAGATATAGGTAATTGTGGCACTATTGAATTAGGAGAGAGAGGGAGAGAGAGTCTGGAGGAAGACCTCTTTCCTCTCAGGAATGCTTGTATAATTAGATCGGTGCTGTCATGACAACCAAACTGGATTTTTAGGGGCCCGAGGCTGAGATTAGAGTCAGTTATAGCAGCATGAGTCACAGTCTGAGACACACAGTCATACTGACACTGCACATGACACACACACACACACACACATACCTCAAAGCATTTACAAAGCCTTTAGGCACATATATATAAACTGTTTGACACTCTCACCCTCAGCAGAACATACGTGTCAAACAGGACAGTGAATTCTGGACACACAAGCGCACACATCCACAATGTATTGTCTATTCTTCCTGTGTAGCATTGTGAGCACGTACTCTGCCTTTTTAAAAGTCTGGAGATGCATAGTTTTGCAAAATGTTTTTAATCAACAACTTGTTTTCTTTCCAATAACTTGAAAGGAAGATCTATTCAACATATCCACGTAATTCACTTGGCCAAAGTTATTCAAAGTGCTTTGGTGTGAAGTGGTTCACTGTACAGAAACTAACCAACTTACAACGTTGGGTTGTGATGTTTACAACATGAATATTGCCATTTTATTCATTTCTTTTCCTTTCCTTGTCTGTAATGCTGATGGTGGTAAATCTGAAAAAAAAAAACAGGTTTCCTTTCTGAACTATTTTGTCTTACAGTGCTCTGCATGTACCTCTCCATTAAGAATGAATTTTCAAAAGAAGTGTTTTGGCCAAAACCTTACCTCAAAACTATCATAAAACAATGTCTCAGGTGTCAAGCAGCATTTTTGTAAACATTTTGTGTGATGACTTTCTGTGATGTAGCTAATGGAGGCATTAAACTCTTCAGACGTCTGCTTCCTATCTCCACCACTGTGAACAATTCTGACCTGCTAAGTTTCTCTAGCTTGGAAGATTTCACATCAAACTCTGAATGACTTTTGTTTACATCTTAACAATTTAATTATGCAGAAATTTAGAAAAATTCACATTTAAATTCTGTAATAATAGGCCAAGTTAATTTAAAAACATTGTTTTGTTAATGAAATAATCTTTTACTGTATTTTTTCCTACTTACAGAAAAATTAACAGTAAATAGCAAACATTAATTGGAAAATGGAAAAAGTAAAAAGTAAAGCATGGTGTCACCAAACTTCTGATGTGCAGCGTATGAACACATAGGCTGTATCTGAATCCTGGAGCTAATGCTTTAGTGTAAACTCAAAAAGGAGCATTAATTAACTGAATTATCTACTCTCTGACCTACAGCCCATCTCCAAAAGATCAAACAGTTCAAGAGCTACAGTCTGTTCTAACCTGTCAACACATATGGCGTGGCACACTGTCCTCCGTACGAGACCAGTCTAAACCCAACACTGGACATTTGATACTGCATGTGTCTGGGTTCCAGCGGTATTACACAAGGGCCTCTCTGTCACACATGCAGACACACTCACGCTCATAAAACCCACACACACTCAAAAAGCCAGAACTGAAAAAAAAAAGTTAAAATAAATGATTAAAGTTCAATAAAACGGATATGTGAAACCTCAAGTCAAAGTCAAAACTCCCAGGTCATTCTGCTTACACGAGCATTTGTGTGCGTTGCTAGGTGACTGTGTGTATGTGTGTGTGTGCGAGGGAGAGGAATGTGTGACGTGTGTAGAGCACTTAGAGGGGCGTAGACGTCTGAGAGGAGCCTGTTCTCAGCGAGAGCGAAGGCTGAGGCTGGAGGAGGAGAGAAAAGCTGGAAGTCGTAAAGCGTCTAATAGCTCTGTCGGTAAGCAGCGCTCTCCCTCAGGGCCTTCGGCACGGGGGCGGGGGGGGTTGTGTGTGTGTGTGTGTGTGTGTGTTGTCAACAGCAGACAGGTGCAGGGGTCAACTAGCCCTGTTCTAAATTACATCACCCCAAACCCACACAACCTGATCTAAACAAATCACTTTAGAACACCTCTGCTGACAAACTAACAGCTTTGCTAAAGCTGCTCAAGTTGGAATGAATGCTGTCATGTCGATACACAATAGTAGTTCTTTGACACCAAAGGATTTGTTGAGCAAAAAAAGTTAATTTTCAGAATTTTTCACTTACCTTAAATGTAGTCGACCAGCCAGGATATGTTTGAGTTAGTCAGGTATGTCCAGAGGCAGTTTCGCCCTAGTGCTATGAAGCAAATGCAGCTAACAATTAATGGAAGCTATAAAAAAAAGAAACAGGCGAAAGTTCATAAGAAGTTCAATAAGGTTTGTTTCTATAAAATTGGTTCTTTGTCCATTTTTATAGATAGTAGTATGCCTACTACTACCTACTACTAGTAGGATGAAAATCACATTTTCATAATTTTCCAAATGTAGTCGATCAGCTTGTTTGGTGTCCGAAGTTAGTTTCACACTGGAGCAGCAACTCGGCTAATGTAGCTAATAATTAATGAAAGCTATAAAAATGAACAAAAGTTTGTAGGCTGTTTTTTGTATATTTTCATAGATAATAGCATGCCATACAATGTCCAAAACCACACAAGCAAGTCTATTTGAGATTATTTAACAACTCAAAACAGTTTGTGGCAAGTTTATGATGATTTAAATATGCGCTCTGCAGGATACTAATCAGCCAATAAGCTTCATAAATAAAAAAATCAAGTCAATTTCGAACACCAACGTACTTAAAGCTAAATCGACTAAATTTGGGGGAAGGGGGATACTGTGTACATGTGGGCTTTTGCCAAACTATTATTTAAAATGTGGACTGCTTTAAAACAAGGCCCAATATGAATCTTTTGTACTAGTTTGAGCACAGAGTACACGACTGCTTTGAGATTGTAAAGGATCTTGTTCAACAAAGGATCAAATGCAGTTACGGGAGATCAAACAGTGTAGGCGAGAGAGGAGCTGGAACCATCAAACAGAGAGAATAAAGGGCCGGGTGTTTATGTGTGCGCGTGTGTTATTGCCTGTCGTCTGCTGTGTGAAAGGGAGGGAAACAAGCTTGCTCTTTTATTAGCAGCACTGCGGTGTAATTGCACCCTGCCTCTTCCTGTACTCCATGCCACCGGGGGGGCCGGAGGGAGGGAGGGAGGGGAAGGACGGGCCTTCTGACGTTTATACAAATCGGAATTCCCTTCCCGCACTCGTTCACTCACTCGCACACTCCCTCTAACCCCGTCTGGCTCCCAGACGCTCTCTCACTCTCTCTCTCTCTCTCTTTCTCTTTCTCTCTCACCCTTGCAAACACATGCCGTCTGAGAGACCGCCGGCCGCTCCCTTCGAGACTCGCTGCAAAGCAAACCTTTTTTAGGATCTGAAAGAGGGAGAGAGAAAGAGGAAAAAAAGTAAAGAAAGTAGCAGGTAAGTGACTGGACTCTTCTTTTAAAACTCGTTCGGACCATTGGGTCGACTTTGTTTACTCCGAAAAGTCTGTGCGCTGTTTTTTTTTTTCTTTCTTTCTTCTTGAGCTTCCACTTGTTGGGCGTTACGGAGATGTGTAGGGAGGTAGTGGGACGCTTCAGTGTGTCTCAGTCCTGGTCCTTTAGTACCTTGCCCTGCACATTTTTGTTCTTAAGACTTGTAATTAAGTATGAATTATTTGGTATATACAATGTAACTAACATAAGTTATGTAGTAATGAGAGCAGAACTGAAGGGTGGGCTCACATACAGGTTCTTTACAGTTGAAGGCGTTAAACCACACCTGATTCAGTCTGATTCAGCTAATTAATAAACCCTTCCTGTGTTGAAGTTGGTGAGTGTTTGACTGTTAAAAATAAAGATGAGATCTTTGGAGTGATGTCATAGACTTTTGGTTCCCTGAAGAACCCTTCAGTGGATGGTTCTTTAAGGAGCCATTGTTGTAAATAAGACGTGCGAGTGTGAAGAACCTACACAGAGAGTAAACGTTCCATACCAACCACCTTTTCTCTTTTAACCATTGAGGAGGCTTTGTTGAGTGTTGAGTAAGGAAAAACAGGCTAACGTATGCAGGGCATTGCTACTCCATGACCAGGATTGAGAAGCATTTGCCTTAGTTGGTCATGCTTGGACGTTTGGGTGTGCAGAGACGTGGGTCTGGCGCTGCCCACGCTGACCGAAAGATTGAGTCTGGCTGAAAGGTCATCTGTAAATAGGTCTGAATGGGATGTGTGTCTGTCTGTCTGCATCCAAGAGTTGCGTGTGAGGATGTCTGACAGGCAGAGGGGAGCGGAGGTCGTAAAAAAGTTCTGGGCAGGCGGGTTGCGGAGCAGCCGAAAACATTCCACTCATTGTTCTCAGGGCTCGCAAGGCTGAGCCAGACGCCGCGCAGCCCAAACAACTCAGAGAGGGCAGAAAGGAACGGAGAGCGAAGGAAAGGGTGCGAAGGAAGAAAAAAAAAAGAGTCCCAAGGAAAAACAAGGAGGCTCTGGAAAAATGGATCCACTAAGTTTGTGGCGTTGAAAGGTACAGATGTGTACAGAGCTAATTATAATTATCATTAAGGCTTCAGAATTTTTTAAAGAACTACTATGAAATTAAAATGCATGTTACAAAGTAATTAGAGTAAGGAAATGTGTGTTAACCCCTTTTTCAAACAGCTGTTTTCCACCTAAAAAGAGAACGGATTTATTAGAAACACATTTATAAATGAAACGACTGCCCATCGATTTCTATTATTAGTGTCATTTGAGTCAACGTGTTTTCAGTTCTTTTAGAAGTACAGGGAAATGCTTCAAAGCTGTTGTCAGTGGTAATCGACCCTATGTTGCAGGTTTATTATTCAGTTATTGTTCAGTAATTATTATGAAACAGATACGTAAGTTGTGTAGCTATGAGAGCGAAGAACTAAAGTATGGACTGACATACAGATGCTTATAGTTGAATGGGTTAAAAAAAAACAGATCAGACATCAAAGAGCAGAGAGAAGCCCACTGAGGTGATTATTCATCTCATATTGCTCTTATTAAGGACCAGAGTGTTAGAGGGCAGAGGGGAGGGGGAGAGAGAGCGAGAGAGAGAGAAGGCGAGGTTTCTGGCCTTAGGCCCGTCGCTTGGTGGAGTTCTGAAGAGTGGGACAGGGACCAGGAAACAGTGTGCTAGTGGAACAAGTGCAGTGTGCTATTCTGTGTGAGTGAGTAAGTGAATGTGTGTGTATGAGAGAGAGAGAGAGAGAGAGAGAGAGAGAGAGAGAGAGAGAGAGAGAGAGAGAGGGACAGCTTAGCCACTGACGCCTCCATGCCATTATGGCGTGCCGAAGGTCTCCTGCTAAAGGGTTTAGGTTACACAGACGCTGAAAGTCAGAGAAAAAGTGGTGGAGCAGCTGGGCCTCAATCAGACTGCAGCTCAAGCACTAAATACTGTGTGTAGTTTCCATAACTGCTTCTCAGATAGATAGATAGACAGATACATACATACATTCACACATAGATAGATAGATAGAGTCCTATGCAAAAGTTTGAATACTCCAAGTCAAATTACATTATAACACAACTTAATTGTGGAAATTTTCTGCAAATTTTAGTGCACGAATTTCTGTTTATTTGCTGAGTTTAACATATTGACGAAAATAAAAAATCTAAAATGTGCCACAACTTTTGCAAAGGCCACATTTTATGTAATTTTCCCCCCAGTATGTTAAATTCAGTAATTAAACAGTAATTGTGCATTCAAAAGTGTTCTCTGTAGAGGATGTGTTAATTTTTCAGTTGGAAAATCAACAAAATCAGAAGTGCCTAAACTTTTGCGTATGACTGTAAATAGATAGATAGACAGACAGAGAGTTACAGTACCAACATACTTGGTCGAACAAACTTTCCACCTCAACACAGAAAAAGTAAAGAATCTAATTTGATAATGAGTGAGAGGTTAATACTGTGAGCTGATATGAATGTGAAAAACACACTTCACTCAGTCACAAAACCACATAACGTCACTGTTGGAACAAAACCTCATCTTCAAAAACCCAATCTCCAAAAAAGTAGGCTACCAAAAAACATTACTGAACATTAAACAGTATTGTTAAACATTAAACATCATTAACCTTCACTGTAAGTTAATGTACCAAGATTTTATTCAGAGTTATTTTGGAGCATTCCTATCCCCTTTGTCATGACAATCTGACATGGCGTAAACAGCAGCCGCATTTTCAAACTTGAAAAAAAAATAGTACTAAAATAGCTTTTATTCCGACAGTGACGTTATAAGATTCATTGCAGTTACTAGATAAATCATATTGGTTACTGTATAATATGTCTTAAATTAATAACCTAATAATAAGCCAGTATGTGAACTCATTAAACACCACTTTAAGAACTTTCTTTTTTTCCCCATGATATATGTTGATTGGAAAAAAATGTGATTTTTGACAAAGTGCATTCAGTGTCAGCTGTAATTCTTGTTAAACAAATAAACAACTATACAACATTTCAGAAGTCTTTATTTTTAGGGATTAATTGACAACTCAGTTTCAATGCCATTGAATTTGACTTTGCTTTGAAGACAAGAAGTGCGTAAGCAAACTCGGCCCATATATGCACTCGGTCTCACACATACGCACACGGCCGAGCATGCAGGTAGCTGCACTGTACCGAGTCATTCGCCCTGTTTCTGCTGAGTCACCAGGCTAATGACCCCCACACCCACCTTCTGTGATCCACACGTTTACAGCTGAAGATTTATGATGTTAAAAAAGTTTTTTTTTTTTTTTAACTCAAACTCCACAGGAGTTTCACTACAAATCCTCTTCAGATTTAAGTATACTTTTTAGAATGATGCAAAATCCTAATATAAAATCAGCCACATGTACGCTGAAGAAAAACTGTGCAGTAAATAAACAAGCAGGGTATAAGACAGTATGTGTACTGTAAATGGGCTTCCGTGCAAGTAGGCCACACACACACGGGTGTAGACGAAGGAAAAACGTGTGGAAAGAGTGCGGAGAGGAGAACCCAGCTGTTTCAACACTACACTCGCTCACTACTGGGGCTAGAATTCTCTGAGGAGAGCGTCACTGTCTGGGAGACACATTCATACAGACACAGACATTTGTATTCCCCTCTTTGTGGGGTGTTTCTACTGACACCTGTACTATTAGCTAATGCAACTGCTAACCAAACCCTACACTTAACCATGGCAACAAAAAGGAAATCTTTAAGTGCTTATACTTTTTCATATGTAAGTTGCATTTCATGTCAAATAAAAATAAAAACAAATAAATAAATAAATCATTTTTGCCCAAAGCTCCTCCCGTGAAGTCGTTTGATTTGGCACGCCAAAGACCCTGACCCCGCCCCCTCACCTTGTTTTCTTTTAAATGTTTTTTTTTTGTCCAATGACGACGTGTTAGTCAGTTTGAAAAGATGTGGTGGCATCACGTGTCTCTGAGGAAGTACATGTTATCCTTCACCCTCCTAGCTTGGTAGTATCGTGTGCATTAGTTACCAAGTGGAATTGGTCATGACTAAATTTTTTTTACAAAATTGGGTACAAATGTATTTTTGAGGTATTCTGGTAACAGAATATATTAGAATTTTATAAAAAAAAATATTTTAAATTATTTCTAATATTATTAATTTATTTGTATTTATTTCTTTATTTATTTTGGTGACCTGCATTCCTTCTTTATTTGTATATTGTGATTTTTGGACCTCTAAGAGCACCTTGGCCCCCCAAAACAAAAAGGTTGGGCACCACTGCTTGGGGTTTGGCCAAATGTCCAAATAACATACACATAAACACACATTTCTCGGCTTACACACTCACCAACTGTGCACGTATACAAACATACACATGCACTCACACAGGCGTAGGTGAAAGTTTGGGCAACCCTGGTTGAATTACATGTTTTGCTGACTTTCTAAGTGAAAATAAGAACACATCTTCTACAGAGAACACTATTTAATGCACAATTACATTTTATTTGCTGAATTTAACGTATTGGGAATAAAAACAATGTGAGACATTTAGTATGTTATAATTTTATTGCTTCTATTATTTTCCAATATATTAAATTCAGCAAAAAACAGAAACTGCATTCAAATGTGCATAAAATCTGTAGAGGATGTGTTAACCTTTTTACACTTGGATTTCACCAGGGGTGTTCAAACTTTGGCATGTGACTATGACTGTACACTCATACAGTCATACACATGCAATGGCACATACAGATCTACACTGATACTTTCCAACTGGTCTCTTTTGCACTAGAAGCTGAATTACCTGATTTAGATCATATTTAGAAGAGTTATCATTTATGAACATAATAACTGATGCTTGAATATTAAATGTCACTCAGCACATATAGGCAGAGTGAACAGTGGTGTATTAGTAGGCTTAAAGCCAACCTGAAATCAAGATTAAACATTTTTTTTATCGTATTACCACATATCCTTGCTCATATTAAGTGTGATTCATCATATTATGTAAAATACAAAATCCTCATCCTCATTGTCCTGTGTTCTCTAATCAAAATGTAGTGACTTTTGCACCGCATCTAAATTGTCTTCTGAGTTTTGTTTACAGCGGCAGGGAAAATAATATAAATCAATAATATCATGTTTCACTTCCCAATTCCACTGATCTTTGAGTGAACACTCTCAGCTAGCTCAGAGAGCCTCCCTGATGTTGTGCTTTGCTCAGAAGTACATCACATTATGGAAGGAATATTAATGATTCACGTTGACTTCATTAAAAACCATTAGTGAGCTGGGGCCCACACAGCTGGACGTTATACACGGTAGTCGTGTGAGTGAACTGTGAACTGAAAAGTGAACTGAAAAGTTGATCTGTCCAGCAGTTCCGTGCCAAAGTGGTGTTCGAGTTAGAGGGCACAGGTATCACCACACTGGCACAATTTTACATGAATTATTTCTTACTCATAACCTTGAAACAAGCATATTTGTGTTCCTAAAAAGAACAAGCAATATTCAAATGATTTGGGGAAAAAAAACTCTTATATTTTTCTCACATTTCTGTCATTTTTCAACATTGGAGTAAAAGAAAAAGTGGAGTAAAAAGAAATGCTTGTAGACTTGTAGAAACTTGTAGATATCAAATGTACATTGAATGTAAAATAATGATATCGCTACTCAGAAAATAAACTTACAGGGTTGTTTGATGTAAAAACTGAAAATATGTCAACATTAATTGCAAATGCATTTTATACAGAAGGTAAATGCTGACTGTTCTCACTTTGACTGAATGGAAATATGTGGCCAAAGTACATAAAATGTTTTTGTGTTAGCCATTTATTACATATGTATGTAATTTGAAATGTACAGTAACACTAGCAGTTAATTAAATAGATGAGGGAGAAGTTCAAGGCCTCTGCGTCCTCTCTCCTCTCACTCATCTGAGGGTGGAGCCGCCCTATGAGCTGTCACTCGCTCAGGCGGAGGGAAAGACTGAGCTCACCGGCGCTAACGACCGCTTCGATGAGGGGAAGGGAAAAAAGAGGCAGAAGGAAAAGATCTGATGGAAAATATTAATGGATGGATGGAGAGAGAGAGAGAGAGAGGGAGAGAGAGAATAAAGTGTCAGGATCCTCCCCATGCCCAGCATCACTCCATCAAGAGCAATGACAGCTGGGTAAATGTCTCCAAGTGGTGGGGCTGATCAGGAAAACGCATTTACTCTCCAAACAGCTTCGATACCTCAAATAACCCTCATCCTCCAAAAGCAATATTCAGCTTTCTAATACGTCACCACCGAGCGGCTCCCTTCAGAGCGGCCGAGTCAGTGAATATGGAAAACGCATAAAGGCGTCGCTATGAAAACAAGTGTGTCCTACACTCCTTCCCAGATATTTTTTCTTTCTTTTTTTTTTTTTGAAGATAATTGGTCATTCCAGTTTTCCCCTCAGCTGAGACACACTGTCCCCATCTTTGCGGTGTGTGTGTATGTGTGTGTTTGTGTGTGTGTGTGGGAAAGATAACTCGAGTAATCCAATCAACTCTCCCTTCACAACCAGTCACGGTCGAGAGAGAGAGGGAGAGAATAAGAGAGAGCGAGAAGAAGAAAGGGAGAAAAAGAGAATGACAGAAAGAGTGAGAAAGAAAAAGGAAGAAAGAAACAAAGGGATAAAGAAAGAAAGAAAAAGAAAGAGACAGAGAGGAAGGGGGAAGCTGGAAAATGCAGGGTCATCTAAGGAGACAAAATGAAAATGAAAGAGTGACAGAAGACAGAAAGAGAGAGGCGGATAAACAGAGAGAGGAAAAAGACACAGAAGGAGAGAGAGCGAGAGAAAGAGAAAAAAGAACAAAGAGAAAGATGCAAAGAAAGACAAGAGCGAGGGACAAAGTGAAAGAGAAAGAGAGACCTAAAGACAGAAAGAGTGAGAGAGAAAGAGAAAAAGACAAAAAAAACAAGACAAAAAGAGATAATTAAAGAGAATAAAGAAACAGCAAAGGATAAAGACAGAAAAGAGTGAAATACAGAAAGAAGAAAGTGAGTGAGAGATAAAAAGACAGAAAGACAAAGAGAGAAAATAAAGAAAGAGCCAGAGGAAGACAGAAAGAAATGAGAGTGAGTGAGGGAGAAGGATTTTAAGAAAGAGAGAGAGAGGGACAGAAAGAATGAGAGAGGAGGATGAGGAAGATGGAAAGAAAGCCATTGAAAGACAGAAAAAAGAGTGAGGAAGAAAGACAGAAAAGAGTGAGAGTAAAGGAGAGAGACAGACAGACAGACAGACAGAGACCGTCTCTGGTCTTCCTATCACAGTGTGCATTGTGAGTGGTGAGGTGGACTGACTGGGGTGGTTTAGTGTGTGTTGGCTGCCGACAGCAGTGATGATCAGGGTGATGGTGGGAGGGGGGGAAGGGTTTGTTTAGGCCGGGAGTTCCCCTGTGGGTGATTGCGCTGTTGGAATGCTTCTCTCACCAGCCGTGTGGGATTTAGAAGACATGGAGACGCAGCAAGGGATTAGAACTCGATGTACTTCAAAGATAAACTACAACTTACAACGGTTTAAACAGACAGCCATGAGAACATAATTACAAAAGCCAAAAGTCATCTTACGGTATGACAGAGTAAATCTGATTGCATGAGCACATCATGACTTTTTGTGAAATAACTGGAAAATTCATCTTAGCCTCTGAAATTCTAGGTCTCTTATTCAGTTCTTCATTTTAAGACTTTCAAACTTTAATTATTCCCCCAATATTGTGGTCAAAAACCCCTGTTAAAGCACATATGTTGTTAAATTAACACATCCTCTACAGAGAATAAACTTCACAAGTGCATAACTTCAATTTTGTGTAACATATACGAAAATAAATAAATAAATAAATAATACATTACATATATATATATGTAATGTATTATTTATTTATTTAATATACAATAATTGTATATTAAAATGTGCAGAAGTGTGTTCTGTGTGGAGGACATGTTATTTTCAATTACAAAATCAGTAAGATGTGAATTGGTCAGCATTTCGTTTAATATCTTCAATATTATTGCTACAGAAGTGACCAAAAGACTGTGAGATCACTGATCCATGAACAATCCGGCAAGAGGGTGACCTGTGGTTCTTTAACTCAGAGTGGGAGCTGATCTAGGGTGAAGTTATCCCTCACTCAAGCTGACCGCTGTGGGTTGAGCAGCTGAGCTGAGCTGAGGGTGAAGTGTGAGCACAAGTTTCCTGCCTGGCCTCATTTAGGTCTGTCATTGAAAAGCTATTTTTATTAGGCCACAGGAAGCCCTAGGAAATGCTAGCAGGAGGGGCTTGGGGGGGTTTTTGCCACGGCGGCCCGCGAATGGATGACAAAGGCAGGACACATATTACTCTATAAAAGACAAAGTGGCTGTTCAGCAAAAAAAAAAAAACCTAACATACACAATTTTCCCCTGAAGTTTAGTTTTCCAGTTACTCACTGGAGCTACAAGGCTAATGTATCTAAGACGTACTTGTAAGGTCACATGTATTAGCATCATATTACTTATATATGCCAATATGTTGAGTTAATAATCTCAAACAGACTTGCTTATGTGGTATGACTGTATGTCATGCTGCTATCTATAAAAACGAAAGCAGAAGTATGTCGCAAGGCTAAATCAGTAGTAACCAGTTTGAAGGCTGAAATTTGTCCATACTTTTGTCTGTTTATATAGATATTAGTATTTCACACAATACCAGAAACATCAAAAAGTCTATTTGAGATTATCCAACAACATGACACAGGTGAGGCAAGTGTGACGGTTTAGGCATGCAGTTCACATGGCGCAAATTTCTTGGGGTATAAGCTGATATTATTTGTTAGCAACATTAGCCTCATAGCTTCAGTGGAAAACTAAAAGTAGGCTACTGTACACATTCTGCTGAACTGAGATTTGGCTCACAGCACCTGCATCAGTCACGCCTGTGTATGATGGTAGCGTGAGGCTGACCAGGGCCCACCGTCTCATCTAGAATGACCTCACCGGCCCACCCCTCCCCTCCCCCCGAATCTGCTCGTCTGCTGGCCAGGGGAATTCCTGGCAGAGTGATTTTTAACCTTAATGACTGAATCACATTGCCAGGGATTTCCAATGGCTGGTATGAAGCAAGCGACCCTGAGAGCGCAGAATCCTCTCTCTCACACACACAGACACACACCTATACACAAATACACTGTTCTTAATCCTGCTGGAATGCAAGTGCGTCCATGTGAATACTGCAAGGCGCCGACACACCCTCTCGAGCCAGTACACACATGCATAAGCCACTTTAATGCAAATGTATGCACACACACATACATGTTTTGCTTAAACAATGTCAGGACAAGAAGCCATTTATATGGCCTATATGTACTGTATGTATTATATATAAATATGTACATACCTATATGGATTAATGTGTCTCATATATATTACATGCACGTAGTACTGTACAAATGTCAGAGACCACTTTATTAATTTTTCAGGAGATTTTTCTGACTAGATATAAGACAATCCATTAAGTCAAAGAAAAAAAAAATGAGGAAACAAGAAAACTGAGGAAATGGGACTCCTGATAACTGTGCAGGACCTTGTAGACCACCAAAACTGTTACCATGAGATAAACAGCACTTAAAGCTTTCATCTTTGAGAGAGAGGAGAAAAATTCCACTCTTGCTTTAGATCTGAAAAAATCCACAGGTGTTTCTGTTCATCCTTTCACTGTGAGGAGACAACTCAACACTGAGTCTGAAAGGATGTGTAACTGTTCAGAAGCCTCACTGAGAAAAGACAATAGACCAAAAAATAGACCTTATGTGTAATTTTCTGCTAAATATATTTCTACTTTTTGCCTGACACTGATAAATGAATAGATTGTACCAATTTGACTGGAAATTAAATAAATAAAGTGTGGTCTCTGATATTGGCACACTGCTGTATAGATATATACAGTACATAACAAGAATAAAGCACTTTATTTTGTGAGAACCATTTAACTTTTTTTGCTGTTTTTCTTCACTTTTCCTATAAAGTCGGGACATTTTTCACTAAAAATGTATGAAAACAAACATTCAGAAACACAGTGCAAATGAAATACAACAACCTTTCACTGCGTACAGCTTTGGCTCTGCAGCAGCAGGACTTAATCCACATGTGAACAGTGTAGTAAAGCTCCGTGTTCACAGTGGTTAAGTTCTGCCCCTGTGGGGCCACGCCTCAGCCCACTAGTCCAGAGAGGAGAGAGAACATCTGAGTAAAATACATCCAGCAGCAAATATCTCTCAAACCAGTAACTGCTCAAGTGTACAGATCTACATTATACATCATACTACTGAGTAACCTATTAAACTTCACGTCCGAATACTTATGATTCAGTCACTGTATGGAGAACCATGCAAAATGACCGAGTTACAGGAGTGAGAAATGGAAGTACAGACCTGCTGACAGGTCCATGAATGTTAAGGCTCTAAGCCTTTCAACACCAGGCTTGTTATTCAGCTATCAGTCTTTACATTTAGACAACTACTGTTAACTATTCTGTATGTGCTACAAAACTAATGTCATTATTAAAGTGATGGATTGATGCGTGGACTCACATGGAGCCCTTCACAGTTTCTTTTTCTACATGGAGGATACATTTTATCACATAAACATTATGCTGGTGAATAGTTAGGACTATTTAGACTCTTCGGTGTCAAATTTAATGTGCTGGGGAGAAAACTGGAAGACATTTTACATAAAAAAATAAACCAGTCATAAGTCATAGCAATCTGTGGCTGTCCATCAAGTTCTGCTGTCTTCATTATGTTTAATGTGACATCTACTGCTTCAGGGCAGCCTCTGAGGGCTGGAGGTGTGTGCTGTAGACTTCTCTCATGCCACAGTGTGTGTGTGTGTGTGTGTGTGTGTACATATTTTGAAGTGCAGTCAGATCCGTCTAGAGGTGGAAAGAGTCCTACAGAGTAATACAAAATTTAATACAAAATTGTTCAATGCAAATTATATCAAATTATTATAAAAGTAAAATACTTGAAATATTTGCATAAATTTCAAAATTATTTGGTATGTGGTATGTACATCTTTCACTTTAATGACACTTGATCTGGCATGAAATTCGCAAGTTTGTGCAAAAGCCTCATCAGTAGACCACATCCACCTGAGAGTCGCCTGAGCACAAGCTTCAGTTGAAGAGATAAGACTCAATGTCTCAACATCAGTATCACGTATCTGCTTAAATTTGAAGAGTGATCTAAATTAGTGCAGAATATTTCCTCTTTACTTCATTGTAACTTTTCTTTGTTTTTAAACTTTCTAAATTCTAAAACTTTCTGTTGAATATTTCCATTCTTTTTGGGAGACTTGATCATAGTTCTAAAGAAATCTGCAATGGCATTTTTCCACATCTCCAAAGTTCAACCTTAGACATTGGCTGCATTTTCTGCTTCACACAATTGCAGCAAAAAACAGTTACAGTTGTTTATATCAAGCTTTTTCAGTCACATGCTTTATTTTGAAAAAAATAATGAAATGACGCAACACGTTTTTGTAGGTTTTTTTTAACATATTAATCAGTACTTATTTAGGAAACAAAGGGTTTAAAGGAAATAGGAGGAGTGCCTTTTGAGAAAGGCTTAAAAATATATAGATTTTTTGTTGTGTATAACTAAAATAGTTATAGTTCATTAAAATTAATTGGCACCATGGTTGTTTAAATGAAACTGAAGTTTTGTCTTGAATTTGTCATGCAAGTTCCATGACGTGACTGGAGGTAATTTGATAATTTAGCATGGAATGATGCATAAATTTGCTATAAAATTGTAAAATCTATATATGTAAAATAAATAAATACTATATATGTAGCTCTATAAAGCTTTCAGTTTGGTTGCAGTATTATATTTAATTGACACAATGCATAACCAAACACAGTCTCCACCTGTGTGCTCAAAGTACACTTCAGTGAAAGTACGGCTCATGAATATTCAAAGAAGTACAAAAGCCAGAAATGAAATCCTGCTCAAGAACAGTAACTACACTTTATAACGTTTTATCTTATTTTGATGAAAAGGTCATATTTATAAGTAAAGCACTTTTTTTTTAAATAACACCATAATGGTGATTAGTGACTCAGTGAGGAATTCAGATATAGGTCTTTCTACTACAGTGGGGGGGAAATGGTATCCCACAACTTTGAAGTCATGGAGCTGAAAACAAGAATAAACCACAGAAAGTTGATCTCTGCGTTTTCTTTGTTCTATTCTCAAATAAACAAACAAAAAACTTCAGTTTTTTTGCTTCAGTTTTTATGTCAGTGATTTTTGGTCATCGTGGGCATGAAAAACACTATGTCAGAGCAGTGACACTATATTTGGATAATATAAATATAAATATAAATATAAATATACTTTATTTTGATAATGAATCTTAACCAAAACCAAAACGTCATTTAAATTTTTGCTACACTGTAAATACACAGCAAAAAAATGCTGTTTTGACTTTTAAAAGAAGTTACCGGGATGCCTATTGAACTTCTATCAGTAAGTTAACAACTTGAAATTTTTGAGGCAACTTTTTTGAGTTGAGTTGTTATTTGAACAATGTACAGATATTTCAAAGGAATAAAGGCTAATTCCATTGTTAGTTAAATCTCTTTATATTTCTGGTAAATTTGACTACAATTCTGACAGCTTTATCTGTAAAAGACTATAAAAAGATCAGCGCCAGTGGTATTACTTAAGAGACGCTAAGTGATTTTAAATCTAAAATAAAATAGCGTGTATATGCGTGAGCTGCGTGTCTGTGCATCTGTCTGTCAGAGTGATACTGCAGCATGGTTTCAGTTGTCTAAAGCCTTTTGAGGATTCTCTATTCTTGTGTGTTCTTTGTAGGTAGCTGGCTGACCTCACACAAGTTCATGTATGAGTGTGTGTAGCCGCTGTTGCGTGTATAAACTGTCTGGCTGTTCTCGCCAAATGAGTTGAGCTTCTTCTCGCGTGCGTGTGAGCTCGAGACGTGAAATGCGGTTAAAAAGTTTTAAGCCACAACATAATGCCTCCCTCTCCGCAGTGCCAACTGAAATATATTATGGTGTATCTGCAGGTTTCTATTTGTCACCTTGTACATGTTCATCTTTCTATAGTTGACTGTAGTAGTTGATGTGGCCTACCTGATATTAGATCATCTTCTCTTGATCTTCTATATTTGTGTCATTTTGATCCTTTATAAACTGTACTTTAGCGAAAAAGTCAAATGTACACAATTTCCACCTTATCCCAAATGGAGTCGATCAGCCAGGACATGTTTGGTGTCTGAATTTTGCTTCTTGAGTGTTGAGAACAGGATCTATGAGGCTAATGTAGCTTTCAAGCATCAAACTTCATTAAGTTTTTCACAACATTGCTCTGTAATCTATAAAACCAAAAAACAGAAGTAAATCACATAGCTAAAAATAGTTGTAGCAGCCATCTTGAAGCTAGTCTTGTGATGCCTACAAAACCATGAGAATTTTTAGGCTAAATGTTGGTGGGAATGTAGACTTACTAGGCTGGGAACAATTTCTGAGCCAGTTCAATACCTTGTGAAGGTGAAGCTCAAAATAGCGATGCATTCATCAACTTAGTCCAACAGAAAATTAGCCTGTCATTAGCTGATGGAGAGAACTTAAGTTAGTATGGCTGAAAAGCCCCCAAAAAGCTCCAGGTAAGCATGCAGACGAGCATAGCATGTGTGGAGAACACATTACATGCGATACAAAATAAACATTACTTCTTACAAGGGAAAAAAGTTACATTAGTTAACAAACAGAATTCTGCTAATTAGGATGTCTTGCTTGTGTTATTGATAGTACTCCAGAAACAAAGATACTCTGGACATTAAAAGAGCTGGACCATGGGAATATGGGGGTGGGTTTTAGAGGGGGTCTCCCCACATTAGCAGCAGATTTTGCCGCCATCCAGGACCTAATGTTTAACAAGTCCCCAGGCGTGTATTTCTGTAATGAGATCACATCTGGTCTTGAAAGACTATCTTGAAGCCTACATTTTGTATAGATCATGGTATGTCATATGGTGTGAGAAACCACATAAGCAAGTCTATTTGGCTTTACTTAACTATAGGGCTGCATGGACATACAATGCTATGTTTGATAAAGCAGTTGGATATCACAGTGATGATATGAGAAGCAATAAATGGAGATTAAAATATTGTGCTTCTGACGTCTTATGGTGATGCAGGTTTGCTGTGACAGTAGCCATTACTGCTTCACACATTTAACACACAATACTGGACATGAAAATAATTCTAAAATAATTCTAAAATAATTCTAACATAATTCTATCCTGATCTTTTATAGACTAGATCAGGATAGAGTCATTTCTGAGCTGTGTATGCGTGTGTTTTGTAATCGGCCATCTAGCTGAATGGTTAAGCTACTTGCTTTTCATCCAAGAGCAATGAGGAACTATTATTAAGCTTCTAACACGTTTTTCCATTCTATCTACGTTACTCGGGCAGGAGATAATATGATCTGGATGTGTAATATGTTCTGTTGAGTCATCATTTTATAATCATGACCACGGGAGGGGTTGCACTGCAATGACTAAACATATATTAACGTCAATTAACATCTGTACAATTGCTAATAAAAGCTATTTTCAAAATGTTTATCTATTTCGGAACAGGTTATTTAACATCAACACATACAATTTATCCTATCTTACACGTATTTTCATATGGCCTTTGGCTCATGGAGGCCCTAAGCAGCTGTCTACCTGTGCTTAGTGCAAAAAACTCCCCTGGCTGTTGGAATAACTGTAAATCCCATTTACAGATGCTCCGATTTGTCCTCTATCACCCCCTTACTGAACGTTTGAACTGCCACAGTATTGTAAGAAAGCATGTTGGGTCTGTACAGAGGGTTATGCATTCATGTTCTTGCATTATGTTTGCAGTATGTTTCTGGCCATAGGCACTCCATTTACATGATGCTTCTTTCTTTCTTACAGTGACTGTGCTGATCTCCCTATCCGCCCTCTTGGTTGGGCTGGTCTCCCGTGCCTGCTGTGCTGATAATCAGTGTCTCTCTTCAGCTGGCTCAGTTCAGCAGGAACAGGAGCCTGGTCTTACCTCTTACCACCCCAGTCTGACACCTCACATACACACCTTCCCCCAAACAAGACTTCAGAGCAGCCAATATGATCCTCCACAACTTGGACCAAGAGAGAGACGGTTATATGCAGCGACATAAGTTCTAAATGAAAATGAGTATATGAGTATAATAGTATGATAATATGTAATGTCATTTGCGATTGTACAATTACTAGCTTTAATGCTATGAAGTATAAAAAAAACAACAGTAATCAGCCTCTTTCAAATTTTAATAATTCTTACCTTCATACCTTTCTGCAGTTTTCTGCATCTTTTAAAAATTTACAGTGGAAGTTATATCCTGCTGCAAAGCACATATACAATTGTATGTAAAATTGGGTGATTTTTTGTTGATTTTCTAAGTGAAAATAAGCACAAATCTTCTACAGGGAGGCACATATTTAATGCACAGTTACTGCTGAATTCAATATATTGGAAGAAAACATGGCCTGTGCAAATGTTATGTCATTTTATATTTTATTATGTTAAAATAAATAAAGATGTGCACTAAAGAATTGAGAAAATGACATTTGTAAGTGTGTTCTCTGTAGAGAATGTGTTAGCTTCATTTCACTTAGAAAATCAACAAAACATGTAACTTGAACAGGAGTGAACAGTACTTGAATAAGTAGTGATTTTATGTTTGTCATCATGTTTGTTTAAGCCTCTCCAAACCTCTCATGGCAGCCCAATATTAATTGTAGTTAAGTCAATATGTTAAATCAAGAGTTCTGGTGATGGAATTTAACAAATCCATGAGATGGCTGGGGGCGTCCAGGAGAAATCTGGAACCAACTTTGCTTTTCAAACTAGCTCACAAGACATCAACTATTTGTTTTGAAAAAAAAAATACATTCTTGTTATATTTTGCTGTATTCATGTTTATTTGCATTTATTTAAATGATACATGGTGTTTTTAGAGTCAACAGCACACATCCTCTTCAGGGCCCAGTATCTCAAAAGCGTCTTAGTATTAAGATCATCTTAACTGGTAAAGAGAGTGCTTAGCGTGATACTCACTCTACCATTTAAGAATCACCTTTGTGCTAAAATGCTTTTGGGAAACCTAGCCCAGGTAAAGCTTAGTGTTAAATAATGTGCTTAGACACCTGGGATTTTTGCACGGTACTGTATATTTTGACATAGTTATCATGTGAAAAATAAGTAGTAATAAGGCTGATGTTCATTTAATCTTTATTTAAACTGTAATTTGTCTTCTAAAGAAATGCAACAGGTTGCATACAAGTTTATTAATGTGTAAACATTTGTATTAAACCTTTTGGCCAAAGCTGTTTTAGTCACTGATATATAATGATAGGAAACATTCATATCATCCCATCTGCAAATGTAATAACATTGTAATGTAACTTAATACAGGATGCTGCTGGCAGTTTTGGTCATTTGCATGGATGTGTTTTTTTTTTTTCAAATAAACCTTAATAAAAGCAAAAAGCTCCAAGTCAAATTGAGTCTTCTGCCTCTTCCCTTGTGACTTGCGATTATCAGAAATGAATCAGAGCCAAAATCTCCCTTTCTCTCTGTCTGTGTCGTAGTGTCTCTTCCTCTCATTCTCAGAGCCGCCACCGAATCGCTCAAAAAAACCCTCAACGGCTCAAAAGTTCTCCACTGTTCACCACCCGCCAGACAAACAAACATCAATCACGACATGCAGCCATGGAAACCAAAATACATACATACACATTTGCATGTCAGCTAGCCAAAGCAAAGAGGAAGCGAGTGACGATTTTGAAAATCAAGCCGCATTGACTGAAGTGTTGGCTGGGTCATTAAATGTCAGTGTATTTGCGCATACTACATTCATTCATGTACTGATTCACAGGCCCACATAGGCATTCACACACAGGGTGGCATATTTTAGGAAGCAATACAACATGTGGTTGCACTACGCACAGTTTAACACAAGGCTGGCGCCTACAACTCTATAAATAAACAGAGCACAATAAAAAGTGCTCAGCTGGATCAGGCATCATAAAGTTATTCTAATTTCAGATTTGGATCATCTCACAATGGTCAGGAACACAACTGCAGCTACATCTGAAGTGACTGCCCTAAGCACACTCAGGACCGCTAAGCAATACTAACCACTGTAAGGTGAATTAAGGATAAGAGGACTAGCATGTTAAAGGAGAATTCCAATGATTGTTTCATACGTCTGCATAAGATGTAGACAAAGTCATTCAGGGCGGCTTGGTATGAAATGCACCAATCTAGAGAAACTTACTGAGTCTGAACTGTTCACAGTGGTGGTGACAGGAACTAAACATCTCAATCGTATAATGCCTCTAAAAGCTGCCTCACTGGACATGAAATGCTTACAAATTCATTAACTGATGTCTGAAACTTTGTTGTACGATGGTTCTGAGATAAGCTTTTTTTGGAGAGGGATAGGCAGAGAGTTAGCAAAATAGAACCCAAAGAAAACTTGTTTTTTCACCTTTACCATAATTTTACAATTATCAACATTACATATAAGAACTCCAAAGATGTGTAGGTTCACTGCTCGTTTTAGATAGTAAATAATAGGGGTAGACATTGTGACCCCTCCTGCCTATCAATACCACCACAGTAAAGTTGGAAAGTTTCCCTTGAGTGGTGCATTTCACATAATACACCCTAAATGACTTTGTTTATATCTCAATCACTGAACAATACAGAAATTCTCAAATATAAATATCAGTGGTATTCCCCTTCGCACGACCTAATCTATTAATGTTCTTTACACAGGTGTAAGCTCAAGGAGGGACGGAGGGGATGTCTCCTCCATTATTTTTTTAAATTATGCACATAATGCACATGACTGAGTTGATAAAGAGCTGTCAGTTATGAATTATGATATATCTGTCAATTACATTACAAAATACATTGTTGTTTTATTTAGTGACAATCAGTAACAACAAAAGAAGGGCAGACTAGCCTGCCCTGGAATATTTTTAAACACTAAGATGATTGTTGACTTAGTTGTTCATTTTTTAAAATTATTATTTTCTTCTTTATTATCATCATATTTATCATTACTGGGCTATTTTGTAAAAATATTCCAAACAACATACAGATCAGACTATGAATTTTAGTGACACAATGGAACAGAAAGTGTCACTGTATTAACAACAACAAAATTGAATCTCTATACTGAATATGATATTATTATGATTTTTTTAATATTGACATATAAAGCATTAGATATCAATATAATAAGTGTAACTGTAGTTGTACTTTGTTTACACTGTTTTACATTTAAATTGCTGCATATAAGCTGCAGCCTCCCGATGTTGGTACCTCTTTCACTTGTCAGAATTTTCACATCTGCTTATTTAGCATTTTTGAAGTAAGTCTAGTATTTCATCACTTTTTGGACTAAGTGAATCTCCCACTGGGGTACGAGATGGGGTTTTTGTTAGTGACTCATTTCGGTCTTCGTTGCCATGAAAAAACTTACATGTGCGTACTGTATCATTTTCACATTTTGTCATATCACATATCATTTACCAGCCAGCGAATTGCTGGCACGCTGATGAAGTCAGCGACACCTACATGCATTTAAGGATTGTGATGTAAAACAAATAATTACCACATGAATTCTCTGTTGTCTGACCACTAATAACATGTAACCTAGGAAGACAAAAAGTGTCTCAAATCAGGTCTAATTTTCTGAAGTTATTTAGGCAAAAAATAAATAAATAAATATTTTCTTTTATTTGGGCCACTTCAACCTTGTGACGTGAACGTAGCTTAACTGCTGATTTGAATCACGTGTGCCTGAACAGAGAAACCACCAAACTGTACTGGAGTAGGTTCTCCAGAACATGGCTAGCTGAACATTCTGCACTATGTGCTGCTATTTTTAACAAGCCCATATAATGGAAAACAGAATGTTTCTCACTTTATTTTGTTTAAATTGTTTTAACATTCATTAAACAAGTTTATAAACATGCCATTCTGTCACAAGTCTACACAGTCCATATATAGAAAAACAAAAGTGTTTCGAACTGATTGTTTTTGTGATGTCACAAAATCATGTGTATTCACACATATATGCCCATTCAGCCTACTGTAGATTAGCCCTACACTGAAGTTATACGAAGTGTTTCAGCCCAGGCTGCTTTTTGAATGAGGTACAATACAGGGCAGCCAACCAACTTACATCTATCAATAAAAAAACAAACAAACAACAACAACAACAACAACAACAACAACAATATGCCTGTTTAATTCTAAGAGATAAGGAGAGGTTGGGAAATGCCATTATCAGGAAAAAAAATAAATGCTGGATGTGGACCATTTAGCAATAAAAGTTCCTGAATAACTTGTGGCTAGGAACCTTAACATTACGTAGAGGTTTTTTAAACTTTAAAAAGGTTCTTTGCACACATGGTTCTTTAAAGAGCCACTCATCAAAAGATTCTTAGTGGTTCCTCAAATGCTTTTCGGCACCTCTTTGTTTAAAAGTGTTCCGTTACCCAGCAAGACATTTCAAACACTTACTCCATGCAAATCTAGCAGCATTGATGCTAATCAGCTTGTGCTAGCAGGTCGCCAATTATCTTTCACTCATCTCAGGTTATCACTGACTGGTAGAAGTGTAACGGCTGAGTGGGGTGCGGTCATGTTAGCACAGTACTGTGCTGGACACCTCTGGAACAGGCAGGTGTGTGTGTACGTGTGTGTGTGTGTGCGTGATAATGTAAATGATCAGGGTTAGTGGTGGTGGGGGGGGGGGTGCAGGTCCGGATGTTTGCTCCCACTGAAGCCGTCGCTACGGTGACGGTGCAAAACGGTCTGTCAGTGGGAGCAGATGGCTGCGTCAATGCAGCGCTGACATCAGCACACTTCCTGTTTCGAAGAAAGCCGACGGGGCTCTGTCATTCACAACCTCTGTCTCTCTCTCTCTCTCTCTCTCTCTCTCTCTCTCTCCCTCTCACATTCTCAGTTTTACTGACACACAAACACCTACTGTGCGAACATATTGTGCTCACTGCCCTTCTCCTTTTACTGTTCTCTCTCTCTTTCTCTCTCACCCACACTCACACCTGCTGACACGCTTTCAGGTCTGCAGCACAGGCAGTAGGGCGGGAATCACCATGGGAACACAACAGGTAAACACAGGCCCAGATAAGGGTGGAGAACGTTGCTCTCTGAACACACAGAGCCGCTGACTCTCAACAGACGCACCCCACCCCACAGCTGGATGACCCTGCACTTTCCACCCCCCACCTCTCTCTCTCTCTCTCTTTCTCTCTCTCTCTCTCTCTCTCTCTCTCTCTGTCTGTCTGTCTGCGCATGTCTTTCTATCTCAGATTGAATTAAAAAAACAGCTTTATTGGTATGAACTGTTATTAACAACTGGTACTAAAGCAATAAATGCCAATACTGATAATATTTAAGAAAACAATGAAAAAACTTAAATATTTAAAAAAAAATTCTTAAGTTGTTTAAAAGTCAGAAACCACTCGTTTAATTAAAGGGCCTATATCCAAAGTCCGCTCACGCTGTTTATTTGTGTTTGTGTAGCAAAAACAGTCATAAATTATTTTTACATGACCATTTTTTCACCTCTCTTTATCCCTCTGGCTGTTTTTGTTACTGTGCCTTTAAGAATGATTTTATGTACATGACCTGCTTTAAACTGCTTTAGGCAGATTTGCAAATGCAGGGGCGTTAATGAAATCACAAAAATAAGGAATTCAAATCAGGCCATTTTTCAGTTTCAATTTCATAAACAGAGTTTATGGACTGTCGAGTGAATGTTACGTTTTGAAACTTTTGTTGACATACTACATCAGACATTTTTATTTTGAAAAAAGTAAGGTAAATTTGGACATCTGTGGTATGAGTCCTCTATTTTTAGTTAAAACAACCATTAAGTTATTAATTTTTCAGTGGATTGTTCCAAGGAGATTAGACATGAGTTTGAAAACTGGACTTGAACAAATTTATGTGTGTGAACATGTCATGATTAATTCCAGTAAAAGTGGCCTTTAAGTAGAAGGTATTCATTTTTTCTGGAGATATTTCTGAGGAGATTAGATATAAGATGATCTACTTGCTTAGGGAAGGAGAAAGTCGAAGAAAAATAAATGAAAAAACAGGAGTTTCCAAAACTGGAGTTGAAAATGATTAAAAGATACAACGAAAATGGGACTCCTAAGCAAGCAAGCAAAGTTTATTTATATAGCGCTTTTTACAACAGGTGTTGTCACAAAGCAGCTTCACAAGGAAATCAGCATTACAGAAAGAAATCCGGGTCCAAACCCCCATGAGCAAACCAGAGGTGAGGAAAAACTCCCTAAGAGAAACAGGAAAAAACCTTGAGAGGAACCAAGACTCGGAAGGGGAACCCATCCTCCTCTGGTTGACACCGGATAGTAAAACATTGTTAATATAAAGTATTATAGTACAAAAACAGGGAAAACAGGTGGAGCAAATGATTAATTTGATCAGTTCATGCAGCAGCAGCGGCAGCAGCATCAGTGGGGTCAGGTTGTGAGGGTGAGGTTTGCACGGTGAGCAGTGGCACCCGATCAAGGCAGAAGAGGCAGCAGCATCAGAACGCACAGGATGGGTAGCTGTTCAATTCGGCAAAGAAAAAAAGAGAAAGGAAAAACACACAGAGAGTCAGTTCTGTAATGGGTGACTGATCACAAATTACAGTGTTAGCAGAGCAGCAAAGACTCTGGCAGGTATAGAACTGACAGGGAAAACTAATTACCGAAGGCTCGGCTATAGAAGTGAGTTTTTAGCTTAGACTTAAACACTGAGGCTGTGTCTGAGTCCCGAACATTAACAGGAAGATTATTCCAAAGCTGGGGAGCTTTGTATGAGAAGGCTCTCCCCCCTAACAACCGTAGAAGTCCTGGACCACCAAAACTGTCACAATCAGATAAACAGTAATTCAAGCTTTCATCTTTGAAAGACAGGGGAAAATCAAGCTCTACCAGAGACATTATTAAGGAGAAGACAGTTCACTGGTTCAAAAATGAATAGGAAAGCTCGTAATGCTCAACATGGTGTCTGTTTATGGGGAAAGACCTGGCCTTCAGTAAAAAAAGCCAATTAACTTGAAGGTAAAGTCAGAAGCAGGAAACGTTTCTACTTATTGTGGAGATAAGAGCATACACAGTAGCCAGAGCAGACTGAAAAAAGTGTTTTTATACATCATTTGAGCAAAACACTACAAACCACTGATGCTGTTTTTGTCAGATTTCACCTGTGATTTTTAAATATGTTTTAGAAATGTAACCATCCATTTTGTTTCAGGTTTATAGGTCTCTGCCCATTCAAAGAGTCAGGAGCCTGATGTTGTATGACTGAAAAATAATTGCCCAGATTGCCCACTTTATAAGGACTCTGGTTCTACTCATGCTTCAGATCTGAAAAATCCACAGGTAATTCTGTCCATCACTGCACTGTGAGAAGACAGCTCTCTTTCAGGAGATGTTTCTGAGTATATTAGACATAAGACAAGGTTAAAGGGAAACAGACCAACAAAACTGATACTTTCAGAATAACAGCACTTAAAGCTTTCATCTTTGAGGGAGAAAATCAAGCTCTGCTCTTGATTCAGATCTGAAACAATCCAGGTGTTTCTCGTCATGTTTCCACTGCAGGAAGATAACAACACTATAAGTCTGAAAGGATGCGCAGCTGTCAAGAAGCCCTTACTGAGAAAAGGAAACAGACAACAGAGAAGAACATTTGAAAATCAAACAAAGAAGCTGCTGGTGTTGTCAGAACAATAGACTGTCCACCCCTGTCCAGACTGCAACATCACTAAATGTAAGTGTAGATTGTGAGAAGCAGAAAATGTAACCAACTTCTAAGACTGAACTTTCGAGGTGTGGAAAAACATCCCTGCCGATTTCTTTGAAGAACCATAAGTAAGTCTGGAAAAGAATGGAAGCTGTAATAATGGCAGTGTGGACACAATAAATATTAAAAAAAAAGATTATATTTAGTTGTTGAGGCTTCTGTGTAATTTTGTGTTAGATATATGTTTTCTGCTTTTTCCTGGTGTTAAAAACGAATAATTTGTTAATTTGTTTCTTAAATGCCGTTTGGACTGGAAATGAAATAAATAGCAGGTAGTATTTGACTTTGTCACAGTACTATATTTATTTTTGTCAGATTTAGATTCAAACAACTGTTGTCAAAACAACAAAAGGAATGTTTAAAGCTAACAGTCATAATAATATTAAGTGGTATTCTCTGTCACTATCATTCAGATTCAAGTGGCTTTACTGGTGTGAACTGTAATTAGCAACTGTTGCCAAAACAATGAAGGAATGCTTAACACTAACAATGATAATATTACAACAAAAATTGCTTTCTCTTCGGGTGTAAAATGCATCAGTCATCATAATTCATGGATATGAAGATGTTGATTCACCAACACCGGTTATAACCAGTAGGTTATAACTGATAATAATAATATTCAATGCAGTACAATTTTTTGGCCAACATAAAACTTTTTTTGAAATGTAAAAAAAATGTAAAAAAAAAAGTTTATCTATATTAATTTTGTTGTCTGTTTTTAAATTACTGTTCATAATCAGTCATTCAGTGTCCTCTACAGTTGAAATGTCTCCATGTTTTAAATAAAATAAATTCGGTTTGCAGAAATAAATTAATTCTAATTTGCTAGTTCTGTGCAATAGGTTTCATATAATTATTAGGAAAATGAGAATCTTAAAGCTGCACTAGGTAAGATTTTTAGTTAAAACTGAAAAAAAGTAGCATTACTGAGCCAGGAGAAAAAATGCAAAAATTTGATGTGCATGCATGGCTGCGAGTCGGATTTTGTGAATTTTTCAGAGCATGTAAGACCATGCCATATGTCTTAACGTATTAACGTCACACACAGACTCAAAAAGAAGGTCTGGCTCAATGTTTACCTCAAAAGCAAAATCAACATTATGCTGATGAAGATATGATGACAATAGTAGATAATTCACTTACATGCTCAGAAGACACGTCCTTCATCAAGTTCCCTTTGAATTCTCCTTCACCTCGCTCGCAATCATCAGATTCATTCTCACAGGGAAGGAGTCCGAAGCACAACCGACAATTTAGAATATTCTTCTGCATGTTGCGCGCTTTTACACTGTGTATAATAGAAAAAAGAAATGTTAGATGTGTACAGAGGAACGAGGTGTAGACAATGTTCTAAAAATCACAGAGAAAGCTGTATAACATCAAGAATGAAGTCAAGATCAATACAGAATTAACATCCAGAATACCTTGTTTCAAAAGTGGTGATAGAATCTTGAGGCCAAAACTCGACAAAAGACAGTTCTTAATAGTTAATAATTATAAAACAGATAGTCCCAGTTCTAAAATCTGATTGAGGCTGTGCGTTACTGCGATTTTATTATGGGGAAGGGAGTTTTTAGGCACAACGGCCTCTTGTGGCTTATTGCTGTATTGCAAAATGTTGTTTATCATTTTATCATTTTTCATTGGTTACAAAATACTTACAGTATTAAGTAAAAATGTTTTTATGTATTGTTCATGATTTTGTTGCTGTTGAAACAAAACTTTCCATCTCCATTTTGTCATTTGTTCAATTTTTTTTTTTTTTACATGTGAAAATGCCAGCGGCCACTTCCCGCACGTCAAAATGCAATGATGAACGGACCAATGGAAATGATCCACTCAAAGTTACACACTCTGAAAAAAAACATATTTGAACCTGTACAATATTTCACAACAGTTGTTTTTTAAGCTGTATTGACATCAAATACTCTGTCTTCACCCCAGGCGCTGTGTTTTATGGCTCTGTTTTAAAACATTGGGTAATGAAAAGGTACAAAGACATACCTCTCCTCTGGAAAAAACTTACTTAAGGTAAACAGTTGGACCTTCACTGCTGTACCTTTGCTCTGTTTGTACATTGCACTGTTTGTACCTTGATGAATAAAAAATGTACCTGTACAGTACCTTTTTTTGACAGTGTGTGAATGTTTTTTCTTTCTACAGTTTCCTTGTATTTTACTTTTACCCCTGAGGTCCACTTATAATGTATGACATAAAAATTGTCATAATTTTACATGACCAGCCTCTTTTTGTGTCTTGGAATGCCTTAATAAATCATGCAGTTTCTGTTACTGTAAATGATCTTCATTCTGATTGGATGCCCTGTATTGTGCTTCTTTCAGAAAAACAGTTTTTGCAGCTTAGTTTCTATATATGGACTGTATTGTGGGGATTGAATTGTATGTTTTAACAATATTTACATGCAAACACAAAATGTGAGGGGATTTTGGTTTTCCATAATATGTGTCCCTTAAATTTTACGTTCTGTAAGTCATTATTGGATATAAAATAACAAAAATGATTGATATGAGTAATTTCAACCTTTTGAACAGTAAAGTATTTTGAAAAATAATTCAGATTCATACCAAATTGTGGTGAGATCTGAGATTTTATGATGTACTGCATAATTTCCTAAAGAATTGTAATCAAACTGAATCATTGTGAGGTCAGAGATTTACAGCCCCCTCTCTCTGACCACAGATAACTGACCGTCAGGCCTTAATCAGCATTATGAATGTAGTTGTGCAGGGCAGCAGACAGGGCTGTGATTGTTAATAGTGAGAGTTAAGCAGACAGACAGACTGAACACTGCCTGCACTGTAGCCTCCTCTGCACAACATTATGATAGCGTGACAGCAACTCTCGGCCTGAGAACACAACACACGGCCATTTCTGTCAGCTAGACACACCATCTCTGTGCGTGTGTGTGTGACCCCAGGCCTTCACTCCAGGCTGCTGTTAGTTTTAGCAATCAAACCAATGACACTGCAAACAGGCAAAAAAAACGCTAGCACTGGAGTAGCGAGCGGGTCTGGAGTGAATTTAGCTCCACTTCAAAGTGTGCTAGGAGACAGCTGCTGTCCCCCTCCTCATTCCTGCCTCTCCGTCTCCCCCTCCACTTCTAATAAAGCCCTCTGCAAACACCGCCACTATCGGACACAGATTAAAGGAAAAATCCATACCGCCATCGCCCTGCACGGGCCACCTCGGGCCGGGCCCTCAGCAAACAAACGTTACTGTAAGGCAAACAGTGGCTGCGAGAACGGTGGGCCAAGTGGCCCATTAATGGAAAACTCAATGCAAAGCCGCAGGGACGGAGGAGGGGGAGAGGTGGGCGGGGGCTTACTGGAACCGTGAGAGCTAGGAAAAAATGAGCCGCTCCAAAAGTTCCCATATTTCCCCTTTAACGGCCTCCGAGCCCAGACAGCGACTTAAAGGAATACTTGAGTGAAAAAAAATCTAATTCACACAATTTTCCCCTCATTTGGTCATTTGATGACTGAAGTTTGCTTCTCTAGTTTTGTACTGGAGCTATGAGGCTAATATAGCTAACAAGTAATGAAGCCACCAGTTGACACTGTGTAAACTGATTTCATAAATTACATGTTTGCCTCAAACTAAGCAGAGTTATAAAGCAGGCTTTCTTATGTGGTTTCTGACACTGTATGATACACTGTTATCTATAAACATAGCATGTTTGCTAAAACACAGTAGCAGCCATCTTGAAGGCTGAATTTTGTCTGTACTTTCGTCCTTTTTATAGATGTCAGTTTGTCATATAGTATAGGAAACCACATAAGCGAGTTTATTTGAGGTTTCTCAATATGATTACTGTAAACTGCGATCATTTCCTATAAGGTTATGCTGGAAGGCTTGCCAATTGGGAAAGAAAGCCTGCGCAACATGTTTCTGGTCAAGATTTGAGAGACTTGGCCTTAATACAAGTAGGCCTACAAACAGTATATACAGTAGTAACCAAGTCTCTCATGCACAGATGTGGGTAGGAACCTGTCACTTTTACACAGTTGCACTCAAGCAATGTTATGGGTTTGTACTTTCCTAAATATTTTCAAATAATACTTAATACTAATATTAAAGCATACAGCGCTGTGCAAAATTCAGAGACCACCCTTCATTTATGTAATTTCCAGTAAACACGACTGTTAAGCACAATTTATCATTTTTTAGCATCAGGAAAAAACAGAAAGTTACACAGAAGCCACAAAAACTTAATATAATAGTTTTTTTTTTCAGTATTTTGCGCATCCATTTGCCTTTATTACAGATACTATTCTTTTTGGGATACTTTGTTTTTCAAAGCAGATTTGAAAGTTTTGTCTATTTGCTTTACTCAGAAAGGGCTTCATGACAGCTACATATCCTTTCAGACTCTTACTGTTGAATTGTTGTTATTTTTCTTTGACTTTCTCTTTCCTTAATCATCTTATATCTAATCTCCTCAGAAATATCATCAGAAAAATGAATACCTTCTACTTAAAGGGCATTTTTTACTGGAATTGTGTTCACACAAATAAACGGAGAGTGGTGTCTGACTTTTGCATAGTTTGTGTATTTTCACTGTTATACTGGTGATTTGTGACTACTTACACGCCTGATTTTGAAGCTTTAGCATTTCGCTTTAGACCAAGAGGGCATCAAAAAGAGAAGAACAGAGCTTAACAAACTTAAAAAGGTTCTCCAAAGGTTCTTTAGTAAAAGAAATTGTTCTATTTAGAACCATGCATTCTACATACAACCATTTCATGCTTAAATGGTTCTTTATATGGTGAAATCGTTCTTCAGATTGATGCAAAAAGGGTTTTTCTCTTGTAAAAAGCCTGACATAGTAACAATAGAAGAACCCTTTTTGGTGCTGTATAAAAGCATTTTCACAACACAACATATACATACATACATACATATACACAACACCCAACAACCTAAAGAAACATTTCACCATGAAAAAAACATATAAGTAAAAACCATTCCTTGAAGAACCCTTATTGAACCATCTTTTTTTCACTGTACACTGATACATGATGAATGTACTAAGACACGCCACTACAGTTCTACCTTTTACTCAAAACTTAAGTGGTTCTACTTTTTTTATTCTTCCCAAGCAGTATTTAAAGAAGGCACTTTTACTTCTATTTAGCTGAAGTAACACTTTTACTCAAGCATGGCTGCAGGCTGCTCTACCCACCTCTACTTATGCATTTCAAAATGGAAACCAAATGGAGAAAAGTGTAAATAGCTCTGAATCAGCAGTGAACTCAGGTACACAAGAAGATCCAAAACTAGGACTCACAATACAGCCACCTGACCTGGCCTGCTGTACACACTCCACGCTTACATTCCAGACAGAGCGCATGCACACACACACACACACACACACACACACACACACACACACACACACACACACACTTTCTCCCTCTCCTTCTCCTGTCAACACCATCTTTCTCATATTATCTACTAAAACATGCACACGCACACAAACACTGCCTTTCTATTTTCTGCTTATCTCCACAGACACACAGGCCCACACAACGATAGAAAGTTGGTGGAGTGGGAGAACTGATTCCATCTCTGTATTTCAGCTGCACAGTTTATCATTTCAATCGAGCGTATCCAATCAGGTTTACACAAACTAAACATATGACGCAAGACAAGCCAATCATTTAAACCGCTAACACGCTTTAACTTCCAAACAGTATGAACAATAAGGTGCTTCCCCGAAATATTTGGCAGGCCTGTGTATTATGTGTATTCTAACATACACTTTTACGTCCAAAAGTATCCAAACACTCCTTCTAAATTTCCAACTAGTGAATTTGGCCCATACAATAGAAATGACCTCAATTTTATGAAATCAGAGTCTGATGTAGTAAGCAAACATCGCTCCCCAGTCCATATATGGAAATTAAGTTGCAAAAACAGCCCATTTCACATTTAGTGTTTTGTCATGTCACGAAAACCAACACATTTACATGTATCTGCCTATATACCTGTAGCAATTTAGCCCCACCCACTAATAACTAAAGTTATAAGAAGTGTTTCAGCCCGGACTGCTGTTTGAATGAGACACGATACAGGACAGCTAACCAGAACAGAGCTTATTTACATAGATCAGTCTTAAAGACACAGTAACAAAAGCAGCCTGTTACAGAATATTGAATATGGTCATATAAAATAGAGTTATGATTGTACGATTAAGGTGCAGCCTTAATCACATATTCTGTGCACACAGCTTGTAAAATCTCCCTTGGAAAGCACCGTCAATAGAACGGGACACTTTAAAGAAGCCAGACGTGAGCCTAAGATTACTTTTCCCAAAGCCAGTTCAGTCCTCTTTCACTGATTACATGATCACCTGATCGCAATTATTTTCCATTTATGTCACAACAAACAGAATGAGACTTGTGTGTGTTTTCATGTTAGACCGAGGTAATTACATATAAATAAATGAAAACAGAAACACATTTATTGATACACGGTACAGGTCTCATGAAGACTAACAAAAGTATGACAAAAACTAAAGTCTGAACTTCTGACTTTGTGATACATGTTTAGAGGGCAGTAATGCTTGTTTATTTGAGCTGGAACTGTTTTGGTCATCTGTTGAAAGCTAATTATTAACAACTCACGAATCCGCCAATTTGGCCAATGGACTGCAAGAGTTGCATACAATAAGGAAAAGGCAATTCAATTGCTGATTGCTTTTATTTATATAGCAAAATATAGCAATTAATCGTCAGATAAAACTTTGTGATCATAATAGGCCTACGCCAAACAATGTAGAGGAGTATAAAGCCCTCTAGCACTGGGGCTGTGCAGCAGTGGAACTGCTGGAGCTCCATCAAATACCTTTGGAATGAGTTGCAGAGGCTTTTATGATTCTGAGCTAATCATCCAACATCAGTAACTGATCTCACTAATGCTCTTGTGGCTGAATGCAATCAAATCCTCACAGCAATGTTCCTAACATCTTATGTAAAGCCTTCTTAGAGTAGTAGAGGCTGTGCAGCAATGGGAGAAACTCAATATTAATACTCTTGATTTCAGAGGAAATGTTGGATTAGCAAGTGTCTACAAACTTTTGGACATAGTGCAGCTCTAAGGCAGCTCTGAGCTCTAAGCACCATAGGCTCCCAATTGCTGAGGATGCAGACCATGATGAAGGTGGATACATGACTCTTTTTGATCACCAGGTCAAACAGCTCGGCTCTCGAGTCATGCGCTACGCTCGGCGTCGATGCTGGGCAACCAGCTGAGCTCCGCGCGGTATTTTCGACATCTGGACCTCAGATATCAGCGAGCAGTCAGAGCCCCGTGGCCTCTCTCACCGGCCCATAAAACACACTGTGTATGCGCTCAAAGCCAAGTCAAATAAATCCAAAGGAGCATTTAGGCCGTGACTGTGAGACTGAGGTTTAGGAGAGCAGGTCATTGTACGGAGTCAGGACTGTGTCAGTGATAGGGAGTCTATTCCAAAAGAATCGATTCTTCGACTTCGGAAAACGCAAACCAATGTTTTTCACAGAACGGTGTGGAGAAGAGGATGAAGTTGGGATTTGCGCCTTACTTGCCAGCTTCTTATTCAAATTCCGTTCCACCTTAAATGGCGCTGATATTACTGGCGCCATTAAGATAACTGCTGCATCACTTAAGGTGGACCGGCAAAGTCGAACAAAAAGCTGGCGAATACGAAGCCAACTTCAGCCTCGTGAAAAAGGAAGAAGATGAAATCCACCCAGTTCCTTTTCAAGTAATGGAAAAAGATTTCATGACTACAGGAATGATTTCCCTAGTACATCACTCAGAGTTTCCCCAGCCCCTCATTATGTGAAAAACGTCCATCGTATCATTATAATCTGTCGCTTCTCAACCACGTTTAGGATGGTTTAATCTCTGCTGTATCCATTTATCACCGGATCTGGCGTTGTCTTGGTTAAAATTAAGTGGAGTAGAAAAGTCGACTGGATCGATTCCACTGGCAGGAGTCAAGACTCGGAGTCGACCCCAGAAATCCTGAACCGTTCATCACTAGACAGTGTGTGATACAACACAGCCACCTAGCGGATAAAGAGTGTAACAACAGGAGAACCATTTAAACCACTACCTACGTTTTGAATTGAGAGTTTGATGTGGTAGCTTATGTAAACACTGATAGTTTCAAAACGTGCCGTTGCTCCCCGTCCATTCAATATAAAAATGCAAACTAGGCAGAAAAAACAGCACCGTTTTTGTGAGCACCAAAACATTTGTATAGCTAGGTTATATAAATTTTACAAACGCAGAACGTTTTGAGAAGTTTAGACATATCACATAAAATCTGAGACTATATGCTTCGGTTGTAAACTTGATGTATAGCCGGGGTGTAGTGCCTTTCTTTTTGCTGTTGTTAACTGTGTAGCCTTTAGCATGCCAGCTAACTAGCAAGCTATGCAGAGTAGAGTGATGTTTCAGGAGTCATGTTTAACAGACGGACTAAACGAACTGAAGCCCAGCAAATCTAATATTACGACTTTGAAACTGTAAGCATTATAAATTAACTTACTTTACTGATGTGGTTTATAAACAGCTTTATTGCCCGTTAAGCTATTATGTTCGGTGTTTAAAATGGGAAATGCGTCAGAGCACGATGATTTTCAGAGCACAGTGACGTTGCCAGAGTCGTCATTTGCGTTAACTCGCCCCTCGAATTAGTTCGTCTTAACTAATTAAGTCAAATTGCTTATAATTCACTGAGACGTAAACACATTATTCAAAGTATTTTGATGTAAAATTGTTCGTAGAGAAACGTAGTGACTTTCCTTGTAGTGGTATAACGGGCTGTCTACAATGCAAATATTGCCATTTTTATTTACAGTCCAAAATAATCCATATGGGTTATGAAAGAGGGCACAGTTCACTGGTAAAAATATAAATAGAAAAGCCTGTAACACTCAACATGTCGTCCGTTTACGAGGAAAGCCCCGCCTCAAAAGAGCCAATCAGCTTGCTGTTTAAGCTAGCGGGCAGTCCTGTTTTTCAGTGTTGTTTTTAGCTAAATGCTACAAACTGTTAATGCTGTATTTGTCAGATTTTATCAGAGGTTTTAAATGTTTATTTGAAACGTTAATATGGCTTCTGGATTTGGTTTTAAAGGTCTCTCCACATTCAAAGGAGCCTAGTCTTTGAAATAACCATATTTATGGAAATAATTTCCTGGTGGCGGAGCTAAGATGGCCACCTAGTGAACAGACTTTGGTAAAGTTAATAATGGTAAAATAGTGGTAAATCTGGAAAAAAATCTTTTGGGAACTGTTTTGCCTTACAGCACCTTGCATGTAGTTCTCCTCCCTTCAATTTTAAAAGTAAAAAAAAAACACCCTGACTTTAAGTTTTAGGCCAAAACCTATGATCTCAAACTATCATATGAACTATCATAAAACAGCGCCTCTGGCATCAGACAGCAAACTTATCTTTGAGAATTTCATTAAAGCAGATGTAAATTATAAAGTCTGTTTAATTACAAAGGATAAAGAGAGGTTGGAAAATGGTCCGGTAAAGTTTTTGGTACAGTTAACTTTAAAAGTGGAGAAAAAAATAAAATACAATAAAACTATACAACTTTGTCCCTTTAAGCCATATATTGGTTAAAAACTGGTTAAAAATACACAAATATATATGGAAGAAACATACATTTTGTTTATGCGATGCTTCCTTTCTTCTTTTCACTTTCCTGAATACACAGATTTTTTAAAAGAAGACATCATTGAGTAAAGTGTGAGTTAAGATTTTGACAACCAACAGATGCTCAAATGCTAATGCTTCAGCAAAAAATGAGAAATACAAATACAGTCAGTTTTACTGATGCATTTTCCTTCTCCTTTGCTACACAAGCATAAACTGTATTTGGGGTTTCTTTCGCACTCTTTGGCCAAAATATTCATTTAATTTACATCATGAGTTCATGGTGTCCAAACTAAAATAAACTAGCTAATTAAATTAATCTATTGCTAAAAGTAAAATGATGAGGATGAACTGAACAAAAAGGGTAAAGGCTGAAACAAGATGGACAAACAGAAACACAAGAATAACTTAAAAATGACAGGATGGAGGGAATGAGATTAACAGAAAGACAAGGAGAGAGGACAGCAGACACTGTTAGTCGCCCTTTTTGTCCACTATCAGTCTGCTGGCGAGGGGTGCGAAGGTCTCAGCCACCAGCAGAGGGAAAACTATAGAGGCATCTGCATAAACCTGTAAGAGGACAGACAAAACAGACAAATAAAGGTTACTACAGACGAGGGATGGGCATTCTGATAATTCTCAACATTCTAGTATCTGCAAAAAGAGCCAAGCTATGGCCTACAAAGACACCATCTCTCAACCCTATTGAAGACATATGGGAGGTTTTGAACAGACTTGTCAGACAGCGCTCTCCATCACCACCACTATCAAAACACGAGAACAATACGGGGAAAATCATTTGGAAGAACAATGTTCCATCCCTCCAGTACACTTTCAGAGACCCCAGTGAATCTATTCCAAGGTGCACTGAAGCTGTCCTGGAGACTCATGGTGGCCCAACACCTTACAGAAACACTATTTTGTTTTTTCCTTTTTTTCTTCAAGTCTGTATGTTAATGAGGTCAAACGGCACCTTGACAGGTTTGGCATCCATGCGGATCTTTCCCCAGGACACAGCCTCATCCGGTCTGGCCCCTGAGTCTGACCCATCAAACTCCTGCCCCGTGTTCACAAACACTGCAAAGTCAGCACCATTCCTCTAGAAGAGGAAAAAAAGAAGAGGCTTAGAAGCCAGACTTGTTGAGAAGTTCCAGTTAGAGACACAGCAGCTCGTGCTCTTGATATTGGGTACACACCATAAGATTCGCGTTTGCAATGTGGTGCTTGACGAGGCCTCCTCCCAGGATGATCATGCCTGTGCTTTTCGCAAACACAGCTTTACTGTTCAACCTCCGGATATCTACAACATAAACATTAGGACCAGTTTAAGGTTAATAACACTGCACTGACAATATACAAAGATTTTATGTCAACAGAATACCTTCCACGATGTCCAGCACCAAACCAGGATTCTTATAGGAATGGAAATAGATCATGTCACCCAATGAGCCATCCGTGAGGGCGGGACTAAACACTGGGATGTCATTCTGAAAAACAAAGAAGTTTAGTTACTGCTGACCTAAACTGACCCATTAATGAACGAAAACCAACTGAAATTGTTTTAACTCTACCTTGTAGGCCCAGTAGTAGACAGAGTCAGGGTTGTTGATTTCTTTGCCCAGTCTGTGGATCATCTTCGAGGGAGTCCAGTGGGTGCCCTGAGTGACACACAAAGCATATTTTTACACCCCTCTCATACAATTAATCGTACAACATTCATTGGTGTCATTTAATGGGCAGATTTCACACTGCGTTTTTTGAAGACAAAACACGAGGTACGCAGTCTTATTCTTCTGAAGGTTCACACAGCATTTATTTTAACCAAGGCTGCGTATCTCACTGTTACTCAGCAACAATAAGGTCATAACTGTTAATCAGCTGTGTTAGCTGGCTGCTGTTTTGATATGTGGAGGGTTTCCCCTTAGGAAGTGTTCTACCAGTAACTAGTAGATAGTAGTACTATTAATTAGCAAGTGTGATGCTACAAGATAAAACAAACTAAACTAAAAAATAAGCTGTGAAAATATAAAAAATAAGATGTGAAAAAATAATCTGTGAAATAGAGTAAGTTCAGTGTACTCAGCCACTGCAACCATCACTGAAGGCCCACCTTCCTTTTAGTCAGCACAGAATATACTTATGACTACCTGAATGCTTCAAGTCATATTTTTTCAACTCAGGGCACCTGGAGCGCTCCTTACAAAAGACAGCTGTGCAGGGTGCATGTCATGCAAGGCATCCAGCACTCAGAATTCAACACACACAATTTGTTTCTCCCATTGAAAATAATAAAAAAGCATGTATATGTGCAATGGATATATTATGCATACACAATTTGCAATAAAAAGCGAATGTTCTGCTACCATGGATGCAGAGTGCACAACATCATTTGTTTTGCTCAAACCAAGCATTAAATGTGCTATAATCTCCTCAACCTCATATGTTCCAGAAGAGCTTCTATGGGTGTTTGGATGAATCAAGGCACTCACATCATCCAACAAATTATTCTGGCCAAAAATAATGCGAGCCAACCTCATTACATCAAGATTTCACCTAAAATCATAGCATAATTGGACTGTGCAGCAATATAAGCCTAATATGTAATTTTATCATTATCATGCAGCACTACCATGGATAACTGACCTCCGTTTTCTGTTCCAGCACCATCTGGTCCAGAATAGGCATTAACCAGTCCTCAAACTTGCAGTAGTTATCATTCGGGACCAAGAGGTTGCCAATCCTGAAATGGAAAAGCCTTATCGAAACAAATCTGGCACTCAAAATACACATACTGTCACTTTAGTGAGATACAACTTAGATCTTCAAACAAGATCTAAGTGGCTCTTTAAGGTTAACGTAGTGATGACAGACAGACTTGTGTAAGTAGGTAGGCAAAGGACCATAGTACTAATTGAAAAGAGAAGAATGTCCCACCTGTTGATGCCTCTCTGTCGGAGCTCTTTGCCTGGAAGGCTGAACTCACCCAAGTAGGTGGGCGCCAAGCACTTAATGAGGTCTTCCTCAACACCTCCTGCTGTCGTCACAATCACGTCCACCTGCATCCACACAGTGTGCTTTGAGCATCCTGACTAATCACAGTTCCAGATAACTGTTCTGCATACTACGGACCCTTTTCACACTCGGATGCCATTAAGAGGAAATAGCAACAAAGCAGGTAAAAACACTTCCAGACTGCCAGTCAGTCCAAAACATGGAAGTAAGGCGCTTCACAAGCTGTCTTGAGGACCTTCATATATTTCAGGCAGTGATGTAGATTTATAAAAGAATATACACACACAAAACACACACCAAAAAGAATAAAGGACATAGGCTGATCTTCGAAAACTAAATTTTTGACTTTCAAGGAAAGTTACTTTATCATAGCCAGCTAACTTTGTTCACTTAGCGGGCTAACTTGGCTAAAGTTACTAGAATTGTTGGCTTGTTTTAACATGAAAAACATCCTAGAAGAAGCACTGCAGCCAAGCTTTTAGTTTTCACGCGTGGAAAGCATCAATGGAGTGTATATTGTAAGATTTTGAAGCTATAACTGTGCAAAAGTGAGGTAGCTTCACTGGCAAAACAGAACATTTTTAGTTTTCAAAATTGTTGGCAGGGACTATATTCAGGGCTGGGAATGAAAAATCTCTGAAAGCAATGCAAAGGAAGACAATGGAACTGGAGCTAAATTAAGCTGATTGTTGATGCTGACACATACCATCTTGTGCTGGGCAAGGTAGCGAATGGTCTCGCGGACACCAGAGCTGATGAGGTTGGAGGTGTAACCCAGAAAGATGGTACATCCGGGACAACCCTGCTGATTTTGTTGCTCCTCCTGTTCTTCCACTGGCTCCAGACGCTTCTCAATCTAAAGAAAACACAAGCATGACAGTTCCTTTGGAACAAACTGTTCTTCCTTATCGACAAAATATGCTTTATATTCAGTGCTGTGAGAAAGTATTCCCTATTTTTGTATTCTTTTATTTTTGCATGTTTGACACATTAACTGATCATTTCATTTATGGAAAGAAAAAAAGTTTTGCAACACCTATTTCATGCAATCTGGTGTGCATCCCCACACCGTAAAACTACCACCACCATGTTTGACTGTTAGCATAATATTTTCATTGTGGAATGCTGTGTTAGCTTAGACTCCTGTCTTCCAAAACGTTCCACTTTCAACTCATCAGTCCACAGAACATGATTTCTTTTGGGTCATCAAGGTTTTTTTTTGCAAATGTGAGATGCCTTTATGTTCCCCTTGGTTAGCAGTGGTTTTCACTTTGCAACTCTCCCAATTTTTGCCCAGTCTCTTTCTAATGGTGGAATCATGAATGCTGAACCTATCTATGGTGAGCAAGACCTGCAGTTCTTTAGATGCTCGTCTGGGTTCTTTCGTGACTTCCTGGATGAATTCTCAATGTACACTTGGAGGAATTTTGGTGGGCCAGCCACTCCTGCGCAATTTCACCCCTATTCCAAGTTTTCTCCTTTTGGAAATAATGGCTCTCACTGTGCTTCGCAGAAGTCTGGGAGCCTTAGAAATAGCTTTGTAACCCTTTCCAGAATAATATATTTTTGATACATATCTTTTGAATGCAGTACAGTCTGCTGCCTGTTGAGACCGTTTAGCCTATCTGTCTGACTATATATATATATATATATATATATATATATATATATATATATATATATATATAGTCAGACAGGTCTTATAGGTATATAAGAAGTCCTTTGAGCTCACCATCTTATTGATCTCCTGCACAGCCAGTGCAAAGCTGCTGGCCTGGAAGCCCGTGGTGAGGTAGGAGTGCAGCAGCGCTCTGTGGTCCACCCCCTGGTTAAAGTCATAGCCTCGGATCTGTGGCACATCCTCTGGCAGAGCGGTACTCTCCTTCAGGACTGCATCCCTGGCCACGGACGGCACGCTATCTGCCATAGGGCCTAGAGAAATAGCATTGAGGACACAGGTAGATAGCTTAAAAAAAAAAAAGCAGCTTCCTTATGATTGCATATGATCAAACATTAAACAGACTTCAATAGTGTCAATAATGTGATAATCAGTGCTTTACTGACTGATATTCCTGCTAGCTGTCAACTGTGGATTGTCAAATATAATTGTTCTCAACTGTCAAATTTTGCAAATGCAAATAAACAGAGACTCTTTTACCATATATGCAGCAACATTCATTTTCAACTACTTAATGGCCTCATCATTCAAATTATACAGTTATATTCCAGAGGAAATGTAAGCATTACAAAACATATAAGCTTTGAAAGTTTTTAAATATGCTTTAATTTTTCCTACAGATAAAAATAGCTATGCGAATGGTTAGAAACTGATTCCCTCTGATTCCAGTCATTTGGGAATTGAGAATCAACTCCAAAGCTCTCCATTATACAAAGAGACATTAAAGTTTGTCCACAGTCACTGTATATTTTGCCAGATATCCTCCCCTATGTATGAAATATAAGAAGAAATATTGTGTTGAATCAACTCTTGCAATCGATTCCCGTCACTTGAAATCTGAATCTAAACTGTTGGAATGAAACAGTCCTGTTCATAATGTAGCATGAGTGATGGAGCTGCCCAGCATTCTCAGCACTTTTATTGGTTTCTGTTAATTAACTCTTATTTCTCAAAAAAATCATCAATTCTCTTCACGTTTTTGTGTTATAACATGATGTAGGCCTGCAATTAGCACTGCAATTATTTTGTTTACAATCATTAGAATTCACAATCATATTAAGCTTCAACAAACAAAATGTAAATTGGGTGAAAGTGGGTTGAGGCAATTAGAATATGGGCACGTACCAGTGCAAACGCATTACTTATTCTGCGTACAACCACTGTCAGCTGCTAATTAAATAAAGGTAGCCAACAAGGTGGCTAAACAGCCAATTTGGTCACTTTAGACTTGTTTTTTAATAGTTGCAAACAATGAACAAGTAAAGACAAACAGTTAATCGCAATTATTGATAAGACAATTAATCGCCGCTAAAATGTCATGAATACAACAGTCCTAACATGATGTCCTCATGCTACAGGATAGATGTAGTTGCAATTAAGATGCTTTTAATTAAAAATGCCATCCTGGTGTTTTTAACAATTTAGTATATACTGCTGTATTGGCAGTTACCAAGGGTTTTATTCACATAGCATGTCCATTCAGGAGCTGTTTCTGGATCAGTGTGACGGATGTCTGTAAGGAGTGTATCAAATCCTAGATCTGCTGTCCTATTATGAGATGCTTTGCAAATAAGTTACCACTCCAGTTTACTCTGTATCGGAAAAAACGTTTTGTGACATAATTTATCACGATAACGACAGAAATTTGTCATATCGGCCACCCCTACTCTGTATAGAAAGGGCAAAGGAATACATTTCCATGAATATCCCTCCCCCTCCCTCTCTCTGTCTATGGATAAACACAAGAAGCAAACTCATGTCCTTTACCTCTGATGGAACCTTGGATCTGCCATTTTACATGTGAAAGCGACAAGCTAGTGTCCATTTTTTGTGAAGTGGTCAGATCTCTAAATAAATATTTGTTTTATTTTTTAATAAGAGAATCTTTTCGAGACTGAGTCCGTTGCACAGTAACAATGTGTGTATACGAGGCTAAAGCTAATGGTACTGCAGCCGCCTGTTTTCTTCCCACTGTTCCTCTCTGACTAAAATACTTTGATGAACTACGGTTAGTACCACAGAAGATTTTGTCATGCAGTTTTTGAGGTACTTACTTTATGGGATTTTGGCTGAAATATCTGTATTCAGAAGCCGATCCTGCCACATTGGACAGGCTCTGTTGTGACAGGTTACCCACGTTTTTTTTCCTACAGACTACGGTGCCCTCGAAGGGACAAACGCAGACAGCCTTCTGTGGAGGGAGACATTTCGGATACAACAGATGGAAAAAGAAAACCGAAACTGCTAAATAAATACATAGAAGTGTACATGCTGCTATTTATTAATGAATACACTTAATATTTTTTGAATGAGTTCGATAAAACAAAAATACTGACGTTTACTTTGAAACCATCACTCTTTCACACACACAAAATAAGAATTTATGCCATTTATCAATTCATTTTAACCGTGCTAGAATAGAAAATCCAGCATGGCACGGCTGGTCACCAGCGAAACTAGCGTTAGCATGCTATGTTCTGGATGCTGATATGCTAGTCAGCCGCAATTTGTGTTAATATGCTGGTCACTAGCAAAACTATGCTGTATTTCGGATGCTGATATGCTAGTCAGCAGCAATGGAAGTTAACGTGACCTGCAAAACTATGTTGAGTTAACTAGTCACCAACAAAACTATGTTGTGTTTCGGATGCTGGTATGCTGGCCAACCAGCATGACCATGCTGCGTGACCAGCCAAACCAGCACTCGACCAAGAGTTTTTTTTTTTTTTTACTATAATTGTATGAAGATAACAGTTATAACAGATAAGTAAACTTATTGTGTCCAAAAATTTATTTTTTAAGTTCAAGAAATGTTTTACTTAGTAGAGTTTTCATTTAATAGAGAAGATGAAGCTTCCTAGGATTTCATAGCGCTTTGTTTGTTTTGTTGTTGTTGTTGTTCTGTTACCTTTTGTTTTCTTTATTTTTTTTATCAGAAGATAAATGTTCCGTGCATTATATGTCTATGATATGTGTCGTCTGAGTCAATCTGCTCTGAGTTTTAATTAATTTAAAGGTTTAATTGCATTGACAATTAGATTGTGTGATGGACAAACATTTTGAGTTCCATCAAACAGAAATATTTGCGACACCATCCTCAACAATTGAGCCCCCTCAATGAGAAACCATTAACCATTCCACTCTTTTTTGCATTATTAGATACTTCGTACATTAAAAACCAAAATCATTTACATTTCAGTGACCCCTTTATTTTAAACGCAGGGCATCAAACAATGTCATATCATACTTAAATACAAATAGAGCTCAATTAAAGTATTATATATTTAAAACATATGTGTGTACCTGACTGTAAATCTGTAACTCAACGTTTGATCTTATAAACCTGAAAATATCAAGGAAACTGATTACCTTAATTATTGTATAATGTGTAATGTGGGTTTACAGTGCATGTCAAATTTCAGTTTATGCTTGTGTTAATAATATTTTCATCAGTTCAGATTGCATTTCCGATAAAGAAACTCTGGATTAAAAGCTAAAATGGCTTGCCGCACATACATAGGCTATTTCTTTCGGCCCCTCTGGGGATTCCCTTTCTGATGGTGTGTGATGTTGGCCTGACATTTCTACACCTGCCTGCATGACCTTTCAACTCACCCACATCACAGGACCCTTTGAAGTGTTCTTCAGAGTGACCACAGGCCCACAATGGGGGGAGAGAGCAGGTTAAATAGCCAAACAGGAGTTCAGCTCTTTCATACAACCCATATCTGAACTCAACTCCCTTCTGACCTACAGCTTTACGCAACTCGTCCAGGAGAAGCACCTAAGTCATTATCACAGCGTCAATTAAAAGAGGCGCACAGCAGCGCTGAATAGTGCTCAGACGATCACAGGGACTCAGTGGTCAGTGGGAGGATTATGACAGTCTGAAGGCCGTGGCTCAGGGATGGAGGCTGGAAAGGTGTACAGCAGTAACACTGTGCTCCAGGCCAGAAAAGCAGTAGAACAGCTGAGACTGGAGGCCGGCCTGGAGAGGATCAAGGTAAGCACATTTTGTAACAGTGCTTCTGAGCATGAATATATATTTTTTTAAAAAGTTCAATTTGAAAGCTGATCAAAACCTCACGATACACAAGTTCAGCTTGAAAAATTCCATCTTTTTTTTTTTAAACATTGGCTTTTTCAAAGTGAGCTCACTTAGTTAGAAATTATTTGTTTTGTTAAATAAATTTATTTAGCTTATAAAAATTGATGTGGATTCTTTTGGTATGGTATACATAAATTTCTTAAAAACTATATTAAAATTCTACAAAGAAGCGAGAATAGCTCCCATTTTGAAGTGCTTCAAGCTTAGGCTAGTAATTAATTAGCTTCTTATTTTGCACTTACACTTCAAACACTTACACTTTACACTTTTTTATATCTTTTTTTTAGCACTACTGTCAGAATATTGGAAAATATCTTCATATATAGTCAAGTTCATATCACTCACACAATTTTCTCTTATTTTCTTTAAATAAAGTAGTTTGAAGTGATATGTAAACTATGTATAAGGTTCAAAACATCATCATTCACTGCCCAGACTACAAATGGAAAATAAACTGCAAAAACAGGCTCTTTTGAATTCATTTGATTCACAAGAACCAGCGAATTTAGATATACCCACATATTCAGTGTACAGCAGTTTAACCCCACCCATTCACACTGAAGCTCTAAAGAGTGTTTCAGCTGCGAGTGCTTTTTGAATGAGGCACAATGCAGGTCAGCCAATCAGAACAGAGTTGATTTATATCGGTATTAAATGCATAGTAACAAAAACAGGCTGGTTAATTCTGTGGGGTAAAGAGAGGTTGGAATGTAAATGGCCATGTAGTGATGGCCATGTAATGGCCATTATGTACCATGATTGGTACATAAAACCACAAGAAGGTTTAAGTGCACCAATGGGGAAAAGCTAAATTGCTAGAAAAAATGTAGGATACGGACCCTTTAAGGTACATTTCAGTGTTGAGAAGATTTTCTGAAGACATTTTGAAAAGTTGCTGACCCTTTTGCTTGAACTCTATTAGCTGGGCTGATGGTGGTGGTGTGTTTGCCGCAGATTTCGGCTGCAGCTGCTCAGCTTGTGCAGTACTGTCAGGAGAACCGGAGGGGAGATCCACTACTGACTGGCATCGCCGCCTCATCAAACCCTTTCAAAGACAAGAAAACCTGTGTACTACTGTGAAAGAGGAAAAGACATGAAACCATGTGATACAAACGACGTAAACACCACAGAGATGGCCATAATATCCATATACATTCAGTGTTGTACATATCCTTGAGTGATTTTAAAAGCATTACTTCTTCAGTATTACTTGTGCTTGTAAATGTCCTGTGTAATGGATTTCATATCTTTAACCCATTCATGTCCTTTAACTAAACTGAAAATCAAAATACAAAAGAACTGGTATAACTGATGATGTTTTGCATTTGAGTTTAATGAACATCTAACAGTACGCATTTAAATAGTCTGCCTGCATGTAATTTTCATACTTTTTTTCTGTATGAAATTTAGATGTTGTTAAAAATGTGTAGTCCTGTGAGACTGAATATGACAAATAAGCTCTCCTTAAAAAAGAGATGCCAAAAAGGGTTTTTAAGCAATGCTACAGAAGAACCACTTTTGGTACTGTAAAAAAACATGTTTTTAAAAAGATTTGTGAGTGTGAAGAATTTTTACCTTCACAAAATGTTAAGATTCTACCCCAATTTGTCCTTATTACAGCTTCGTTCCATTACAGGAGCTTTCAATTTTTCAAGCAAATTTGCAGGGATACTTTTCCACACCAGTTTGGTCTGAACAGTTGGTTGCATTTTCTGCTTATAAAGAGTAAGAAGGGGTCCCAAATACATTCAAAGTTGCTGAGGTCTGGACTCTGGCGTGGCCGGTCTGTTGTTTTGAGAACACCAACAGCTTCTTTGTTCTATTTCCCTGTCTTAGTAAAAGCTTCTGAACAGCTGCACATCCTTTCACACTCATGATGTCTAGTTGTCTTCTAACAGTGGAAGAATGAACAGAAACAGCCGTGTTTTTTTTTTTTTTCTTTCTCTAAGATGAAAGTTTTAGGTACTGTTTATCGGATGATGACAGTTTTTGCGTTCTACCAGGTCTTGCATGGTCGTTAGTGGTCCCATTTACTCTGTAGCTTTTAATAATTTTTGAGCACTGGTTTGTGAAACTCCTGTTTTTTCACTTATTTTCTTTTGACTTTCCCTTTTCTCAAACAAGGGGATTGATTATCTTACATTTAACCTTCTTGGAAACATCTCTGAAAAATTAATAATGTTATTTAAAAGCTCTTTTGACAGGAAATTAGTAAATGAAGGGTGCTCTCTGACTTGCACAGTTCTGTGTGTGTAGTTTGCCCCTTGATTTATTAATCCACTGGAATCCAACTCAGACGCAACTTTGTTTAATGAGACTGTTTATTATATTTTTGTAAAAAATCACACACAAATTAAAAAAAGTTGTCAAATGGTGCAGCTTGGGTGGGTCAGTATTCAGGCTTACAAGGAATGAAGTCCCAGTATTTGACTGAGAAAAAGTTGCATGAGTGTTCAAGAGTATTAGAGCTACAGACGAATAAGAGAACTTTTATGAAGATTAATACTTGCCGATTCAGGACATACACAACAATTTCAATTCACACACTCGCAGAAGAGGAGTATGAAAAACACTGTTCAGCCAGTCAGTCAGTCTAAATGCGGTACGGAAAGCAATTAGGTGCAGCGTTTGACTTTCAAGTTTTCAAGCAATGAACTGCCACTCCACAATGAAATCATAGAAACGACGTGATGTACTGACTTGGCAGTAGAAGCCTTTGAAAAGATATAAGGCTGATGCTGTACTTCTGTAATTTGTGCGATGTGAAAGTCTCTTTGTGTGCTATCGGAGTAATATGTGTCACAGAGGAGGACCACAGAGGTGAAGCTGGAATGCTTATAAAGGAATGTGAAGTGTTTTAAAACTCTTTAACCTCTAACAGCACTTTTTAGACAAGTATTAAAGTGTGCTACACTAACCAAGTCAGTTTTTCAGTGTCCCTTTAACAACACAAATCAGTACGATTCAGCAACAACTTTGAAATACCATCTACATGTATGTGCAGTTTCAGGGTATGTTAAATAGTTTATAATAAATATGTTTAAAACACATATAGTGTTGCTGTATTTTTTTCCACAAACACACATGAAGGTAAACTTATCAGTGTAGTGCCTTTGGCAGATTATACGATTACATCATCACAAGACAACACGCTGAACAGACGATCCTTCCCACACCTCCTACTAGACAAACTGCTCTCCAGACAGATAGAGGGTGTCGTCTGTGGTTCATACAGAATCTCTCTGTAGTGAGCTGTCACTGCCTGGGCCTCCACACCTCCACGTTCATATCACCAGAAGCTATAGCCAACACGCCCGCCTCCACACTTAACTACAGAGAGAGAGAGAGAGAGAGAGAGAGAGAGAGAGAGAAGACTTTGAACTTTGGTTGAACTACTGAAGAAAGGGGTGTGTCCAAATAAAAAATATTGCTCATTAAATATTCAATCCTCTGCGTCACTGATGTAAATCATATAGAAGAAGAAAAAAAGCCCTTCAGATTCTTTAAACAATTCCAAATAGCAAATTTGGCTATTTGATAAATAAAAAAAAATCGGCTGAAATATATTTAGGCTGCTGAGGCTTGAAATGCCTACAACCACAAAACTAAAAACAATCCTGACCAGCATTACTGTTTAGTAAACGTTTGTAAACATCAAAGTTACGCAAGGCTGCTGAATTATGTAAAACTCATTCACATGGAAAAGGTCTACTGTATGAACTGTATCTAATGTTTGATTTAGCTACGTCAGTTGCAATGTGTGTCTGGTCAGAAAACTATCCAAAAGAATGCTTTGGGACAACATGTAACAGAACTAAAGAACCCATAGGTACCTGACAGCTTCGGTAACATGATTGTGGAAATGTAAAAAAAATAAGAGATAGACATGCTACTTAAACATACAGTGGCAAAAAACTACCAAACTTGAGTGGTGGGGTGAGAGAATATCATCACTGTCTGAATAAATGTATCTCTATTTTTGTCATTTTTTTTTTTACATAATTTGACAATGCAATCTACCATCTACATTAAGTTCAAATTTCATGACAATTGAGGATAGAAATGCTCCAAAATTACTTGGAAAATACACTGTTTCATTGACTTTCAATCAAAGCTATGAACGTTCAAAGTTATGAGGCTTTATTGCAACCGCAATGATCTGTAACCGGTCAGAGGTTGTTCATTTCTTGAAACAGGCAAAACTATCTGTCAGTGTAGTGAGATTATTTCACTTAAAGTCACTTAAAATAGGCAAAACAAATGTCTTCAAAAAGTTAAATCATATAAGCTTACAATAACCTCAAAATGAGAAATATTAGATACATACACTAGTTTTAAGATAATTTTACTTGCCAAGACACTATTTTTTGAGGTGCACAAACAAACCATTCTGAAAGCTTGGAAGGTGGTCTGAATTCGGTTCATTTGTGGATCCATTTATATTTGGCGTGTTGGCAGATATGTGCAGAAGACTGTGACTGAACAGACTGGGACCGCCTATGACTTGAACTGATTTAAATGTAAGAAAATGACCTATGAGAACTCAGTTAAAAGAAAGCAATCAACATTCGACAGTCACAAAAAGCATGAAACACAGTAGTGAGTTATGACTGAATATTAAATGTGGTAAAACAGGGCAGTCTGGGACCAGGACAAGGGTCTCACAGCAGGAATGCTGATCTTGAATGTTTGCTTTTGTGGCTTGGCCTGATAGTAGTAACCATAAGATTAGTAAACTGAACACACCCAGTGAAGGAAGCAAACTATGCTCATGTGGGAATAAAATGAGACTACACCTACCCCGTTCACTCCTGCCTGATGGTGAAGAGTACACAGAGTCTTTGGGGGTGCGCATGGGAGGTGAACCTAAATCAAGCCAGAAAACATAACCTACTGAGCATGCTACATATAAAAGTAACAGTGATCATTGAGCTTACACACTGAAAGATACTGTAGTATTAGTACCCAGTAAAGTTAAATCTCTGTGAATTAACCTTAATAGTGCGATCAGAGGAGCATGTGTAGAGGGTGCCAGGTGAGTTATGGACGCCCGTCACCAGTGAACTGTGGCCCACATTAAACTGAGCTATAGACTTAAAGGAGCCTTCGTTCATGGAAAAGGTGTGGACAAGTCCGTGATTATCTCCTGCCCACACCTCTCGTCCGCTGTACGACATGGACAGCAAGTAGGACTTCAGCTAAAGAGAGGGACAGATCAAGAATACAGTATTACGCCCAAACAGATTAGCATGATGAAGTTACTTTAATACTGAAAGAGAAATTTAGCAAAAAAATCCAGTTACCCTGATGACAAATGACAACTAAGACGTGTTTGTTGTCTGAAGTTTGCTTCCCTAATTTTTGGCTAATGGCTATTAGAATAATGTAGTAACACTATTCTATTTGGGTGACTTTGTGGAAAATAACTGTGGTAAACGTTTTAAATGGGATTTTGGAGGGACTTTTGGTGGGACTTTGTCATCTTCAGTTAGGCCACAAAACAGTAATTAATCTAGTAAAAAAAAAAAGAACAGAATCCTGAGTGTCACTTGAACTTTTCAGTTGGAGGCCACTTAGCCTGATGCTTTTTGTCTGAGCCTTTTAATCTAATGTCTGAAACCTGACATTGTAGTCTGAGGATAGTCATAAACTGGTCAACATAACATATAAAGCTTTTTGTACAGGTATGATATCTCCCTGCCGCAATGGTACACAGTGAACCCTGATAACGATTTTACAATGTTATTGGATGAGTCATTCAAATCAGAGCCGTTAATCAACAACTTTGAGAGAAACTCAAAAAGCTTTGGTAGATATGCATGTGCCAGTTTTGTGTACATTTTTGTGAACATATCATAAATAAACGCAACCAAACTAGCACAATTAAAGTAACTAAATTAAAATCAGTGATGGGTTTTACAGTTAACTGTAAAAGCTTGCATGATAATGAATACATTCACACTGGTTTCAAATGAGTTTTTACCATCACTAGAGGAGACCACAGTTACCATTGTTAACCATCATCAGACACAGGCCTAGCATCATATAAACTACATGCCTAAATCATAATTAATTATCCATCACGCTTAATTTAAGTTAAACAAGTTGTTAAATTATCTACAACAGACTTGTGTGGATTCTGACACTGTAGGACATACTGTTTTCTACAAAAATGGACAAAAATACATTTTTAAGATTACCATTGTTACTGTTTTTAGCAATATAACATACTTTTCCAAGCTTCCTTTAGTTGTTACCTCTTACTTCTAAAAAGCAAATTTTGGACATCAAACATGCCTTGGCTGATTGATTCTGTCTGGCTAAGGGGAAAACGCATTCATACAATCTGGAAGTTTTTATGAATGGGATCTTTTGCCATTTTTATTTCTGGTGAACTGAGTTTGTAGGTCTGTGTATGCGTACCTGTACTTTCTTCAGTAGTCTCCCGGCTCTGCGGTCAAACACTGCCACTGTGTTGTCTTTGCTGCCAGAGAGAATGTACTGTTCATCTGAGGCCAGGCACAGTACGGCGTCACCATGGAGACGAAGGCTCTTGACCAGAGGCTCTGCGGCTGCAGCACAGATAGATCATAAATGAAAACATCCGAGATGACATTAAGGATAAACGTTACAGGAGGTCACATGACTGATGACTGTCCAAAACACAAGAACAAAGAGAAAAGATAAAAACAAAATATAAGCTTCTAGATGGCTGCTATTACTGTTGTTACTACTTCTGTCCATTTTTATAGATAACAGTCAGCCTTAAAGTGTCAGAAACCAGTCTAATTGACATTACTTAACTTGGCAGCTGGGTTTGTATGTACATTACTTGTTTGCTAAATTAGCCTGTATAATTGGCATATAGTGCTCAAAAGTAGTTTTAGGACACTTTAATCATCAATTGTTTTTTTAAAATGATTGAATTTGCTAATGTATTGTGGAAATTTTGCTTTAACATATTCAAATTTCAGCTATATTATGACTTATCAATCAATACTTTGAGTTGAAATGAGCAATATCAAGCAAGAAAACATTGACCTAATTCCCCATTTTACTTCCAAACATATATTAACAAACTAATGCATACACGTTCAAACCAGAGGTGTACATCATACCTTTAAACATATCTGACTCTAAATTTCATTTACATTCTGAAAGATACAGAAAGTTAGAAAACTAAGAAAACTTGAGTTGAATTAATCTGTCAAAGATATTGTCTGTTGGTAAGTGTTTAAAACGTGCCATGCTCTGGCATCCAAAAGTGAAAATCCAACAAGCTTGGTTGAGCATCAGATGTGCAAATTCATGTGCTCCATGCCTAGAAAGACTTCAAGCTGTCACCCAAAAAAAGGATATGCAACAAAATACTACTACAAAACAACTACTTAAAATACTGAGCACTGACATACATAAAGGAAAGATACACTAATGATCATCCTGCTAATGTTTCAGTACTTCTACTTTCCTTGCTTAAGTTTTTAGTTAATTATTCGGATCATTTTAAGTCACAATTAGTAAACCTGGTCATTATAGCTTTCTGATGGATACAAAAAATAATGATGAATTTTCATCGTAAGGAAAAAAAAAAAACAAGATATAAAATATTTTCAGAGAGGCCAGTACTACTTTTGAGCACTGTATATGTGATGTGCTAAGGGCATTTCAACAGTAAGACCTAAGTATGATCTAAGTACTAACTATGTAGTATGTGAAGCAAATTTCAGATACCAAATGTGATGGCTGACCGACTATATTCAGGGTAACAGGGAAATTGTGTAAAAGTGTAAGACCTTCATACTCTAACATGAAGGAGAAAAACTACATTGCAAAAACACACATCATATGTAAAGATCCTTTTAACCACTAACCTCTGGTATCATAAATGCTCACTTTCTGGTCATGTGACCCAGCAAGCAGTGTATCTGCCTGGCAGGAGAGGCAGAGCACGGCGGCTCGGCCGCGGATCAGCCCCCGCTCGGCGCCCCCGGCCTCCAGATCCCACAGACGAACCGTGCTGTCGAAAGAGCCAGAGGCCAGGAGAGGTCCGCTGGCCGCCAGGCACCACACCCAACCCCGGTGTGTGCTATAGAGGCCACGGCCCCCCAGCGTGCGCAGAAGCACCCCCCTGGGGCCCCTGCGCAGGTCCCATAGATTGACGTTGCGATCCCTGGAGCCGGAGGCACACACTGCGCCCTCACCGCCCACCAGCAGGACGGAGTTGACATCTGCGATGTGACCCGACGGGAGAGTGATGTGCTCCAGGGCTGGGGGAGGACTGGGTGATCGGGCAGGTGGGGGGTCAGTAACTGCACCTTCATCTGCAGCTGAGTAATAAAACCACAATGATAATGATTGAAACAATCAAATCAATATTTTTTCCAATATTGATGATAAAACATTTTTTTTCTCAATAAAACGATTGTGTTGTTATGATCTTCATTTGAGTGTTAGTGAATTTTGAACAGTTGATTTCAAACTTCGTTGTACTAGCTAGCTAGCTGTTGCAGTACTCAGGTGTGGTTTCGGTCTTAAGACCACAAATTAATGGTCTCAGTCTCGATCATTTTGACTCAGTCTTTGTCTCGGAGTAAGGTGGACTTGGAAATTGTGCTCAAGATCAGCTATGTGCAATCCCTAAATCTGAAACAACTGAAAACTGACCTTTTTTTTACTGACTATAAACAATACCTTCAAACAGACTGAAACAGTCCTTACATGTTTTTTAAAATCTGTTGACTGCTAGTTGATCTAACTGATCCTTTCCACAATAGCATAAAACCAGTTATTATTAGTTTGTTGGTGTTTTTGGTTCCAAAATCAAAACATTTCCTGGGTGTAGATCGGACCCTGTTATTACTACTGTGTTTTAATTTTATAATAAAACTGGATTTATGCTATTTGGTTTGTATTCAGTTGACTTTTTGGTGACTTATGAATAAGTTTTAGAGGAGAGGCAGAGAATATATTTATACTACATATATTACACACATATCCTCTGAATAAATGTTAATGCATTCTCTGTCTTGTTTTGGAGTCGACTATTACCAAGTCTTGGTCTTGACTTGAACTTGATATGTTCAAGTTTTGTTCTTGACTTAGACTTGCCTTTCATGGTCTTGACTACAACATTAGTATTAGCTGCGCCTTTTAACTACTAGTCTGGAAAGGAGGAAATGGCTACCTAGCTATTTTCAGTGTTGAAATTATGAAGAGTATTATTATGAAGAGAGTGTCTTGGAATAAAAGAACACTATAGCAAAGTAAAGCCCACATGTACTCTGCAGTCTGAAATGCGTTTGGTTTTATCAGATTTAATGCACAGCACCAAGAATAAGGAGGGATCATATTGGTATCAGCAGGCAATTGTTTAATTAAATTTGAATTTGAATTCCAGTCAGATTATTAGATTTTACTGATATTGCAAACCAATATTTGATGATGCCATTATGGTATCCAGGAAGTGCATGGCCCAGTTTCCCAAAAGCATCCAAGCATTAAGACCAGTTTAACTAATAAACAGTGTTTGTGGAGGTGCTTGCAAAAAAGCTGCAAAAATGATCCCAGGTTATATTTATCCCATGTGAATCGACATGAAATAAAAATGCTATCATTTCTGTGGAAAAGAGTTTCTTAATTATGGAAGCGCTTAAAAGAAAAAATGTACTTGCTTCTTTATGGTTAACATAAAGCCGATATGCATTCTTCTACCTCAAATGTATGACTCTGAGCATTAAAACATAAAAAAATAAAGAAAAAAAGTGGTGACAGCCCTACAACACACTTTTGGATTTAGAATTGCACAAATGAGTAATTACTGACAACTCTTTTCTATAAAAAATCCATAAAAATCGGTCATGACTTTTGGTCATATTGCCTACCTTCATACATCATGTCCTCAAGATTGTCATTGTCTTGCCTACGGTCTCCACCTCCGCCTTCAGGGTGGTTTTGATAGTTCTGCCCATCCTCAGCAACACCACCAGCGATTCCGTTCTCTCTTCCCTCATCTCTAATGATTGGTGCTGCATTGTCGTCCCTTACTTCTCCTTCTCTATGTCTTACAGGACGATCTTCAACATCTTCTTGTGATGCTTGAGGCCTGTCTGGCTCTATCACAGCTTCATGTGCTGCTCCATTCACTGCTCCAGCTGCTTCTTCACCTTCTTCATCAGCGCCATCCTGCTCTGGGATCTCTTCTATCTCCTGCTCTCCCTCTGCTTCTTGCACTTGCGCAACTCGTTGACATGCAGCCCACTCCTCCTGCCTAGCCCAGCGCTCAATCAGCTGCTCCATCTCCAGGCAGGCTGTAGGCCAATCAAAGTTGTCCCTCGGCCCAACAGGAAAGGAGGTTTTTGGGCCCGTCAGGCGGTGAGCCCGGAGCTGCCAGGCTGAGGTGTCCTCACCCACCTCACCCAAAGCGCGGCACACCTGAGAACAGAGAGAGAGGGATATTGTTTTCAGTAGAACCACTTTAAATTATCTTTATTGACTTGTCAGTAGACTGACATGTAGCCTTGTGTCGATAGTTGACATTACTGAACATCATGATAATTTAAAGAAGTGCTGATATTATGCAAATTATTGTTCTTTCATTCTCTTTCTGTAAGCCAAATAGCTGGATTTATGTAAATGAGTCGATTCTCATGACATCACAGAAACAATGAATTCTTGAATGAATTCTACACAAAAGAAGTGTGAGTTTGCCCATTCTTCACAGTCATCTTAAAGATCTGATAATATAGTCACATAACTGCCCATTTCCTATGTGAGCCCACACTTCAGTTACTCACTCTCATAAGCACATAACAGTTACCTGGTAGTTTCATAGTACTTACACAGTAATGAAATAATAAGCCTATGGCTCAATGATGGTACGTTATGCTGAATGGAAAGAATGAGGAAGAGAGAGTCGATTTTACATCAGGTAAACAATGTCACCATATGGCCACATCAACACTCAGGCTGTGGAGCAGCCTAAAACACTTCTGTCTGATCCTATGCAAATCCTGAGTAAAAATGTTTAGCTAAAGCTATATTATATTGCATCCATGAACCTGAACACCTTACCTGTGGTAGAACATTGATGACACACTGTGCTGGTAGATGTGAGGCAATGCGGGCAACCATCTCCCATGGCAAGGACAGCAGGCCTGAAGGAGAGGGGCTTGTCTCTGGGGTGTTAAGAGGGGGCGCCAAATTTAATCTGCAGAGATAGTTTACCAACTTTAACGTAGACTTAAAATATAGGACTACATTAAACTCATTTACCATGAGACAGGAAACAGAGAAGGTACAAAGAGCTAGTAAACAAGCCTATCATCAGTTTGTGAACAATTACTTTCTGTGAGGTAGATTCAGAGGCATTAAACGCTTCGGCCATCTGGTTCCTATGAAAGCTCTAAAGGGCCATGGAATGGCATTTTTTAAAGCTTTTTTTCTGTAATCAAGGTCCTGAGTCACTTATATCATTACCAGAACATAACAAACATTGTTTTATCAAGACAACATTAATCACGATAATGGCATAAATATCTTGAGGTCTCAAGTAAACAACATTGATTATGTTACAAAAAACAAAGTAAAAAAAACATGCAAATCTGGGGGCATTAGTGGTGCCAATAGTTGTTCCTATCAACAACTCTGTGAACAATTCTGACTTGGTAAGTTTCTCTAAAACAGAACATTTCACATCTAAAAAAGCCCATTTCCCCTGTAGAGAGTCATAGTGAGCCATAATAATGAAATTTATATAATTATAATTATAACTTGGTATCTTATAATAATGATATCCTATTTCATGATTATGACTTAATATACCATAATGATGACTTGGCATCTCATAATAATGAATATGTCATAATTTTGACCTAACATCTCTTAATTATGACATACATTCCCAAACGTTTCTCATTATTATGAAATAGTAAGCCATTATTATGAGATATTAAGTCGTAATTATAACAAAGTAAGTTATAATTATGAGAAAGCAAGTCATAATTATGAGATATTAACTCAAAATTATATAAATTTTAACCACAAATATTAGAAAATAAGTAACAATTATAAGATGCTAAGTCAGTCATTATTATGAGATGTTAAGTCATTATTATGAGATATTAAGTTCCATAATTACGATAGTGTGAGATGCTCAAACGTTCTCGTAATTATGAAAGAGAATCTCATTATTAAGAGATAGCATGTTATAATAATGAGATGCTATGTCATACTTATGGAAAGCTTTCTCATTATTTTGGCTATATGTTTATCTCGAGTGGCGGAAAAGGGCTTCTATAATACGGGCTTCTGAATGACTTTGTTCACATCTTAACTGTTTAATCATGGATTGAATTATTCTGAGAAAAAAATACAGAACCACCCTTTACGCACACAGATACATTCATTTTCACGTCAATTACAGATCATTAATAATACACCAGTATTACTCACCCAAGTTGGCTTGGCAGAGGTGCATCGTTGCTGCTCAGACCAGGCGACTCCCCTAAAAAGGCATTTCTTCCTCTCACCTTCTCCTCTTCCTCCAGGGTGATCTGTGGCACCGACATCCACTCCACTACAACGCAGTGAAATATTAAAAAGTCAATATTAAAAAGACATCTCAGAATAAATATTTTCCTCGAGAGGAAGACGGACAAACCTGTTTCTCTATGATCTAACATGACCGTTATTGTTCTGTGAGCAACGCTAGTTAACGATACCTAGGTTAGCCATCCGACTCGACCTTTCCTTCACGACTGATTTCTTGTTCACTCGCAATAAAAGAAAACATTTCCGAACTGGTGAATAAAAAAACTCCTGTGTATTTTGAATAAACTCGATCGAATAACGTTAGCTAGCTAGGTGACTGTCAAAATGCTTGCCAGCTAGCTAGCTGGTCATTTCCTTACCAAGTAAGTGCTGGTCTCAGGACTGACTGGACAGCTCATTGATGATGACCGACAATTACCTCATGATTTCCTTTAATTATAAACTCGCGTTCAAAGAAAAAAAATCGATAAAATCGACAGGTCAGTCCGGCCACTCTCCGCCTGGCTCCTCAGAGATGCACCGCTGTTGTCGTCACTGCTCACTGCTCATTGGCAACTTCAGGTCAACGTTACAGTAACTGACATTAACGAAAGACTTTAACGTTACTGAATGACCCGGTAAACTCAATCTGACGGGAGAATGCTGAAGCTATCCATTCAATATTACAGGGAAATCTACAGCTGTTTTAGGCTCGTGTAGATTTAAAGACAACAGTTTACATCAACGGCTTCAACTTTAACCCAACAGCCGTTTGGTTTCATATCAACACTTTGAATTCTGTTTTGGTTCCGGCGTAGAACATTCTCGTCATGAATCGGTCTTCTACGATAAAAGTCTCCTCAAAACCTTTTTTAATTTAAAATCAAATTCAATTTACAATATGCAACTATTAAGCTCTACTGCATAAAAATACTATATATATATATATATATATATATTTTAACTTCAATAACTTTAGTGCTGTCAATTCCACATATCCAAACATGTCCCCTGCCTTTATTTTGAAAGCTAACCCAAGCTTCCTGTCCGTCTTGAAAAAGTAACGTTACAGTTGCTGGTTTCACGTCGTGACCCTCAGGTTAGCTTTCCGTTTCGACCCCTGATAGATATTTTTAAAACTGCATGCCATTTTAAGTGAAAACGCTACAGTTTCAGCTTTTAGGTCATGTTATATCTATAGAGATGAGCATTATCTAGCGTTAGTACTCGATGTCAAATAATGCTTTTAGATGAAGGGAGGGTCACATTCTCTAGCAACTAATCAACTATCGTTAGCTAACTAGGTTAGCTAACTAGCTCAACATTTTGATCTGAGATCTGGTTCTTTACAGCCGTTGAAAATAGCTTTGCAGACAGTTTACATTATTTTAGTATTTACTAACATACTGTAGTGTTTTGTAATGATGCGCTGTTGCGAAAAAGCCAGGGTACCATAAAATAAAATCACAGAAATAAAATGTTTTGATGAGCCTCCATTTGTGAACGCACATTTTATAAAATGCACCAGATTAGATGTGCAAATGACACCAGGCTCCCAGCACTTTTCCAAGTTTCAGAGTCATTCACTTTAACTAATTCTTTGCTCCACCGGTGACCTATAGATAATAGCTAACTGTTCTAAAAAGCAAGCCATGCAGTTTTTTTCATGAATGTTTATATACCCTATTTAATATAAACTTACACTGATGGGGCATAACATTAACAACACCTCCTTTATCTACACTCATTGTCCATTTTATCAGCTCCAATTATCATAGAGGCGCACTTTGTAGTGCTAAAATTGCAGACTGTCGTTCATCTGTTTCTCTGCCTACTTCGTTAGCCCCCTTTTACCCTGATCTTCAGAGGTCAGGAACCCCAATGGTGGACTATTCTCAGTCCAGTAGTGACACTGGGTTGACTAGCACTGCTTTGTCTGTTGGACTACAGTGTGTAATTGTAGAACTACAAAGTGCTCCTCTATGGTAAGTGGAGCTAATAAAATGAGAAAAGAGTGTAGAAATGAGGTGGTTTTAATGTTGGCTGATTAGTGTTCATATCAATAGTATAGGTAAATGCATAAGGAAACCTGTCTTTCCCTATCCTTCTCTTTTTGTGCATCACAGAGCTGTGTATCTGTTTAGTTTCATAACTTGGAATTACAGTTTGTGGTTGAAAACCTGTGGATGTCCTCACTTCCCGTAAACTGGAGGTCTCTTAGTTGAATAGGTACAACGGAATGGGTCCAATCCGTTGGCCCACTGACAGTGCAGTTCCGTCCAAGAGTTGGCTTAAAGGAGAATTCCTCTGACTTTATAGAAATTCTTCACAGTTAAGTTGTAAACAAAGTCATTCAGAGTGATTTGATATGAAATGCCGCCAGAGATAGTTACAGAGTCAGCTTTGTTCTCAGTGGTGGTGATAGGAACCAGACGTCTGAAGCATTTAATGTTTCTAAAAGCTACCTCCTAGAAGGTTGTTACATGAAATGGGTACGAATAGGCTGTCAGATGCCTGAGACATTGGATTACAATTGTTTTGAGATAAGCGTTTGGGCTAAAACATTTTTAAATCCATTTATGGCAGAGATATGCGTAGGGTGTTATAAGACAAAATAATATCCAAAGTAAACATATTTTTTCATATTTACCACTATTGTAAAATTAACATTATGTATAAAAACTATTACTTTTCGTTTTAGTAAATTAAATGGCTGTATTGAACACATTAAGACCCCTGGTTCTATTCTCCACCACTGTAAAAAATGAGTTGGTAAGTTTATCTACAATGAACCATTTCACATCAGATCACTCTGAGTGACTTTGTTTACATCTAAATGATCAATTTATGCAGAAAATGATGAGATCCCCTTAAATATAATACATTCATGGAAGATCAGCCTTTAATGAGTGAAAAAGGTTAGAGTTTCAAAACCAGTTAGGCAGTCAAAGATTATAACATTTTTCAATTACGTCAGTTGCTTGTTTAAGACATTCTTGTAATGTACACCATGTTAAAAGTGTGCAATGCTGGTGCTTGAGACATATTTCTTGTTTTGAAACAGGCATGGAGGATGACACACAGGAGGAGACCCTTGCACAATTCAAAGAAAAGCGTCTGGGAGGATGGGGCATCCTGCAGCTGACAGCAGGGACAGGACTGGCCGTCTATGCCATGTGGGCAGGAGTTTTGATGCCAGGGTTTCGCAGAGTGCCTCTTAAACTGCAGGTAAGATCAAAAAATAATTGGCTGATTTAAAATTCAGTGCAGAGTAAATCACTGATGAGTCTGATATCTATGTATGTGTGTATTTATGTGTTCATATTAGGTGCCTTACATGCCAGCTAGTAAAAGACAAGTGGGTAATGTTATGACTCTGCTGAAAGGTCGCTCTGGAGGTTTTGCTGACTTGGGATCAGGTGACGGTAGGATTGTAAGTAATTGTTTTATTTTGTTGTCATACTTGTTGAAGCTGTTTCCTTGAGCATGGCAGTGCCTGGTGCAGACAGAAGTGTTTCAAGGATGTACACTCTATACTGTATATATAGTACACCTTTGTAGACACCTGCTCATCGTACGTTTCTTCTGAAATTAAGGGTTCTCTCAAATCTGGGTTTTTTTAAGGGAGTTCCCCCCTCTCCCTTGCTGCAGTAACAGCCACTACTTGAAACATTGCTCTAAGAGTTTGATTGTATTCAGCCACAAAAATATTGGTGAGGTCAGTTACTGATATTTTGTATGATCAGTTCTGGATCATAAACGCCACTCCCAAATCTCCATCACTTCAGAGAGCACAGTTCCACTGCTTCACATGCCCCTCTAGATCACACTTGGCATTGGGCATGGTGATCTTAGGCTCATGTGTGGCTGCTCCAGAGTGTCCCACTGTATTGACTGTGCTTTTCTATGGGTTCATACAAGCTGTTTGGTGCATTTGAATGCCTGTGTCAGCAATTGTTGCACCTTAAAGTGGCTGAAATCACTAATTAAAAGAGACTTTTTTTTTGGACATTTTGCCCAATCCAAATCTCTGGACTCCAGTATGTGGCCTTCGGTCTCACCCACTTTGGACCTGCATTTGGTGATATTTACTCAAGTCCTCAAATTAATCATGTTGAATCTATGAGGATACAAGTGTATAAAAAAAGCAGGACAGTTCAGCTTGAAGCACTTTTATACTGACACTGACAGCATAATTCATAAGACTTATGATGAAAGATCTGCTTTTGTTTTTCTTTTCAATTTTTGTTCATTATGTTTTCAAACTACTCATGTTTCGTTTATCACGTTCAGTTTGCTAGGACTTTTGTGTGACTTCCTGAGCAATGTTTGCAAAAGCCTGTGTCCCAGGTGGAATGCTTTCCAGAAGTTTGCAGAAAGTCTACGTTATGTCCTACATGAATGGCAGAACTAGACAGACTTATGGCCCTGTGGACTTTCTTAGTAATGGGCACGTTAAGTCCAGAGCACACTAGAGATTTTGAATGGGCAATAGTGTATATTCTTATCTTTTCTGTTTTAGTCTAAAGTAAGTCTAGGCTCAAAATGGAAAATGACTGTGCACGCAAAGGTCATTTCTGTATGATTGTGTAGGTAGGAAGAAATGTTTCATGCTGTTTCCATTACTGCTGCACCTGCAATTTACATTGTACAGGCAGCTTAACTGATGCAGGACTATTATGTGTGTGAGTAGGTGTTAGAGGCGAGCCAGCAGGGATTTTCTCCTGCTGTAGGCTATGAGCTGAATCCCTGGCTCGTCCGGCTTGCACGCTTTTATGCTTGGAGAGCTGGCCAATACAAAAAAGTCTCATACCGACGAGAGGACCTGTGGAAGGTGAGCCAGTTGACTATAGTTGTCTCAAGACAGGCCCTATTTAATTCTGTGCTGTTGACAAAAAATTGATAGAAATGATCACTTTTATTTGTGTGTACAGGTTGATCTCTCTGGCTATAAGAATATCTCTGTGTTCTTGGCACCAAGTGTGGTAAGTGTATCAGTGGTTATCATAAACACAGTGTTGTGAACAAACAATTAGCATTTAAAGTGCTGTGCAAAAGTCAGAGACCAGTCTTTATTTATTTAATTTCCAGTAAAAACACTCATTAAGTACAACTTCTTCATTGTTTAAGAGGTATTTTTTGAGAAGAATATATATATGAAAATCCACTTGCATAATGGAGGGAAAAGTCAAAGCAAAATAAGTGAAAAAAGGAGTCTTACAAACCAGAATTCAAAAAATGATTAAACAATATAGAGAAAATGGGACTCCTAAGAACCATGCAAGACCTGGCAGGCCACCAAAACTGTCCCCATCAGATAAACAGCACTTTCATCTTTGAGAGAGAGGAGAAAATCAAGCTTCCACTCTTGCTTCAGATCTGAAGCTGTCACTGTGAGATAACAGCTCAATGCTGTGGGTCTGAATGGATGTGTAGCTGTCAAGATGCTATTATTATATGAACAAAAAAGCTGCTGGCCAGCCCAGTGCAGACCTGAACATCACTGAATGTGCTTGGGATTACTTTACTTATTATGAAAATCAGAAAAGTTCCAAGACTGAACTTTACAGATGTGGAAAAATGTCTGTGCAAATTTCTTTGGAAAAACTAAAAGCAAGACTCCCAAAAAATTAAGGTGCCACAAAGGCAAAGGGTGGACACAATAAATCTGGAAAGTTGGTATGTAATTTAGTTGTTGAGGCCTCTTTTCTTTACGCTGAAAAAAGAATTAGTTGTACTTAATGTCCATTGTGAGTCAAGAGTAAACAAATGAAGGGTGATCTATGACTGTGGCACAGTACAGTTTTACAGCAAGTATTCATTCTATTGTCTTTTGTCTATTAGCTCACACTTTTACAGGAGAAGTTGCTGACCGAGCTCCCTGAAGATGCTTTGATCATTGCTGGACGCTTCCCCTTTCCTAACTGGACACCGTGCAGGATAGAGGGCGAAGGTGTGGACAGAGCCTGGGCGTATCATATGGAAGCGCTCAGAAAACAGAACCAGTCAAAGAACATTACATCGACTGAGCACACCAGATGATACAGAACTCTACTTTAATACCATTTTATCAATACCATTAATACAATAGTATTAATACTATAATACTATTTTATTACTTCTTATCATTTTATAACATTTTAATTTACTGTTTTTATGGTTGTTTTATTCAACCTCTTGACTTTGCGCATGATGTAACAAGAATAACTTTCGCTTTCACTATTGCACACTCAAGGTTCACAAGGTTCATAATGGTGCAGACATCAAGCACTTGTGGATCTTTAGGTTGAAAGAATTGAAATTTCCACTAGTTGTGTAATTTCAACTATTTAAAAAATAGTGAATAAAGAGCTTCTTTCCAGGTCATTGTAATGACAGGGATGCAGTGTTCAGGGTATTCTTCAACCAGATTTGCTGGTAGCCCTTTTTTTTTACCGGAAATACAACGTGTAGATCACAGGATAAGCCCAAATTCTGCATTTTTCAAATGTGCTCTCAGCGATTGTGGGTGCTTTTTGAAGTCTTGGAACGATCGGGTCACTTCCTGCTTCTGTATGTGACCTAGTTAACTTAACTCCTCACGATAGTGACATGAACTTGAATAAGAGCAACAAAAAATAAACTAATTTATTCCTGAGAATCATTTCCTTCACATCTCAATCACTTCCCCTTTATCAGGAGTTGAGTTATGCGTATGTGTGTGTTTTTTTTTAATGTTTTGGCTGAGTCTTGTAAATGGCGTGACATGAAATTATGCAAGATGAGGAAAGGTTCATTGAAAAATCAAATGTGTGCCATTTTATCTCATTTTACCTTCAGTGTCTGAAGTTTGTTTTTTCAGTTCTGCACTAAAGCTACAAGGCTAATATAATAGAAATCTATGTTGCCCATAAAGATTTTCAGTGACATAGACATGTATTACTTGTTAGCTATGCCAGCCTTGTAGCTCATGTGTAAAACTAAAGAAACAAACCTAAGACACCCAGTGTTTCTTGGCTGATCAACTATGTTTAGGCTAAGTATATTATTGTGTATATTAGATTTTTTGCTAAACCATTCTTTTAAGGTCCTGATGATGACAGCTCATGAACAAGGTGACCAAGTTCAATGGGTCAGCAGCCCCAGTCTGAGGCCCTTTTAGTCGACAGTTGTATTAGCGTTCGTTTCTGTCAGAAATGAGAAATGAGAATATGGGGGTTTCCTAATCTCTACAGGTCAGTCTGATAATGTGTCGATTGTCTTCAAGACTCAAGGCCTCTGTAAAGAACTGCTTTATCTGGCCTGAATGTCAACCCTCAGGGAGGCTGAGAGTCAGGCAAACTCACATGATCCTTCATTTATAAAGAGAAAAACAGCCTCAGATAGAATAAAAGGGAAATATGAATGCTGAGTAGCATGTTGCATGTGTTGCAGAAGAAAAAAATTATGGACCAGTTTCCCTGACCCAGATTAAGCTTAGACTTAAATCAGCATATGAGTGTGGGTGTGGACTAGGTTTATGTCACATTTTGGGAACCAAAACCTGTTCATTGTATATATAGCACAACTTAACTGTATGGTAAGTGGTCCTAATGAAATACTATAAACATAAATAATGATAAAAGCGTCTGACGTCTGTGTAACTGTTTTGTGTGTGTGTGTGTGTGTATATATATATAGAGAGAGATATTTACACACATGCATACATGACTCAGCAAAGATAGACTAAAAGGTAAAACATGAAAAAAAAAAGTTTTTGACAGTACATGAGCTTTCTTCATAACTTGTGGGTGGTAATATGAATCCACTAAACTCTTTTATCAACTGTCGAAAACGGCAGTTTGTGCTGTTTTGATAATGACTAATTTTGATGGCGCTGTATCGTGGCGTAAGCTGCTTGATTTTGCCACACTTCTTGTTGCGGCCGGTTTCATCCGGCCCAAGATTAAGATTTCACATCCGGCGGGGAGGGGCGCTGGTGGGGAGAGAGAGGAAGCTGCGAGGCCTGGACGAGAAAAGAGCCAGCGACTCTCTAAAAACGACAGGAGAGGCTGTGTCGCTTTGTAGTGAGTTCAGAAAAAGCGAATATAGCGGTCTGGCTTGCGAGGGGCAGGACGTTTCACCCGGCGCCGCCGTTAAAGACTGTTAGCGGCGCTTGACACGAGCTCAGTCCGCCCCCTCAGCACCACCTCACCGGGCTCCACAATAACAAGTGTCGGCGGCGCTTCACCGAAACGAAACCAAACGAGGCCCCGGGGGGTCGAGGTGACCGCCATGCCGTGTCTCATCGCTTTTAGACGGTGAGGGGAAACAAAAAAAGGGCCGTGGCAACGATGAAGAGATGGGAGTCTCTCCTGCTTAAACTGTAGCCGCACACAAACAGGCAGCAGCCCGGAGAGGAGAGGAGAGGACACCGGCCATGGTGAGTCAAGCAGCCTCACAAACACTGAACACCCTTCTTTATGTCAAGTTAGTTAAAACGAGCTGGCTGCAGTTATAGGTATTTATTTTATGTCCCACGTGTCTGTATGTGAGGTTTTGGGCTGCGTGGCCACGTTTTAACATGTTTTTTTGTCATTTTGTTTGAGCACTGATTAAATTTGAGATGTAATTTTCTGTCGTGAACGTTGTTGATGCTGTAACGTTAACAGTTTGTTTGCGGACCTGTGGGAGGCTTTAGGCTTCGTCGTGTTGGGGTAGAGGAAGAGTAAGACGTTAAAACGTTTAAAGAACACGTAAAGAGAGCAATAACGATGCTCCCTCCACCGTGGTCCACATAACGGTCTAGATAAAACCGAGTTCTTCGGTGGTTCCACTCGCCTCCGCCCCGCTGGAGGTATGTCGAGACGTGTTGAGACTCATACGAAGAATTCGGCTGCTGCAGCAGAGAGGAGAGACTCACAGCTCTCTTCCTCAAATTCTCTTCCTCCTTTTCACTTTTATATACACAGACGCACATACGTAGTCAAATGGTGTGTGAACTTGATGTGTTTGAAAGAGCGATTGAGAGGAAATTGTGCGGTGACTGCGTTTAACATGTAGACGAAAAGGCCTCAGTCTGTCAACGCAGAGGCCTGCACTTTTATCACTCACTCGATTTGACATCTGTATCTTTTTGTCTCTGTCTGTCTTTCTCAACTTTCTTGTCTCTCTTTCTCTTTGTTCTTTATTTATTTTCTCTATGCCAATTTCTATCTCTAATCTTGTTCCCTCTGCCTGTGCCCCTCTCATATCTGCAGGCGTCGGAGGAGACATCCCTGCGTGCACTCGAAAGCCTAATGACGGAGTTTTTTCACAGCTGCACTACCAATGACCGCAAGAGAGAGATTGGTAAGCCTAACTATGACCTGCCTTATTCTTTGTACCATCATTTACTGTTTGATCAGTAGGGCATCACCCCTACCCCTTTAATATTTATGGCTAGTGTATTATGGCATTTTTCTACGAAACAGTATGTACAGCATGGTACGGTTACAGATCTGAACTGTCTGTACCCTGGTTGAGTACCTATGTCCATTTCACACTGTGTAACAGAGCTGTGAAAGTAGCTGTGGCATGATTTCTCATACAAATCTAGCGTTAACAATAAAAACTCCAACAGTTGCAACTATGGAGGAGCTTCAAGTTCAAATTTACCATTTACAGTGGAAAAACACACAATTAGACACAAATGCAACCAGTTCTGTTCAAGCTATTGGACTTGTTTCACCATTATTATTATTATTATTATTATTATCTTATCTCAAGTTATGAAATCTAGTTAGCCAGGCAGCTAGCTACGGTTACCGATGTACAGAAAAGGTATAACAAACTAAAGCGTGATAAACTAAAAGATAAGGATATTGTGAGAGCGTTTTGTGCAGTTTTTCAGAGTATCACTGCTCCACAGTTTAACTATCATTTCCCAAACCCCTTAGCTGAGCGTGCTAACGTTATTCCTCCTAATAAAGACACACATTCAGCCCTGTCTCGTCATTGTCCACTACCATCACTGTAATATTTTATCAACATTAACACACAAAGGTAATAAGAGGGGCGGTGGAGATCGTGTCTGCAGCATCTGGGGTTTCAAAACACTGTTAGAAAAAAAAATCTCACAAGTCAAACCACAGTTTTCAGTGTAGATAAATGTAGCATCATTATGCTAGTCATAGAGAGCTATGTTGCCTGGCACTGCACAAAACAATAGAAACGGACGGTTAAAACAGACAGTTAAGACAGCTCTGGAGTTGTTTTAAAGTTAGGACAGAATTTAGGAAATTCTGCCTAGTTAGGATGTTTTTCTAAGACTGTTTTATTTCTTAGGAGTTAGGATAAGATTATGAACTTCATAACTGTTCTGTTCTGTAATAGCTTCTGTCCTAAATTAAGTCCTAACTAAAGTTCTCATGGTGACTAAGCAGATAAGATTTCAGACTTAAGAAGTTTCTGTATTATGGCACTGATGATCTTCTATGTATAATAATGAAGTGATACAATGTCAGTTTGCAAATGTACATTCAGCCCATATATTCTTAGCAAAAAGGGTTCTATGTGGCATTGAAAAAGGGTTGTTTTGATTCTTAGTAATTGGGGAACACTTTGGTGCTAAATAGAACGTATGTATACTAGAGGGTCTCCATCACTGGACCATTTAACCATACAAAGAACCATTTAAACATTAGTTCACACCACAAGTTGTTGTGATTCTGTATGCAAGCATTGCCTTTATTAAAGGACACTTAAACCCTTTTTTAAATGCAGCTAGTAATGCAACAGTGTGCATATACACAACAAAAAAAAGAGAGTACTGTATTTATATATGCACAAAATGAATATGTAGCATGATGTATATTTGTACACATCTGGGCAGTTTTGCTTCCCTTTCTCCCAGTGGAAAGTCTTTCGTGCAAGTAGCTAGTAATTTAGTCCAAGTATCCATCAGAAAGGGGAGAGTTTAACATTCATAAAGTAAAGGGTGCCAGTGCTGTGGTCTGTACTGTGAGATCAAAAAAACTTCATGATATTTAATGCATGTTTTTTTTTTTGTTTTTTTTTTGTTTTTTTTTCTTCAGACACCAGTCCTAGCCAACTTCTTTCCCCCATTTACACTAGATAAGGCACAATACTACTTTATGGAAATATTAAAACTTTGAGTATCAGCTGATACAGATTCCAATATTAAAAAAAAAAAAGTAGTAAGCTTTAAATAAGCATTTTACTTAAAATGAGCATCTAAAAATTGGCTATCATGCTCAAACCTCTTAAACACTCTACCACCCCACAGGAAGAAATACACACTAAACATCACATCACAGAGTATGAGTGTGTGCTATTTCAGGACAGATAGTACCATCTACAGCACATTCTCCATCAATCTGAAGAACCCTTTCGACATAAAAAAAATGCCTCTATCATGCAAAGGGTTTTTTGAGTGTTCATGGTTCTGTATAGAACCATTTTCTTTACTTAAGAAACCTTGAAGAACCATCATTTATAAGAGTGCAGTTCATATTTCTTTTTACCATGCAAGGAAGAATCTTTTTAGTGGTTGTGTTATACAGTTGATCATATATAGGCTAGACCACATGCAGCTTTTAACTCTGAGTACTGCATGCTCATGTCATGTATGGAGCCCTTGCTTTAAAAATGATGTAATCATAGAATCTAGACATGTTTGTGTCTTCTGTCGGCCATTAAAGGGCTAAATGGTTGTGTTGTGTTATTCTTTGTAGAGGAGCTGCTGAATAGTTTTGCTGGACAGCCTGGCTCATGGAGGCACTGCCTCTATTTTCTCTCCAATAGCAGAAATGAATATGTCATGATGTATAGCCTTACAGTGTTTGAGGTAAGAATACAAACACCTCCACACCTGTGTGCACATAAATAAATTGCATAGCTATATAATTTAGATTTGCATTTTGATGCACATCCACTTACAAAGAGACACCTGCGTTATTCATGCTATGTACTAACCTCGACGTTGTTTTCTTTTTAGAACTTGGTCAACAAAATGTGGGTTGGTGTAGCCAGTGAGGATAAGGCAGAGCTTCGTAGCTGTTTGCCAAAGTTGTTGCTGTCTCAGCACACTCTGCTGCCCTTCTTCATCAGAAACAAGCTTTGCAAAGTCATTGTGGACATCGGACGCCAGGACTGGCCAATGTTCTATCATGACTTCTTTAGCAACACGTTGCAGGTACCAACTACACATCGCATTCAGAACCTCTTTAGTTTACATTCATAATGTATTCATACAGATAATGTTACAGATCACCCTAACCCTTAATGAGGTATTGGAAAAAGTTTTTTTTTTTTCTTGCAGTATTTTGAAATAACAGAATGGTGGTAAACATGTTGGGGCTCAGTTTTGATTGTGGTGGCATATGACAGGCTATTGAAACTGAAGATAAGGTTTACAATAATAAGTGAACTCTTGGCAAACATTTTCAGGTGTTACTTCTTAATGGCAGTGGAGATTTATTGCAGATAAGAGAAGGGCTATTTAAAACACACTGTGCTAATGATATATGTAATAACCAAAAGAAGGAAAACTTTATTTTATAGACAATAAATGAGTACAGAGCATTGTCAGATACGAAGTGGAGAGATTTTGGTTGGTTGGCTTTTTGTGAGTAACTTTTAAGATTGAATTTATTGCCATCAAGAAGTGGCAGATTTGCCTAAAGTATTCTGTTTTCCATATTATCATATTTGTAATCAATATGCAGATCTGTTAAATCTCTGTGCGTCTCTTTTAACGTTCACTTGAGCCTAATATGCATTTGTGTGTGATAGTTGGTGCAGTCCCCTTCTCTTGCTTCACTGGGTTTGGTTCTGCTGAAGATGACGTCAGAGGAGCTGGTGTGTCCAAGGGAAGATTTGAGTGTTGCTAGGAAAGAGGAGCTGAAAAAACTCTTACTGGAGCAGATACCCACTGTACTAAACCTGCTTACTGGTGAGACTCCTGCACAGACCATTGTGTTCAATTGAAATGTCTAATTTTCTTTTTCAAGCCCCTGTCTGCTCATTTCATGATTTTCTTCCATTATCTACAGTTTTTATGATGTTTTATTACTAACTGGCAGAGGAAGAATGTTGTTGGTCTGTTGAGAGATTTTTTTAATTTACTGTTCTCTGCCCTTCTGTCTGTTTGGTTTGATTTGGGTGGGACTAAATATGGGGTGGGTGACATCAGATCTGCAAAAGTACCAAACAGAGTTAGCGGTATTTATATGTCAGCTACTTGCGTTCCTCTCCCTCACATAAAGTGACTGCTCTCCTGCTGCTTAGAGTCCCAGACAAACTGATTGTAAGTAGGTTATTTAAGGTTTTCTAAAATTAAATGGTACTTGTTGTGACACCATTGTTAGTACCATAGCTAGATACTGCTTCCTACTTGCATTAGCCACATGTAGCAGAATCCTACTATAAGCAAATGAATTAAGTATTGAGTGTGATGGTGAATAAAATGAAAATATTTTGGCTACAACCTAACCCCCCAACATCAAGGCATACAATATTTACCTTTAGTTATTCTTCACAGGCATATGTGACCTCTGTTTGCTGAGCATACAAATATTAGACAGGAAGTCTGATCTACCAGTTATGAGATGAAAGCCTAAGGTCTTAAATATTAGCTGTAAAATGTAATTAAATCTCTAAAATGACCACTGAACAGCATGTTCTCCATTTTGCTCTTGACTCACCAGTCAGAGCCCACTCGAGAAGAGCCATGTGGTCTGTTTTCCGGCAGGAGGCCTGTTGTTCTTTATAATCAAACAAATAGGGCTAAACATCACGTATTCTGCCTGCTGATATTCCATCTCTAGCATTGTTAGTGGTGTCGGCCACTGGCGCTGGGTTGTTCATGTTGTAGATGCCACCGTCAATCGTTATGTGATCCGGCATGCCCACATAGTTCTGAGCAGGCAGCAGCTCTGAATTTTTTGAGCATTTATCTACCATTTAAATTGTAGTAATTTACATATATTTCTTGAACATAACACAAATGCTTTTTTGTGGCATATCTGTACTATTAAAACAAAAATGTAAACATTTGAAACCATGCTTCACGAGGTTAATATTATTTCATAACTGTCATACACAAAGGTTTGTGTTCCATTCTGAGTTGAACATCTTGCTCTGATTCACAGGTATCCTGGAAACGGTTTGGGATAAGCACAGTGTCACAGTGACTACACCCCCTCCATCACCCACATCAAGAGAGACGAGTAAGTCACCCTTCTGTCGTTTCTCAGTAATTCTGCATTAGATTCTTTCCACATTTTATTCCCTGGTGCATTTTCAAGAGTTTCACAAAATGTATATGGCCTTTGCATATTTCGGTCCTTTATACAGCAGACTAAATGACAGGGGTCACCAGTCTTATCCATAAAGACCCAGTTTGGCTGTAGGTTTTTATCCCGATCAAGGAGAAGCACACCTGAATGCAGTTGTTTAATCATTTGGTCTCAATCTTCAAACACTTATTATTTATGAGTTGTTATTCTGCTTGGTTGGAGTGAAAACCTGCAGCCACAACGGCCCTTTACGGAAAAGATGGGTGACCCCTACTCTGTCTGTGACTTGAGTTAACGTTCGTTTGGATTGGTTCAGAAAGATTCAATGGGTTTATGTCTGTCTGGGCCTGGGCAAATAAACATAATTGATCTTTATTGAAATCAATAACAATTTTACCTCAAAGGTATGCATTTGGGGTATTTTCATGAATTGCAAAGATTGAATATCTGCTACTCCTTTACAACAGGTGGCAGTATGTGCACTTTGTTTGCCAACCAAGGAAGCAGAAGTTGTCTAGCCACTCACTTGTAAAAGCACAGACAATTTTGGCATGTCCCTCTTGCAATATGTACTTTTATGCAATACAGTTCCAAACTTGTGAGAAATACACAAACACTTGTTTATAACGTCACTAGTGTGTTTAACGGTGCGATACATTCTTCGATGTGGTGTGCTTTAATGTGGCCTTACGCGTGTTTGAGAAATATTACCAGAAAGCACATGAACACATGGGGAAGTACACAAAACCCCAGAGGTGGACAGGCTCTAAGTTAGACAGACTAGTTAGACGTTTTCACTGTTGAAGTTATGGAGAGTAAATAAGGTAGGGAAAGTGCTTCAGAATAAGGTGGGACTTTGGCAGTTCACCACTGTCTTGTCACCCAGCTGTATGTCTGTCTCTCACCGTTAATGTGGTTGGCTTTGATAGGTCTGCTGGTGGGCGACAGCACTCCAGTGGGACTGGAGTCAGAGAGCGGGACACTGTGCCTGCTGGCTCTGGAATGCCTGGCTCATCTGTTCAGCTGGATCCCCCTTTCCTCCTCCATCACACCAGCCCTGCTGGCCTCCATCTTCCACTTCGCTCGCTTTGGCTGCCAGCTGCCAGTCAAGACCAAGCCCCCGCCCACCTCCAACAGGAACTCCTCCCCTGGCAGCTTGCTGGCCAATGGGAGTGAGGGTCAGGGAAGGACAGGGCAGATGGTTGGCCATGCTGACCGGGCCCGTCTGGGCGTCATGGCAATGAGCTGCATTAATGAACTAATGTGTAAAAACTGTGTCCCATTGGACTTTGAGGAGTTTCTGCTTCGCATGTTTCAGCAGACGTTTTACCTGCTGCAAAGACTCACAAACTCGCACTCGCACACCAACACACACAGTGTCAAAAACAGACTACAGGAGTTAGATGAAAGGTAAGGTCGTAGGTAAAAGAATGAAAATACACACTTGAATATACAAACTAATCAGATGACGCATACTAAAGAAACATACACACAGCAGTCTAGCTATGATGGCGGTGTTCTGCTTTCTTTCTCATTTACTTTCACTACCCCTGTCTCTCACAGTTATGTAGAGAAGTTCACAGACTTCCTGCGACTCTTTGTTAGCGTTCATCTGAGGAGGATCGAGTCCAACACTCAGTTTCCTCTGGTGGAGTTTCTGGCTCTACTTTTTAAGTACACCTTTAACCAGGTAAACACATCAACATCCAAAATCTGGTTTCTTCCTTTAGATGACATTTCAGTAATCTGTATCTGAGTGCTCTGCTTTGCTGTTTATTTATAGCCGACACATGAGGGCTATCTGGCCTGCTTGGATATCTGGAGTATATTCCTGGACTACCTGACCACCAAAATTAGGAGCCGGCTGGCTGACAGAGATAGTGTCTTAAACAGGTGTGTTGGTGTGTGTATGTGTGACCCCTTAATTTGTTTAATAGGCAGTGCACAGCTTCCAGTGTACATCCAAGTCCAGATCAGGAAAGTAGGTCAAGTATGATCATGCACTAAAGCAACTACCAGAACACAGAGCTCTGCTGCTGAGAATTTTGTCTTAAACAACCAAACATCATTAATTTTGTCGGGAGGTTTTTGCAATTTTTTTAGGAACTTCCATCACATGCTGAAAGCTATATATACATAAACCTATGTGATTTCCTACCTTTCTGGAGAATTAGCTTAAGTATTGGTCTTCAATCAAAGCCCTTAAATGTGTCAGTAAGTTCTTGCTTGCAAATTATTATGCATAAATTGTGGATGAAGTTCCATAATTAATTTATCTTGCTTGGTAATTGGGTCCCGTTTAGGAATGGCTTTGCGAAAACTCAAACACAGTTTTCCACTTACATGACATGTTTGGAGTCTGCATTTTGCTGCTTTAGGGCTAGAAATCAGTCACCCCAGTAGCCCAAATTGTTTCTGTAAAAATGCATCACAAAGAACTTTTTTTTCAACACACACTAAAACTTCATCCAAGTCTTCATTTAAGGTCACACATACTTGTCCATGTGGTTTAGGACACAGTGTAATTTACTGGGAACTATAAAAACAAAACTGCAGGCAGCCACCTTGGACAACAGGGTCTGCATTCACAAACCACCTCAGGAGTAGGAGTGCTTATCTAGAATCAGTATTTGTGACAATGACCATCATGAATATGGAGGATCTGATTGAAGATCAGTCCTGCTTTGTAAATACCATCCTTGATGTTGTATGAAATGGCTGCCTGCAACTGTGAAGTATTTTGTTTTTATAGCTCACATTAAGTCATACTCGTAAGTATTCCTTTAAGGTGTAGGTTACAAAGACACATTTCTTTTAAAACATGTAAAACAGACTACTGGGCCCTTTACCACAATGTAAAAATATAAGCATATTCACTGCCCGTTCTCAGACAGTAACTGTTTTCTAAAACATTAAATTTGACAGCTTACTTTTCGCCCTTTTTTGGCTTTTTGTTTCGGGAAACAGGTGTACTGATGTTTATTTTGGCTGGATTATTTTTCTTGTTGACAGGTATAAAGATGCTTTAGTGCTGCTGCTGAGAGAGGTTTTGAACAGAATTCAATTCAGATTGAACCAGAGTCAGCTTGAGGAGCTGGACGATGAAACCCTTGATGATGACGTAAGATACAAACCCTCCACTGTTTGCTAGCATATATACATATTGCAGTAACTGTATAATGCTTTCATGTTTTTGTCTGTCTCTGAGGACTGGAGCTGGTGGACAGTATTTTTGGATTGAACTTTCTCTTGCTCTCTGGTTACTATAGCAACAGACGGAGTGGCAGCGATATTTGCGTCAGAGTTTGGAGGTGGTTGCCAGGGTGATGGAGCTGCTGCCGTCTCAGACCTTCTCCATTCTGGTAAGTGTGTGTGTGTGTGTGTGTGTGTGTGTGTGTGTGTGTGTGGCCACATGATCCATCTGTTTTCTTTCCTCTGGGTTTTTGTTTAAGATGCGCCTTTATCAAGACTAATTAGGTATTGAAAACCTGTTAAAATACAATGAATCACATTGAAGCAGGTTATTGCTTACAGTGTCACAAAAAGTCTGATACACATTCCACCTGCCATTACCAATACAACAAAATTATTCTTGTGTATCTTTTAAATGATGAATACTGTGCATATGTGTTTCAGTTCCCAGTGCTTCAGGAGGACTTGGACATTTACCTTGGACTGCAGCAATTCATTGTTACCACACGAACAAGTGAGTCCTGTTCTTGTCTTCACTTCCACATAGGGCTGGGCGATAAAACGATAACGATAAGTATCGCGATATAACTTTTCCTCGATAGAGCGATAAGACAGGTTCGATAAATGTTCAATATAATACACCATTCTCACACCTCCATGTTTTAGCGAAAGCCCTGGTGGCGTTTTCTACTGCAAGGAAAGCTGACACTACTCTGCTGTCGCCAGGAGAGGGCACACTTCTGAATTTTTCGACTTGATTAGAGAGGGAGGGGGCCACGAGTAAAAAAAAAGGGTCGCCAAATATACTTTAGCAACGGCTGAAACGCGGAGTTATACAGTCCCTGTTTGAATGGAGCGACCGGCGATCTGTTCTCCTGTGACCGAGTGTGAGAGACGAGGTCAGTGGCGTAACTGTACTGTCCTACGGTGAACTCACCTCTTTCCGTGCATCCTAACAACTTTAGCGGTGTTAAATCACGTCTACAGCGCCGTGTTACAGCGCCAAACCGTCATATTTTAGTATTGGTGCATTCTTGAGCAACGAAAGTGAAAGAAAGAAGCGGGTTCATGTTCAAAAGTAAACTGAGGAAGCTGTGAGGCATTGGAGAGCGGGAGAGCGCTATCTTTCCAGACTAGCTGTTTTTAGCTGCTGGCTAACTTGAAGCAGCGCTCCGGCAAAACACGGAGAATTGATGATACGGTAGATCAAACAAGACACAAAATCACCGCTTTCAGTTTAAACATACCTAAAAGGAGGACTCTGTGACTGGTGTGAGAGATTCACACTGCAGATAATGCTTTTACACAGCTAACGTCAGATATACTGTGGTTCACCCCTTAAACTACTGCGATAGCATAGAGAAATCCAGCCATCGCTAGCTGGTGTCTGAATACTGTGATATGCTCTGACATGGATGTGGTAGGAGTGACAGCAGTGACCTACCGAACCGAGTTGATGTTGAGAAACTGTTGTTGAGAAGAGTTTAGAACTGTTGTTGGCCACATGTTTAGCATTTGTAATGGGGTAGCCGAGCGCTCGTCACCAGACAGCTAAAAATAATCTGTTTTCTTTCTTAAAACATGACTATTACAAAGATTGCAGCTGTGCTTTTCCAGCTGATAAAAACAGCTCAGAAACTTTCTCCCACTCTTCCATGACAGATTAGTGAAATGTTCCACTGTTTGCCGAGTGTTTGTCATGATCGGACCATAAGTGATAGTTTAAAACCACAATTAACCACCCAGGAGCAAAATCAGCCTTCAAACGTGAAAGAAATCATGATTTGACATTTATCGCTATATGTATCGATATCGAACGATATGAATTTTGTTTGTCGTGATAACGTTTTTGGCCATATTGCCCAGCTCTACTTCCACAGTGACACTTTTCAGCTAAAATATTATGCATACTAAATTATAAGGTTTGTTTTACATGAAACCTTGGCATCAAAAGGTTTGTTTATACACTATTTAGAAACTCAAGGCAGGGCAGATACTAACTGGGGAAGTCATGTGGTTGAAAGACAGATCTCTTTCTTTGATATAGCCAGTGACCTTAGCAGAAACTAGAATCTAAATTGCAACAATTTCTGTTGTGTATCTGACTGCAGATGTACTTTGTTTCTTAGTTTAACTGTAGTCAGCCTTTTCAACTCTAAAGGCTGTTGCACACTTGAAGTCAGGGGTCCTGTGGGTCCATAAGTCTTATTAAGTCTTAAAACAGATGTTGGAAAATTTGAGGTCTTAAAATGTCAAATATCTTATTTCTTACTGTTAGAAGTATAAAATTCAGGGATGTCCAGGCATATTTTAATGGATCAGGTATCTGCTGAAATAAGCTTGTTCCATTTGTTTTGCGCTGTTTACTTCACTGTCATAGAGGAACCATAAATGGACATTATTCCAGAAGCTGCAGCAGTGAGGTGCGTTTTTAGAATATAACAATGCAACTTAAAAACATTCCTAATTTAATTATAAGATGATGCCTAAAAGCTGTATTGATAGTCTTTTATATTAGAATAGTTCACCAAACAAAAATATCCAGCTGACATTGGTCCTGTGGTCTAAACTGACCACTGATGAGGGACTAATAGACAGCAGAACCAAACACACTGAGAGCCGTGCAATCTCGGAGCATATGCATGTTTTTCCAAATAAGCGGTTTGAATAAAGTAGGTATTTAATACATGCCATATCTGAGTGTGCATGTTATGTGGTTGAAATGGTATAAATTTGTTATGCTATTTTCTTAATGTATTAAAAGCAGTGAGTTTGAGTTAAAAGTACTACGCAAAATAAACAGTAAAACATTGTATTTAATGAAGTCACACATTGCCACCGGCATTTGGTGCCGAGTCCTGTCAGCGCTCAGTGACTTCCAGCGCTTCTGAATTTCTCTAAGAGCCACATTGTGCCTCTCTGCATTTTGTTATTGGTGCATTAAATTAAACTCAGAATGAGACCATAAAAAGCCATAGTAGATTACACTCAGAAAGGCAGTCAATGTAAAATCTTGAAGACAGACAAAAGGTTGTAGTCTCTTATCTTAGCTCACTGGCCTGCTCTTTTTTTTTCACCCTTTTCAGCTTGAAAACTTTGAGTTTGTGAAGAATCAGTTATCTGATACCAAAAGAAGTAAAGTTGATGAAGATTTATTCAACTTCAATTATTGTAAAATTAACGATGTTTATCGGCACTCTTTCTGAGGTGGAGTCTAGTATGTGGTATAACTCTTTGTGTTGTCTGCTACGTGGTGCTACAGTGTGCAATAACCTTAATGTCTGTGACAATCATTAATTCATGTTTAGGTCATAGCCATAAACTTTCCTCACTTCATAAGTTTTACTTTCCTTAAGTTAACCTTTCAAAAATAGAATGCACTGAACTTGCAGAACTGTCTAAACAGCATGTTTCCCGTATTGCCGCTCAGGAAGCAGAGCAAAACTATAGTATGAGTAACTTGTGGTTTCTGCAAGGTAGCTTCTTTGCTACGTCATTTCACCTTTGTTCGTTTTGTATGCCAGTTATGCAAATCTGTGGCTCTTCACATACATATATGACTAATTAGCCACATGATAAAGCATCTAGTTGCCTAGCAGGTTAAAGCAGAATGTTTGATGCGGTCAAAGAACCGTTGCTCCCTCTCCTGCTTACAATTTCGTTTAAACCTACAAAATTGCATTCAGCACACCATGAATAGCCATTGCAATGTTGATATTTTAAGGATTAATTAAAAAATGTTGTTGTGGCTGTTAATTAAGAAGACTTTCTTTTCTTTAAAAAGTATTTGCTGCAAAGCAAGGGCCAGTTTGTCATCAGTATATGAAGTTCTGTTTTTGTCTGCTACAGTACTTTCTTACTCAGTGTCAGCAACATTCAGTAAGCCACAATTTTTTTTGAAGTCTAAACACCAGATAAGGAAGTTGCCACCAGTTGAAATGTGGGTTGCAAAATGTTGATCATAATTCACTGTTTAAAAGGCCTGCCTTGTAAAATCATGCTGGAATTCTCCTGGAATTCAAGCATTTTTTTTTTTTTTAACTTTTATTTTTTTATTTATTTTTTTATTTGAGTTGTTCTAGGAAACAGACCGCAAGTTACAAAATAAGCAAGCTGCAGAGAACACATTATATGTGTATATGTGGTAGTAGAGTACCACGTCAGACACCACACATCTAATGTAAAAGAGTTCTGCAGGAGAGAAGTGCAGTGGTGGTAAATTCCTCTTTGTGGGTCATTTGTGTTGTCATATGTGCACTTAGGGTTTTTCTGGGGTGTCATCAGCTTCTGCAAGTGTAAATCTGTTGTTGAATGACGGTGTAATTAGAAATTAACTGATTTGCTTCATTTAAAGTAAGTTGATACAGTGAGTTTTGATTGTGATTGTGCCTCCTAGTTGTGGACAATATACCAGTTTATTTGGTATACCGGTTTAAATTCTTCCTTAGTTACTAGTTCTGTCATAAACTTTATACCAGTTTGCTACAATAATCACTGACCACGTAATGCACAAATATTACAAACCACGCTAACATTTCTAGTCTGATCACCTCCTGCTGTGTAGTCAGTTGCAGTCTGATATTCTCCAGTTTGTCCATATGAAGGTAATATGGAGGGAATCTCAAATCTGTTGTGACTAGCTTTTAGCCTACTCCAGCGGTGTTTGCCATACTTCTGTTTCCTCTTGCGCCACCTCTTTCGGTCATCTGCATCAGATGATGCTGCGGTCTCGGGCCTGGTCCGTGCAAGAAGCCAAGAATCAGCTGGTACTGAAGCGAGAATTAATTGTGATATTTACCAAAATCCGGCCATGTCTGACTGTCATACATTTGACCATGAGTGTATAGGGCACACGTATTAGACAAATGATGGGAAATTTGGACCGTAAGCACCATTTAAACGTGTAAGCCTACCGCTTCTATTTTCTGGGCCTATAGAAATGGTATGCTTAAACATACACACCACAGGTTTATTTGTGTATGGTTAAGTTTTGTTCTTTACTATATTTCACAATAAAAATATGTTCAATTTACTTCAGTTTTTATATAAATAACACAAGCATATTGTGCACCCATTCCAGCCAATACATGCAGTCCATTGCAGATTTGACCAGATTTCTATGCTATTTTTATTTATTTATGTTCTTTAACATTCACTGTTTTAATAAAAATCTTTAATAAAACTCACACATTAATTAATGATGCAGAGTAACCTTACATATTTTGAAAACTACCTGTCAATTTAGTATACGTTACTTCAAACGTGTGTTCATGACCTTCTGGTGCATATTCGCTGCGACTTGTTAGTAGCGCTCCCTGCTGGAGAAATTTTAGACTGCAAGCTTTTTCCAAAGCCATGCCCACATGCTATAGATGCCTTTGGAAAACCATGTACTATCATAATTTCACAATTCATCTATCCACCAGGACACTTAAAGGAAATTTGACCAATTTTTCATAGTTTCTGCACAAGGAAGTGGGCATTCAGAGCAGAATGATGTGAAATGTTCTACAGGAACTTACTCAATCAGAAATGTTCACAGTGGTGATGATAGGAACCAGATGTCTAAAGAGCTTAATGCTTCTAAAAGCTCCCTCACAGAAAGCTGTTACTAGAAATGGTTATGAATACGTTGCTTTGTGAAAGTTTTGCTTTTTGTTTTTGGTGTCAAGTATATTTTTAAAACCCACTCACAGTGGAGGTGTATGTTCAGAGCATTGTAAGGCCAAGTAGTCCCCAAAGAAAACGTACATAGCACAACCCTACCCTGGGAGGAGGAAGGACGCTGGAGGCAGGAGAAATGTCTGCAGCAAGCATTATTATTTTATTTTCACACTAAATTACAAACAATATGAAATGAAAACGGGCCCTCTCTGTGGCTTTTCAGTCCCTTTTTCTCACGTGGGAGCTTTTAGCTCGCCAGTCCTTTTATGCTGCTGGTCATCCCTCTCCTTTCTCTGGTCCCTTGTTGCATTTCTTAAAGGTGCCTACTTTGCAAAGCCTAACCAGAATCAGTTGGCTCTCATTCAGCGTGAGCACCTGAGCTGAGAGGGAAAGAGAGCTCATTGCCCTGCTTTCCTGTCACTGCCCCTACTCCTCATGCCTCTTGTGTTTGTCGTCATGCTCCCGCTCTCTTTCACGGCTGACATCCTCCTCCCGCCGTCACTCACAGCCTAGTTTGGCATGTGAGGCTCAGTAACCACTCAGATTTATCATCAGCATTAGATATAAAAACTCAGAAGACACGTGTAGGTTCACTGGTGGTTTTGCGTACTGAATAAAATGGCTTATTTGTGTACCATTGTAAAGAATTCCAAGTTGCGAAATTTCTCTGCAATTAACTTTCACCTCACACCACTTGAAATAATTTTGTTTAGATGTCAAAGATTTAATTCTACAGACATTTTGGAAAAACAGTGGAATTAGCCTTTTACTGTAGATTTTACTCAGTAAATTACGCACAGCAAAGACAGCAGGAAATTTACTCTACTGCCTTTTAAGACCCCCATATTACCTTTTATCTTTTAACAGTAAACGTGAATAAAACATTGTGTACATATTGTTCAGTATTGTTTATTTTTCTGATCCTGTTTATCGGCTGTAGACGAGGATCAGGAGCATTCTGTTCTTCTAAAAGTTCTAGGTTAGAGCTAGCTAGAGATGAAACGATATTAAAATTTCATATCACGATTATCATGACCAAAATTATCACAATTATCGGTATTATCGCGGTATTGTTCAAATGTGTCAAAGTAAAATAAATAAATAAGTAAATAAATAAATACTGATACACAAACTGAAACTCGTTTCACCAACTTTTATATTAACACAAATAGAGTTGGCAGCAATATGCACTTTTTGTTTGCATAAACATTAAAAAAATATGGTCAATACATTTGTAGTATTACTTTTGTATTACTTACAATACTTGTAATACTCTGTAAACAAAAGATAGCAAATGTAGTATTATTATTATTATTATTACTGTTATTACTATTATTATTACTGTTGTAATTATTTTATTATTATTATTATTGTTATTATTATTAATTACAATAACTAGGGATTTCCCTACATAGAGAATTAAATCTCGACCAACTCTGAGGTGGGTCTTAATGGAAAATTACTACTTCTAAGAAGTGTTGCACTATGTATGGGACATTGAGTGATTTGAGACAGTGTTATTCTCTTCTCAGAAAGTAAACACTGCAAGTGAGGCGAGAAAGGGGAGCTGTGCAGATTGAACTTTTGCAGCGTCTCGTTCCAGAGCTTGTGTGACTCTTAACTCAGAGCTCATTTTGGAGACACTGCTCCACAGAAATGTGTGTTAAAAGCTTTAGTTTCGATTCACAGTTGATTTTGATGCTAAAAGCTTCATTTTATATTATTAACAAACCATAAGCACAAGTTAAACCACACAAACCATGACATTTCTTCTATTTCGAAGTCCCCACAGACCCCTACGTTAACCTTGACCCTAAAGTTAACCTTGCATTCTCTAAAAAGTAGCGGGTGGTGGTCGCGAGGATGACTAAGGTTTTATGTGTTGCCCCCTTTCGCCGCTATTTTCTTTCGGCCTGTTCTGCAGACAGGGTGGTCATCTTCAATTAACTTTCCTTCTGCATTCTTATAAAACCCAAAATATGACCAAACGTCAGACTTGGTTTTCTTAGAAGGCTGAAATATGTCCGAATCTATGTCACTACATTCTACCATGTTCTCCCTTCTCTCTCTCTCCCTCTCACACTCTCCTCCTCCCCATTCCCCTCTACGCACACACACACAGCTGCATCTGAGAGAATGATTCTGCCTTTGTTTGACTCTGTACAGCAAGTTTTTCACACCGCGGTAATCAACCGCGGTTTTAACGATACTTTAAAGTTCAAACGGTACTACTAACCGTCATTAATTTTACCACGGTTTACCGTGAAACCGGTAACCGTTTCATCTCTAGAGCTAGCTGCTCTAGAGCTAAATTTAACATAAAGTAAAATAAGTGGAGGATGAAGAGCAGTGTGGTAGGAAACACTAGCATCTTGCGAGCGCGCTCTCTCTCTCTCTCTCTCTCTCTCTCTCACTCTCACTCTCGCTCTCACTGATTATTGGTGTGTGCCCACCCACTTCCTAACAGATGAACTCTAATTTCCCAAATTATTTACAAGCTGTTTAGTGATGACTGGTCTCAAATTGGCGATTATCACCTTTTACGCGTCACCCTCAGGTTACTCTGTCAGTCATCGATGATATCCAGTTATACCGTCCAGGCCTAATGTGCAAAAAGCACATTTTGTATTTTATGCTTTATTTTTTTCCTATTTGTTAAAGTCACTAAATGAAACAGAAATTATGCACTGAAATGTACAGAAAATTACATGTTTAAATGCGGTCTTTGTAGAGGAGGTTAACTTACTTTCACTTAAAAAATAAATAAATCATGTAATTTAACCAGAGTTGTTAAAACCTTTGAATATGACTGTATATATTGTCACTGTCCAAAAAACGTGTCCCCATTTTTGTAGATTTTTGTTTTTCGACATCATGTGAACACAGTGGCTGTCTCTTACATTGTGTTAAAAAAAATTGATAAATGGACAAATAGAAATGCTCCAGAATTACTCACATTAACTTGCATTAAAAGTTAAAGTAGTTGTCTTCTCCTGTAAAGTTACTGTTTTGACGGTTTTTGAACAGCGACAATATGCATGTATGTACACTGCGACATATACTGAAACGGCCAGAAATTGTTTACCTTTTGGCCCTGTCTGTCTGTCTAGGCTTCTCTGTTAACTGCATTTTTTTTGTTTTTTTTGTGTGTAGATCGCAGGTTGAACATCACAGCGGAGGCTGACTGTAGGAAGCTGCACTGCGCACTCAGAGACCTCAGCTCTCTGCTGCAGGCTGTAGGACGTCTGGCTGAGTTTTTCACTGGAGATGTTTTCACTGCTCGCTTTAACGATGCCCTGGCTATTGTACAGAGGTCAGTCGCAAATTTCCTCAAACAAAGCTCGACATGTACTCATACACCTAAATTCAGTTTCCCCTTTACCTTTCATGTCTAGTAGCCTGAAACTTCAGTGCCTGATGATTTTGCCTTTCGTGTTAGACACAGTGAGGTATACAAAAATTAAGTAAAATTAAAAAATATCAGCAAGTTCCCAGAGTTCAGATATCAGAATCAGTATCAGAAGAGAACAACTGGGATTGGTGCATTTAGTTTAAATCTCTTATCTCACAACAAATTGATTAAATTACATTTCTTTATTACGTTTTGGATTAATTCATAACTTTTACAAAATGCAAAATACACTGAATACATAAATGTGACTGGAGTAAGTATTGACACAGTAGTGAAATATGGACAATAAAAAACAGTAGACAAAGTTTATGTTCGGGATGTTTATGGGAATTTTATTTTGGGGTCACCTTCAGACTGATGCGTTTTACACCCAAACTCTGCCCTCAATTGATATTCTATCATTTTCTTCACCCAGACAGTAAAATTTAGTTCTGGTTATGTTATCCATGTGTACTCAATGTGTAATCTGGAGAGTCAACCCAAACATCTAATCTTTATCTCAAATCCTGCCCAATCCCTACAAATAATCTCTTTAATTTGTAATCCTGGACCTGTAGACTGTGTCTCAACCAGTCATCAGGAACCTTTGGAAAGGCTTATGCCAACCCTTGGCCTATAATGCTGTAGCAAGGATTCAGAGTTTTATATATTTATTAAGACTGTATGGACATTTTCTAGAGAAATGTGTTCTGAGGTTTAGGATGTGTTAACATAAAGGAAGTGTTTTAGACCACATATTTGGATTTGAATCTCATTGGAAGACCGAAATAATAAGGTTCAGCTTATTGACACAGTTCCAGTGATAAACTTTCACTCCACTAAACAAACATGTGGGGTACAACTGTAATGACAATGTTTTGCAAGCTGATTTTGCCATGTTAGCAGCAATGATAGCCTTCAGCTTTCCCCTCTACAGCTAAGACTCCTGAAGTCCAGATTAGCACTTCTTGGTTGTGAAGTATGGTTTAGCTCATGCTGATAGAGAGGTTGGCCAATCAGAGATGTGTGTAAGATCACTTGTTACAGAATTGAGCACATGTGAAACTTGTAGCTTTTGTGGAAATATGTGCAAGAAACGTGCCTCATCACATTTGTCACTGATTTCATGTTTTGTTGTTTTGTTTTTTTTTCCCCTGACAGGCTAGTGGAGGTCACTTGTTATGGCTCTCAGATCAGTTTGTATGATGTAGAAATGGCTGTCCCATTGGTTCTTAAACCAGACCTTATAGATGTGTAAGTACACACAAATACGCAAACAAAACCAATTGATTGTTGTAGTGCCCAGATCTAATAGACACATGCATGTACGTATGCATGCATATACGCCTGTGCCCGGTGATTGTTAATCGAGTTAATGTGGTAACAGCCCCCAGTGATGGTAAAAAATAATTTACTGCCAGCTTTAAAAATAAATAAATAAATAAATAAATAAGCATTAATTTATTCATGGATTTTGTGCAAACCATAGTAAGGCAGCATTATTCCCACTTACCAGAACTTTTAAACATTGGAAGATTACATATCCTATATTAATACCAAATTTAATGAATGTAACATAGATGAGAGTGTTCTAGAAACACAGCTGCGCTGGTTAAGATATCATGCTTGTACAAAAAGCCACCTCTATGCTACAGTGTACGTTTTAGTACATCCTCACACCCACGGCACCTGGTTCCAGATTGAAAAATGAGTCTCTGGAAAAACCTGTTTCATACAATCACGACTTTTACTGGATTGCGCTATGTTTCTATTTGATAAAGATCAAGACTCAACTTACTGTCACTGTTTTTTCCCACGTCCACTTCAGTGGCAAATTGTAGGGCAAAACAATGAAGCAAAGAAAAAATCCCCCCAAACCACTTTTACTGGTTACCCTGGTTATTTTCCACACAGTTACGTGAAAATGAGGACTCAGCACAGGCCTACATATATTCATATATATTTGGTTTTGGTCTGACCCAGATCTGCTGTACATACATATTGCAGTCTGTAGTGTACTCATGGTTTTACACCTGTGATACGGTGAAAGTATTTAAAATTTATTTATGTATTTATTATTTTAAAGCCATGCCCAGTCACTGGCTGCTCTCCAGGCATATTCTCATTGGCTGGCTCAGTTTTGCAGTGAGGTGCAGCGGCAGCAGGATCAGACGCAATTCGTTGACCTGATCACCTCCAGTATGGCTGCGACTACGCCCCTCATTAATGCCAAGGTAACAACATCCCCTTGTCCTTTGGGATGATTTTATGTTGTAGGAATCAATAGAGACTTCACGATGCAGTGCTTTCATAATGCTTGTGCTGGGATATGATTCTGTTGAATGAGATCTTCAAATGGACTGCATACGCATTGAAAATATTAATAATTAAATAATATATTTGCACTAGTCTGCACTAGTGGGGCTGTGATCCTATAGCAGTACATTATAGTAATGCAGAGCACGTTACCCAAGCTGTTCTTTAAAGCAAGGGCACTTGTGTGTGGTGAATGCCTCTGCCAGACTGTCAGTGTGGCTCAATTCCAAATCAACTAAATCAGTCACCCAAATAAGTTTCAGATTTGATGTTTTAGACTATATCATATTTCCTTTTGGTGCTTTTATGTGTCGTAAACGTAGAAAGTCATGTAAAAGTGTGGTGTGTGGGTGGAGCATAGATTATTTCCTGTTGGACCTGTTCTTCTCCCTTTTGCAGTAAATCTGTCTTACGCTCTACTGATACTGTAGGTTCCAGAGAAATTGCTGGTGTCTGCGTGCCATCTTCTGGTCTCTATGGCAACAACGGTGCGACCCGTGTTCCTGGTGTCGTTGCCAGCAGTCCAGAATGTCTTCAATCTGATCACAGAGAACCACAACCACAGACTGCCTCAAGAGGTATGTATGGGCATACATGCAGGGTTAAGCACGTTTTAAGTTTTGCTAGCTCATTTGCATGATAAATCATAAGAGGTATTGGCAAGCTTAGGTTTAGCATATATTTTTGTTTGTTTTGACATGTACATGTGTGCTACAGGCTCACGTGCTGGTATGCAGGGCTCTGTCCAACATGCTGCTCTTACCGTGGCCCAGCTTACCCGAGGCGGAGCAGCAGTGGCCAAGCCGATCAACCAGTCACGGCCGGCTTGTCAGCACCCTCACACATCAGTACCGCCTCTTACCACGCCCACCTGATCACCACACCAACAGTGAGTGTTTTAACTACTAGTCCACAAATAACACCTTTGAGTACTTCATACATACCGGCCACTCCTGCATAACCATGAAGAGCTTTATTAGCAAATACATATTTGGAACCATTAACTTGATATTTAAGCTCCTAACCCTCCTAAGTTTTTGGTATTAGGCTCTTAACTTGAGACCCTTGATATGAGGCTTTCTGTATACTTCAAGGAGATGAATGTTTGAATGCAGAGTGATCTCCCAGCACTCAGTTCTGAACATTTATTTTTGCCATTTTTTGGCTGATAGCCCAGGAGTTCTAGTGAGTTGGTAGCTCAGGATGAAGGCCATGCACAGTGCATGTGAATGAAGGGTGATTTCATGTGGGGACAATTTCAGTCCAATGTATTTTTAAATAGCACTGCGATGTGACCTCTAGAGGGCAGTACAGAATTGCTCTCATTAGTTTCAGGGAGTTTCAGAAAGTTACTGGCAGTTTTTGAAGGTGGCCAAGAACATCCTTGGTTATTGTAGTCCACTAAACCATTTGGGGAGAGATTTCTCTGCATTTCTAGCTTCCTACTTATTACGTACTCTCTCTCACATTACTCTTTTTGTCTGCATTTTCTTTTCTCAGGTAAAGTGGTCCTGCAGCAGACCCTATGTGTACTGAGGGATGTAGTGGACTGCATATCAGGAGAAGCCACCAAGTCTCGTCAGATTTGTTACCAGAGCCTGCAGGAGTCTGTTCAGGTCACACTGGCCCTGTTCCCACTGTACATCCAGCAGCCTGGTAAGCCTTGCAACACTATCAGGCATTAGTGTCATTATTTAGTGTTGACTGCAGTAAAAATGTGGTTTTCAAATTGCAACAGCCGTGATTTTATTTACACATTATTAACAGTGTCATCTTAAGTTTTAAGATTGGGGATATGGCACAATATGAATGAGCTGTTGAGTTAATCAGTCAGAAGCAACCAAACTCAAGTGAGGTGCATATACCAACACAGCCACAACTACTGAACTTCCAGTTGGGCATGCTCATAAATTATGTCACAAGCCTTCCTGACAAAAAGCCCCATAAACAAGACCTGACTATTATGAATATTGTGTTCAACTGACCCACCATGCATGCCACCAATGTGAGGACTAATTTAATGTTGATGGGTGGATTTAAATGGACAGTGCTAGCATACATGCTATCAGTGTTAGCATTGGCTGTGACTACAATAATGCTAATTTCTGCCAGATTCTTGGTTGTGAAGCTTCTAACAACATTAAAGTTGTTAGTACTAATATGTTCTTTGTAGGTAACCTTTTTTTAGACTTCTTCAGGGGAAAAAAAATAAAACTAAGTTTAAATCTGTTTAAAACTAAGTGCTAGCTGGCTAATGGGCCCACACACAACAGGGCAGATACAGTTCTGGTAAATAAATGCTGCATTGAGCAAAATTAAATGAATAAAAACTAATCTGAGGGAATGAAGTCGAGTGACTGGTATTTGAGTGTGAAAGACATAATCTAACCTC